>NC_143395.1:195036722-195364847 GCF_052110815.1 Crocodylus siamensis | reverse complement strand
TGCTTCATGTTTAGCATCTTAGAGTCAAGAGAACTACTGTGTAATTAAAGCTGAGTATGAACTCAGCTCAGTGTTTTGCTGAATTGGGGTCATTGTTGGGGGGTCGGGCTTTCAGAGAATGTCATGGTCTGGCTAGTTACCTGTTGCCATTGTATGTTATGAAGTTGCTGCTTCTATTCTTAAGTATTGATCAGGGGTGCCTAAAGTATTCAGATACATGCATCTTATGGTTTTGAAAGAAGACCTATAAATAATTCCATCGATGACAACTTCCAAGGCACATTTTTCAGAAAATATAGGCTTAGAGAGTGCTCTTCTGAGTGCTGTTTTTGCCAATGAAAAGCACAAGACTTATCATCACTTAAATCCTTCCCTTGAGGGTGTTAATCACCCATGGGCCTTGTGCTTGCCATGTGCACAAAACAAAATTTCATTCTAGAGTAACTGATGTCAGACAGGTGTTTTCTTTGCACTGAACTAAGACTAGGTATTTCCTTGCACTGCAATCAGTGATGATGTACAATTCTTGAGAAATAATACAACAATGCTGATTTTCCTGCTCCAGGGCTGGACCCTGAATTTCTCCAAAGAGGATGTCTTCTAGGTCAAAAAGAACAGCACACCTTGAACTGAACAGAATAAACTACTAGGAAAAAGGAACAAATCATCCCAAAGCGCTCACATGATGACGAATGAGCATGTGCATCACTAGCCTGGGAAGTTTCTAACCACAAATCTCCCACATACATTACTGCCAAGCTACTGAGTTGTGTGGAACTTATCTTGGATGAGACATCTTAAATGTGTTCTCTTCTTGATTTATTCCAGGTATTTAGTCTCTTCCCACATGTGATTCAGAAGCCCATCACTCTTAACATCCATCCCTTTATATAGAAGAAATTTTTGTGTCCTGTCTCAAGAGCCATTCTTTCACCAGATCAGTCAAAACAGTCTTGTTTTGCCACATGTGACCACAATGGTGTTTATTCTACTTTACTCAACTTCCAAAAGAATAAGAACATGCAACAGAGGTCCAGTTGGTAATGCTCTGTTTGAAAACGGCAAAAGATGATCACTTCTGCAGAAAATGTGATGAGTCCATGTAATATCCTCAAGAGCAGGGTGCACAATGCAGGGAAGCTTTTGATGTTATTTTATGCTATTTTTTATGTTACATTATTGAAACTTTTTTCCTCCTCCTTTTTCCGTTCAAAATAAGTATTCCAACATTTCTGATGTTTTCAAAGCAGTTAGTATTCTAAACAGCTAGTAAATATGACAATAGAAAAAAAAGTGATGAGGTGCCAGAACAGGGGATACTAACCAAACACTTGAGATACCAATAGTTAATCCCCTACTCTGCCACAGCCTCCTGACAGGCCCTTGAGCAAGTCACTTAGTCTTTCTAGACTTCATTTCTGCATCTGTAAACAATAGCACTTCACCTTCCTTACCTAACAGGGATGTTAGAGATACCCCTACAGATTACAAGGTGCTGAGTTACTATGGTAATAGGGCCTGGATATATTCCAGATATATAGTGCCAAGTATAGGAAATGAATAGCATCCTTCAAAGTACTGTTTGAGCTTTCTAGTGGCGTTTCACATACTGCCAAAACCTTGCCAGAATAGCAATGGGTATATTTCATTAAAAAGTGCACAGTATGCATAGTTTGTGACTATGGGAGGGGGTTGGATCTCTGTGCCTACTTATTTCTATCATAAATTATATTTTTTGGTGAAGATTGAGAAACACAACAGATAGATCAAGGTGTTTAAAAACTGACATATGTTCAAATGTTATAATTATGTAGCATTCTAGTTAGTTAAATCTGATTAGGTTATTATAGACAGCTTTTCAATTTATGATGAAATAATTCATTTGAAGTGGCTTCACCGCTGCACAGGTTTTCCAACACCCTACTACCATATTGGAGATGAGATTTGAGGATGATCCTTGCATTACTTTTCAGTGACACTGTTGATTCATTCTTTACATAGAAACTAAATTAAAAAACCCCAAACACCATGCTCAGTCCTAATTTAAAGCTGGTTTGTTTGTAGAAGGAATTTGGGGTTTTCAGAAAGTGGCTTGAATTCCATTTTCCCCTTAGCTGCATTCTTCCCTTACCTCTATTCTGATAATTCAGGAGAGTTGGGATGGGAACCTCTGAATGTTCTTGTATAGCTACAGATGCTCTTCTGTCACAGATGTTTCCCATTAAACAGCCAGACTGACTGTATTTAAAACAAGCATCAGTGTCTAAACAGTCAAGGGCCTTTCAAATTTACAAGGTTGTGGTTTGTGCAGTGGACATGAGATAACAGCTTACATGAATAGTACTGTTCACTGGTATATAGTATGGCAGAGATACAAGGTTGAAAATATCCTCTGGCTTCTATTCTTGATGATGTATGAATTCGCTTTCCCTCATGCCTGGCTCCAAAGGAAATCAAACCATTAGCTCTTTTAACTTCCACCAGCAGCACACAGGTTATACCAGCCCAGGGTTAAGCCTGGTGCGTGCTAGCATCAGGATGCTCACAATCTCTCTCTCAACCTCTACAAACAGCCCTCTTTCCCAATAAAGGTCCTATTACCTAGGAGAGGAGCTTGTTAACAGAGAAGAAATTACACCATCTCCATCAGCCTGACAGCAGGCAAATTCTCCTGTGGGAATCCTCAGTCAGCGCAGCTCCTTGACAGATCCAGACTTGACAGATGAGAGAATTTCTCCCACAAAACCTGCCCTAGGAAGCTTGCAATTTGCCAGCCCAGCCCTGCTCCCATTGATAGCCGCAGGAGCAAGCTGAGCCATAGGTTAGAGGCAACGTGATGTGACACCAGGCCAAAGAAAGGGAGGTTTACCAGGTTTCCCTGGTTACAGCAGTTATGTCATCACTTGTGCAAAGTGTCTGGTGCTTTAATTCCTCTTTTGCTTCTGCTAATTCATATTGTGTTGGGTTGGCATGGAAGCGGGGGCATTGTTGAGAGGACTCTGGAAGGGTTGATGCAGGACTTGGAAGGGAAAAAGGAAGGTTACAGGTACAGGCCTTGGAAGGACTTACCAGAGATATAGAGTCCACGGGAGGAAGCATTGGGGTGTAAGAAGAAGAAGAAATCAGAAGAGATATGGAGGGAAGTCTTGCAAAGGAAAATGAGAGGTGCTGCAAGGAGATGTAGAACAGCATGATGCTCCCAAGAGGCTTGACATGGTCAGAGCAGCATGATGGGGAAGGTACTTCACCAGTGATATTTCTGATAGAACAGAGAGGAGGAAGAAAGGAAGGGGATGGGCTAAAAGGAAAAAAAATGGAAAACAGTTTTACTCCTCGAGAACAACGTCCAGCTTTTGAATGTGCTTACCTAACAAACAGAGCCACAGTCTACCCTTGTTCTACTACAACTGCTTAAATTCATAAATATCAGTAGGAACAATGAAGTCAGTTTAGTACCTGACTCCAGCCTTAGTTTCTTGGGTAGGAAACATGCTTTTGTATATGTTTGTATGGGATCTAGAACAATAGGGCCCCAACTTTTAAAATCCCTGTGTAACTGAGGTCTGATTCTTTTCCAGCCAGCAGGTGGCACTAGGAGGTAAATATCCCTGTTTACACATTTTAAAATAGGTTTCTATAGAGTGGGGAATACATTGCCAACTCCCACCCAAACTAGCATTTTAAAGGGAATCACCACATGATCAAAGCCAAGAGGTCTGTTTTTATTGCTTTGGAAAGCTCTACCAATCTTCATGTAAACCCAAACATTTCCATGATGTTTCTTAAAATCAATAGAAACAGTTTGTTGACAATTTTGGTTCCCTGCAGAACCAGGAACACAAGTTCAGCTGCTAATGGAAGCACATCTAGTAAACAGAAAATGAGAGCATTATTGAATGGTTGTTCACAACTCTTAATTTAAGGCAGTGGTGCTCAACCTCTGGTCTGCAAGGCCATGTCATCTGGCCCATGGATCTCTTCACAGGTTCTGGAAATTTGGCAGTGGGGGGATCAGTGGCAGCATTAATTGCTGCTTCCCTGCTGTCATATGTTCTGATCTGTGAAAAGCCCCACAGGCCAGATAACAAGGCCCTGTGCATATGCCAGATAGCAGGATGGATTTGGCCCAGAGGTGCTTCAGGCCAATGGACTGACCCTGTACACAGGATCCAGCCCACAAATTAGTCCTACACCACTCATCCAGGCTGCAGGGCCAGAATCACCAGTGATTTGTGGAGTTAGTCTTGACAGCCTCTAGTCTGATGTGAATAACCCTTAATATTTGAGAGAGAGAGGGGATGTAGCTCTTCAAAGAGAAAACATCATCTAAATGCTCTAAAAAGGGATAGCTATATAAGTGATGACAACATCAATATTATTTTTAAATAAAAGTTTGAGAAAAATAGAATAGAATGAAAGGAAAAAAATAAAGTTTTTATTCATCATGATTACAACGGAAAAAATATTGGGAAATATGAAGCCTAAAGGATCAAAAACTAGGACACAAATAAAAATGACTACATTTTTAAAGTCATGATTTTTAAGCCAAGCTTATTTTTTGTGAGGGCCTGGGATCTTGATTTTCGTAATCCTTAGGCTTGGTGATGCTGATTCTATCACAGCAAAAACAAGAGAAAATGGTTGTTCACTTCTGTTAATAGAAGTGAACAGCAGAGAGATCTACTCGGATCTACGGACAGACATGTTGGTAGGCTTTAACAACAGAGAGTCATCAGAAAGTGAAAGGAAAGCATCTGTCATACCCTGTAACATCACTTCCTTGACTCCATAGTATCTGAGTTCACTTTAGAAAGAAGAGTTGTGGAAAGAGAAGTCAGCACTATGCAAGGTGACTTAATAACATTTGTGTCCTTTCCAGATGTAGTCGTTTATCACAGAATTTAAAAGCTTTTAGAAAGATCAAATCTCTGGCAACAGATGGGTTCATGTTTGTGGCTGCGGTGGTTTGCAGTGCCACCCTTCTTTTCTTAGCATCTTCTATCGAAGTGCTGTCCACACCCACAATAACTTTTATCCTTGAGAAAACAACGGACAGTGAGGTAAGACCCAAATGTGGAGGGATGCCTGCTATACTGTTTGTTTGTGTATCAAATGAGCATCAACTGCACCATCTCCCTTAAAGGTGATGGGTAAAGGCCTGTTTGTGTCTTATGGTATACAAAAAAAGGCTGAAAAGAAGGAAGAGGAGATTCCATAGACAAAAACCCTACCCCTTCCCCCTTTTGGGGGGTGGGGGATTGGAATCATAGAAGCATCAGAAGTGAAAAAGCCCTGTACTGGAGCACGGCCTGAGCTGGTATCTAGCAACATAGTTCAAGCGGCTGCCTTATTCCCCAGAATGGTAGACTTCAGTCTAAAGAGACAAGGCCCTAAGTGATGTGATGCGTAAATAAAACCCAGAAACTCTAAGCTGAGTGTAATCAATGCAGGGTTATATACCTGAGTCTGCAGACAGCCTGAGACAATAACTGGAAAAGATGTGAGCTGTGCCAGTCATTCCAGTGAGTCATTAATTCGAAGGCCTAGCAGTGACAATTTGAATGTCAGTCTCATTAACTATTTTGTTTCTCGTGTAAAACCTAAGAGGGAGGGCTGCAAATTCACTACAAGTATTAGTGTCACCCCATTTTAGTGCTGGAAAAGGAAGATACTACCATTTTCCTTGCAACTAAAGACAGAATTCCAACTGAACCCATGAGCTGATTAAAACCCGAGGAACAGGTGGGAAGTTATTTTTATTGTCTGAATAATCTAGTATGAACAGTTCCTATTCTCCGTCCAATTTAACTCTTGCCTTGCAACATGGAAGTATTTTCACCTGCCTCCCTAAAAGGGATTAGAAATTATACTTGAGGCATCTGACAAGTGTTATCACACATGTAAGCAAGAACAAAGTAACTCTAGTCGTAATGATTGCTGCCCAGGGGAATTTATGTTAAGTAATATTTAAACTGAAATTAAATCTAGATGTGCACATATAGTTTCTGTTTTGCCTAGTGCAAAGTGAAAATTGTTAAATGTGGTAGTTTTGTTGATATTATCCCTAACTTGTGGTTTTCTGTTGCTTCGGTTTAGGTTTTTGTTATGTCAGCACTAAGCATATGGACAGACTACATAATGATAGTGCTTGACAGCAAGTGGTGGTAGGGAGGGGGGCATTACACAGCATTTGGTGCTGATCCATTGTAAATGCTTTCTGCGTCCACAATAATTGGAAACAAGCTTGCAATAATTTAGCAGCTGTTTCATTCTGGGGTAAAATGCCCCAGTTTAGCTTCCTCTTAGTGTAGGCTAACAGTGGGAAGATGAAAAAAAACAGATCAGCTGGCACACATTCACAATCAGTAAGTTTTCCTCTACCCTCTTAAAAGTGATATAATTGTTTAATCTCTCCACAGCTTAAGTTTCCCAACTATCTAAGATTTGCTGAGAACACCCTAGGTTTGTATTGTAATGCATACAGAGAAGAAAACAGGATTAAGGTTGCATGATATACCTTAAACCTGGTATTTCATAGCTTCAGCTTTGCAATCTGAAAATGTTTAATATTTTTTAATAGCATGTGCCGGCCATCAATAAATTATGACGTCCCTAGAACAAGGAGGGAGTGGGGTAGATTTGTGACTCAGAGGGGTGTGTGCTTATTGGCATGTCCACATGGGCAGGTAACCCAGCACATCCGCCTTTGCTCAGGGCTGTCCCTAAAGGCATGACCCAGCCCAATGTCAGTAATACATGAGTTCTTGCCATTGTTTTCTTCTGGGTTCCAGAAATCAGTGGAGGGTGGGAGTGAGATGAGCTGAAGGTAGCCAACCTAGTTGTTGGGAGGGAGCCGGGGAGGAGAAGGGAAGGGAAGGGAAGGAAAGCAAACATGAGTTTAGAGGCGTAAGTGCTCACAGGGGGATGGGAGTCACCCTCTCAGCGTAGCTCAGTGTGCCACAGTAAATGGAAGGAAATGAAAGGTGGAAATCCTCCAAGGAGATGAACAGTGTTGTGTAAGCTTTCCCACTGCCTGAGAATATCAGCCTGGTGATACTCAGCTGCTGATCTCTGTGTGTGTAATCAGGTACCTCAAGTGTGTTTGCTTCTCTGTTTCCTCTGCAGCCCAGTTGCTATTAACAATAATAAGAATAAAAGGGGGTGAATAGTTGGGCTCCAAGAAAGAAACACGAAGTCCAATCCAAAGCCCTCTGAAGTTAATGCAGGGGAAGGGAACCCACACAGGTGATCCTTTTAATAAATCCTTTTTTATTTAGTAAGGAAAGGATATTAGAAAACAGAAATCCGGCAACAGTGTTGCTGGGCTTTACATCAGATTTAGCCTACAGATTGAGAGAAAAACAAGTGTAATAATATGTTTTAAAGAGAAGTAGTACCCCACCCTCCACTTGTCCCCAAGAAATGATTCTGTAATATTCATAGCATAGGGATCAGTTTTGTGATCCTTTCCTCACACAGCCCTCACTTGAGCACAACCATTGGTTTCAGAGAGTAAGAAGGTGTTCAGAGCTGCTCAGATTCTGCTCCACAGACAGGGTTGCATCATGTGAGGTGCTGAGGCAATGATTTCAGTTCAGCTGAGGATGCAAATCACCTTTGAAGATCTGGAATTTGGATATTTAGAAAGGTCATTTTTCAGGCCTAAAAACCACAAAATTTTAAGATTTGCTTAAAAGCCCAGATTGGGCTAAGAGAAGAATGGAATTCAAGCCAGTTGCTGAAAACTCCAAATTCCTTCTACAAACAAACCAGCTTTAAATTAGGACTGAGCATAGTGTTTGGGGGTTTTTATTTAGTTTCTATGTAAAGAATTAATCAATAGTATCACTGAAAAGTAGCAAAAGGATCATCCTGAAAGCTCATCCCCATCCCCTGTAAAATTTCCCCTTAATAACTTACTCAGGCCATTCTGTTTACAAGGCTGCTAACCCCAGGCATTCAAAACTATGCGAATCAGCCCCCCCAAAAAACCATGAGGCTATTTAAAAAACTATGACTTTTTTTAAAAAAAGAGAGTTTGGGGACAATTCTATGTGCCATGTGTTTGGTTTGGTTTGGTTTTTAGGCCCAAGGCACAATTAGATTATACTTTCAAGTGGGGGGGGGGGAGGGGGGTTACACAAGAGAGAGAAGAGGAAGAACACTTTTTTCCCTTTGCAAATAAAATCCGAGCTTCTCATAATCACTTGGCTCCAGGAGCTAGGGCTTTAAAAATGTATCCAATATTGTGAAACGTGAGTGAGAAAAGGACTGTTGATCATAGCCTCAGTGATCAGACTACTGTAAGCCCAGTGAGGGGCTGGAACAGACTGGTTAGCCTAGGATAAGGGTGTCAAGTGATTTTGTGCGATTCAGGAGGGTGGGTAGAGAGGCTAGGAATTTGGGACCAGAGCAAACAGGAGTCGAGCCTGCTGCTGAACTCCAGGACATAGAGCTCCATTTGCAACATGTGTAGTTAACAGGAGGCAAGTAATGGCTGCATCAACCCTTACCACCACTGGCACTCACCCTATTGCCACCACTGCCACCATAGAATCATAGACAGTTAGGGCTGGAAGGGACCTCAGGAGGTCATCTAGTCCAATCCCCTGCTCAAAGCAGGACCAGCCCCAACTAGATCCTTCCAGCCAAGGTTTTGTTGAGCCGGGCCTTAAAAACCTCCATGGATGGAGATCCACCACCTCTCTAGGTAACCTGTTCTAGTGCTTCACTACCCTCCTAGTGAGAAATATCCAACCTAAACCTCACATGCTGCAACTTGAGACCATTGTTCCTTGTTCTGTCAAGGAACCACCGCTCAGTAACTACCACTTAGCCCATTCCTGCCACCATTTGACCTGCTGCTGTCACCCCTGTGGTCGAGTTTGGCACCCCTGGCCTAAGGGAAGGGCAAATCCTACACTAATCAAAGGATGATATTGTTTTTTGCCCTTGTTTATCCTTTAGAAATGGAGAAACTCATGATAGATTTGGCTGGAGAGCTGAATCTCAAGCCATTTCTCTACCCTGAAATGAAACAGAGGCAGTGAATGCATTGTCATGCCAGTGAGTTTCATTGCTTTGACAGGGGTTCATGAAGGCAGCTAGTCTCCTACTGATTCATTAGAGGCAACTACCTTGGGTCTCCGTTCATCCGGAGTTCACAAGGTCTTTAATTCCCAAACAAAAGTGCCTACTCACAATTGTAAGCATCATACAAAAGTCAAAAAACAATTCATCCAGAAAGATAAGCTGTTGCAAATGCCTGAAGAGGTGAAGAATACACAGCTCTCCTCTGCTTTCACTACCACATCCGATGAGTCAAGAGGCTTGCTTCATACAATGGCACTCCCTGTGGGGGGCAAGCAGACTCGTTCCCCTTATATTCGTCATCCATTCACTTGCTTCACAAGAATCTACACTGAGCTGTGACATTCCAGTGTCTCAGTTGACCTTGACATTTCAGCTCTCGCTTCTCTTGAAAGAGAAGGATTCCAGCAATGACCCAGAAAGGCATACCGAAAGAACCGTTCTCTTCAGCAAGACTGAAATGGTGTCAGGCTTCAGGCTGAATCTCAGCTTTTCTGGGGCTAGGGACAGACATTCAAAAAGCCTGAGCCTGAATTGATTCAATCTTTATAGGTTAGTCTAGGGTGAACCAGTTTGCAACTGAAAAGACATTCTGGACTGAGGGTCAGGGACTCATGAGTCTGATGTCCCACAGCGGGTCCTCTCCGGTGGCAGATCCCGCCAGTCGCTCCCAGGGGCAAGGTCATTGGTCCTATGACAGAACTAATGCTGCCCCTTGCTCTCCCTCACTGTTAGCCATGTCGGCCTCTCCAGCTGCATGCTGGCTACTACAGGGTAAATGGATGCCATGCCAGCCAGTGTAGGATATCTGCTCTGCAAGCCTGCCCGAGCCAGCTCCCTCCAGTGAGGCAGGAATGTTTCCCACCGCGGGGGTCACTCCTCTGGCCATGCCAGTCTGGGGCTTGCCAGTGCCCCAGATCCCTTTTTATGACATCAACAGAAGCACACCCTCCCATGCGCAGGTAGAGTTTGCTTTTAAACTGGGCTGGAGACACCGCGCACATCTTGGCATTCCTGCCCCGGGCTGCTGGAAGGAAGGTAAGTATTTGCTCAGCCCGGGCTGAGGAGTGGGGGCACGGGAAAACAAGGCAGACCCTGCTGTACCTGAAGTCTGCCAGAGCTCCAGCTAAAGATCAGAGGGGCAGGGCCAGCCCTGCTCTCTGGAGCAGACAGCACAGCCCAGGGCTGCAAAGCATCTGGGATGCTGAGGGACTGTGGTTTAGCTTAAACCAGGAAGGGGTCTGGGACAGGCACTGCATAAACCAGTTTCACCCACATCAGTTCAGTCTGATACTACATTCAACCAGGTTTATCTTAAACCAGCTTCAGCCATTTTGAAACTGGCTTATGTGCACTGAGCTTCTGTTCTGTTACAGCTTTAAACCAGTTTCTGATCACTTAACTGGGTTATGTGTAATGTCTGTCCTTAGTGTGAGTGACAGTGCACTGTCATCCTTGTATCAAGGGATCTGCTGCTGAGAACAGCTGAGTGTTACACTCTGCTTCCTCATAGTCTAATAATAGTATTAAACCTAGTTGGGACTAGTTTCTTGAGTAACTGCTTACCAACATGAGTAAAGATTTCAGTCCAGCCCCGGATTTTCAAGAGTCCATAATACAATGCACCTAAAAGTTTCCCTTCTCCTATATTTTTTATAATATGCTGTTCCAATACTGGTTCCTGAGGTACATTTTCATCCAAAGTCCATTGACAAGTCATTGGAAAGACCCCCATTAATTTCAATGGACTTTGTATTGAGGCCATGGATTTCAAAAGATAAACAAACCATCTTCATCCCAGACATATTAATACAAGTGGCTTCTTCAACCAGCTCCATTAATCAAAAGTTCAAATGAATGAGCTCCTAACTAGGAAACTATTTCAACATGACAGTTCCAAAAAAAGTAAACTATGCTGTGTGGGGAAGTTCTCTGAATGCAACATATCATAAGAGTGAAATAATTTTTTGCTTGATATCCACTGGTGGTGTTCAAGTGTGTTCTGAAGTCACAAGTAAATATTTACACACATGCCTTGCAATGTGCTAAGGAGATCAATGGAAAAGGACTGATACGTCAAAAGGTAGATTACAGAATAACTGGGGTATCATTTTTTAAAAGATGATACTGTGCTATAGCTTTTAATGGGTCCAAGTGCTTATATAGGTTTAAGTGAATATGTTGTTATTCTCAATCATATACAGAAATGACACTGGGCAGAATTAGTTAAATCATACTTCTGAAGCAGAGATCTTGGATGCTCTTCAGGTAATTAACTGTAATATTTGCTTCAGTAAACAGAAGGTTTCCATAATTTGCCTTTTTGGTATGATCAAAGGTATGCATGTACCACCTAATAGGAATACCATGTAAAATATAACAAATGGAATTGTATGTGATGTGTGACAATATTCAATGCATAGTTCAGTCAATCAAAATTACTGACAAAATTAACAAAGGGAACTTTGAGGCTAGAATACCACCATGCAGAGTTAAACTACACAAAAGCTAATTAGAATACATGGCTGAAAAAGGTAAAAATAATGTTAAATGCACAAAAAATGACATTTTTGGGGAAATTTTCAAAATTAAAATCATCAGCATTTTAAATTTTGGAAAAAAATACTACAATCAGCCCAATAACCTGTTCTAGAACATACTTTTCATGAAGAATTTTAAATGTTTTTCTTGAAAATTTTAAAAACTCTGAATTTTCAATATATTTTGACCAGCTCTGCTAAATACTTTATTCACTTTAAACTATATGTTGATATTTCTGTATGTTGTGTATTTTATGGAAATAGATTTCAACCCCATAATCAATCCTTTGTAGGAACAGTAGCACTTTCTTAAGTAGAAATCTTAGGTAGAGATCTTAGATAGATCTCAAGGAAGATGGGACTGAGCAAGCCCTGATTACCTAAGTACATTGATGTTCCAAAAGTTCAACTGAGAGGCTGCCCCAGATTAATACTCAGCACCTCCTCCCAGTATCCAGCAGGTCTGCGAACAGGTACTGGGGACACTCATATGGAGCAAACTCCCAGCTCTGGAGTGCCTTGACAGATCTGGATGTGCAATGTGCTCAGCCCCTTCCTCCTCAAGCTGATGCAGCATAGACAAGCCCTAGGATGCTGGACCACTGGAAGTATATCACTGTAGTTGAAGAGTCACGGTGTGGACATGGTTATACCAGTCTAGAAGATCTTACACCGGTATTCTCATAACAGAAGTAAAATAATCCATGATGGAATGACTCATATTTATACCAGTATAACCACATCCACATTAGGAGTTTTACTGAAATAAATACTTCAGTTAAAGAAAAACATCTTACATGCTTAACCAAACTATTCCTATTAGCAAACCTTTTAAGCATAGATCAGGGCCCAAGGTCAAGGAGCCAGAAGAAGAATGCAGAGGTCCAGATGCCCAGTCCAGTGACTTAACTGAAAAACTATCCTTCCTCTTCCTCTCTTCAGTGAGATTTATCATAAGAAAAAATATACAAAAATATCCCATCTCAAAATAGAAAGTATTCCATTTATAGCGCTCTGTATAGATTATGACTAAACAGTTTCCAGAACAAATTAAATGCTGTTTTTAAATAGTATTAGCAAAAGAGGAGAAAGAGATTGAATGCCAGTTAGTTGCTGTGCTATTATTGTCACTGTGTGGCCCCAAAGACATTATCTTCAGCACTACTGGTAATATTTTTAATAGGGGTTGAGGGTGAGTGCAGCATCAAAAGACAAGGCCTGACCTGTTTCATAACAGGGCCAAACCTAGATGATGCCTATATATGTCTGCAGATCATCCAGCAACAGAAAACAGAAGCACCACCAAAAATATTTTACCATAAATGGATTAAAAGACAATACTGGCTAATTATTTAGATATATTTGGGTGCCAAAGGGGATTCTGAATGCAAACAGTGTGCACAGTGGGTGGGCAGACAAGAGGCGTGATGGTACCCCTTTCTGATCTTTCTTTAGAACTTAACCATCATTGTGGTTGGTCCCTGTGCTCTTTGTCACATGGCAGTGGCTTGCTTCCAGCACCAAGCAAGGCATTTTGGTCTCCAGAGCTTTCTCCAGCTTCCTTCCTTCCTGCCATGGGCATAAAGATATAATATGCACATCCTTATATTCTCCTGAAGTCAGGGATTGTCCTTTAGTAGCATCCTCTTGGATACAAAGCCACCTCTGAAGGGACAGGGAGGAAGTGAAGTTGTAGGCCTGCCCCTGACTGTGCACCATGGGGAAGGATCCCCCAGGGAGACCCCGCCATGAGCTCCGGTGTTGTGGCAGATGGTGTGAGGCCTCCCACAGTGCTTTCTGAGGTACTGCTGCTCCACATCAGGGTTGTGCCCATACGGCACAGTGTAGCCCACAGACACCCAAAATGGTTGTTTTGCTTGGTGCTGTTGCCAGCTGGTATGTGCTGTGGAAACTGGGAAGACCATACAGAATCACACTGACCTAAGCACTCCCTTGTAACATTCCAGCAAATCATAACCAAAGATCAGGCCCCAGATTTTCTCCTGCTGCTCCTTTTGGTTCAAGGCACTTATTGTCCATCAGAGCCAGGTGAGGTACTGGGACATGCAACCCTGTTACTTCAGCTACTCCTAATGTTTAAATCTTTTCTACCATCATTTTCTTCCATCAGTGGGATTTATATGACTCAAACTACTGTCATAGTTGAAAGCTGCACAATATGTAACATCTTTAGCCTTCCAACAAGCTCAGAAAAGACTCGGAGGGCTAGTGTGGGTCAAATATACCGGTCTCTGTAGGCAAGAGTACACAGCAGAGTGACATAGCCAGCATCACAGCCACCTTCCTTTGTTTCATCAGCCTGAATGGCACCTATTTACAACATGCATAGGAAGTTTGTGGCACAGGAGGGAAATGAACCATGTCTTCTATGAGACCATACATCAGAAGTCAAGGCTAGATGCCCCATTTGCACCTAGCCCTGCCTTTCCATAACCCCAGGCTCTTTCACTGCACTGGCAAATAAGGAAAATCAAAATTAGAGGCAAACAATCTGTACAGCAGTTCCCTCTTGTATTCCACAACCCATGGAAAATATTAAAAGTGGAACTTCTGATTTTTATTTTCAATGTTCACGTTTAAAAAAGCAATGCTTTCAAATGTTTCCTCTCATCTTTTGGCCAGCTCTGCTAGAATATCATTCATGGTTCATGGGGTCTAGGAGTGGAGACTCTAAGCTGTAAGTACCAAATTGTTCACTGGCATATGCCTGTGTTTAAAACCAACCTGCAGAAAAGGATACGTTTATAGGGAAAAAAAGTGTTTATCTTATAGTTAATTGGATTTTATTCAGCTTCTATTGAAGTGATTACAATTATGTTTTGTTACATAAGACACACCTCTTTTTTCAGGGGAAAATAGTATATTATACACTGGAAATATGATACACAGCTGTGAACAGGTGTGAAATGACTAAACAGAGCAGAAAGATTTCCTTTTCCTATGCTAGAGTTAGGGGCATGGGGCAGAGGGTCAGGGGACCTTGATTTCTAACCAGCTTTATATTTACATGTTCTGTTTTATGAGTTTCCTTTAGTTTAAAAGTTTACAGGGCCATGAGAGCAGCCAAAATTGCCATTCATCAAAGAAACAGCAACTGACTGCCAAAACTATTGTTGGCAAAAAACCCCACCCTATATCTATGATACATGCATCTAAAAATGTATACCTAGCGATCTGATCCTGCAGGATCCTGAGCAACTCTTGGATGATGTTGATCAGCTTCAGTTTCCCTTGACTTCAGTGGACAGAGGAAAAAAAGTACCTCTCAGGGTCAGCATTTTAGCATCCTATAGAAGAACATGCCTTCTCATTAACCAGAGACACAGCCTGAAACTTGATCTGACAACAGAAACCTTTGAGTCCTAAACACTATTTGGCCTCATTCTAGCTGTTTCCCTGGCATACCAAATGGTGCAAGTAGGAAGCAAGTCAGTGATGTCTATGAAATTGTCATTCAGCACAACTAAGTAAAAACTGGTCCAGCTAAAGCCTGGCAGAAAATTGTCTCGTCTACACAAGAAAATGTTGAGATCACTTCTATGGAACCCCAGAAGAATTACTTTAAGGAAGTATAAACTGGCCTCAGTAACACTCAGTAGAGCAGAGTCCTCAATAGAGCTGCTGAATAAAATACTTCATAATCAATGAAGATGAGGCTTCAGTAATGGTGAAACAGTTGCGATCAGCTAAAGCAGAACCATCTCCTCTCATCTATTGATTTTCACCTCTGGATGTCCTCGGCCTGATTGGAAAAGGAGTTCACGTGGCATTTTAGCCCTGAATCAATGTATCATGAAGAATTTCACAAGAAAAACTTCTACCTTGGTGGGATTCAAAACCTTCTTCAAGACTCATTGTTTAGAAATAACCAGCAAATGGTTGTCCTCAGATGTCTTCAGCCCTTTTGAACTCAGTGGAGAATGTTCATGTCTATCCAGAGGTGAAATTTGGCACCCTTAATTCTAATCTTCTCTCATCTCATCATGATTCAACATCAGGGTGAGATTTTCAGAAGCATTCAGTATTGGCTTCACTTTGGTTGCAGTAAAGTCAGTGGTAAAATTTCTGCTAGGTAATTCTGGAAACCACAAGCCAAAGGAATGTTATTTAAAGATCTATTTGTTAAGGGCTTGGTCCTGCAGAGCTGTGAAAGGGGCTAGCAGGGATCACAGGGTAAGAGCTGTCTAGTGGGTTGAGCTTGTTGTGTTATTCAGATGATAAATGTCTCTGTATTTTTAAAGGCATCAGAGAGTGACTTTCTGCTTTGCCCATGTTTCAGATGTATATCTATAGATGCTTATGTCCTGTCCTATCCTGTCCTGTCCAATCCTGCCCAGAATATACCTGGTGGCTTTTACACTGTCCTTTCCAGAATACTTGTCCTCTTATAAAATGTTAAGTCCTAACATGCAGACTACTGATAAAGATGGAAAAATTTCTAGTGACTTCAATGGGCTGATCCCAGTTTGACAAACTACTTTAAAGATATTGATAGTCCTGCAGAGTTTAAGGCTTGAAGTTCAGTGAACTGCTAAGTTCTTAATATGAAGTGGTTGTTTATGTACTTGACAGGATCAGGGGCATGGACTCCCTCGCTGGCATGTGGAATAAGATTGCAAAAGCACAGAGTGCTCCATAGAACTGCTGAATAAAGTATTCTGTAATCGGTGAAGATAAGGCTACACTATAGTAATGATGAAACACTTGGGTTCATCTAAAGCACAACCATCTCCTCCCATCTATTATTTTTCACCTCTCCTCAGCTCCTCAGCCTGATTGCAAAAGGAATTCACTTGACATTTTGGTCCTGAATCAATGGAGCATGCATGCAGAATCTCAGGAAAAAAGCTGTTCCCCATGGATTTCCAAGCTATCATTGGATATTCAGACTTGTGTGCCCCTTCATCATGCCTTCACCACCGTAACAACTTAAGGCCCCACTCTTAGGGAAGAGAGGAAGAATGGTCTAACGAAGACCTAAGACTTCAGGGATCCTCCTTGGAGTCCCTGCTGTGCAGCAGGCTTCCTCTGTGACTTAAGCTTCTCTTTGCCTTAATTACCTATCTGTAGCTGCATGTACATGCGTGGCAGATTGTTACTGTGCACTCATTTAGTACTTGCTTATATGTTACTGTGCAGTAACAGCATTATTGAGCAGTAGCATCCCTGCACTTCTTTTTCAGATGCTACTGTGCAGTAGCAATGAGCTACTGCATGGTAGCTCATTACTACTGTGCAGTAGGGTTGCATCACGGTTAGTGCCCGCCAACACACTGCACAGTAGCAACAAGCTACTGTCCAGCACAGTCGTAACGAGCTACTGTGCAGTAGAGTTTCATGTGGACCCTGGACATAATGTTTCAGTTAACATATGGGCCCACTGGCATGCAGTGGAGAAAAGCTTCTACTGCCATTGCCAATCAGGTCCCACGAATTAAATACACAGAAGACTTCCTCTGTATGTGCAGGCATCACTGATGATTTTGAAGTATTGCTGCAACTCATGCTTGCAGTCCATACCATGTGAGAGTCAAGTACAGCATCATCTTTACTTTCAGCTCTGTTGGTATATCACTCTTGCCTACAAAGGTGTCACCAGCTTCCATGATATATCCTTTCAGTTTGAACAGAATTAACATAACATGAAATTGGATTTGCTCAGCAGACTCATACAAAGGAGTAGGAGGGAAAAGGAACCCTCCTTTCCTCCCTTACACAAAGGTTTTGGCATCTCCTTGAGCAAGCAGACAGAGTGCAGGTGGATGCAACTGGAAGGAATGGGTGGAATCTTGTATACTTCCTAAGAACCACAGATCAGCTGGCATGGGAATGCAGTAATTTCTTCCTGGTATAAGTCAGCAGGAGCAAGGAGGAAACATTTGTGTCTGCCTCTCAGGGTCAGAATCCTGATGCAAGACAGCTTAACAGCTTGATGGTGACAGATCTGAATTTCTGCTAAGGGGGCCAGGGTATAACTTGAGCAATGTTTCCTATAAAACTTAAGGAATATAAAAGTATATGTTATATTGGAAGTATGTAGGAATATATGTTTCCTATAAAACATAAGTAATAACCTACAGAAGGCTATTAGATCCTCTACTTTGACAAATACTGTGATAATAGAAAGTGACTCTTTCTGTGATACTGTACCAATGACATTCAGCTTGAGCAGTCATTTTTACTATCTGGTTCCTAACCACTAGCACCAATGCCAGGTCTTGCTCTGCCAAAGGACATAGTGCCCTTTGGCCACTTCTCCCTGGAAGTACATACACAAGTCCCTGCCCCAGACAACAATATTGTTTCTGCCTGGTTTTTGAGGGACAAGAAATTTTTGCAGAGCACTCCATCCGTAGGCCGTATTGGATGTGGAGGGGCATGCAGAATGTGCTGCATTCCCTGGGTTTTATTTGAACCCTTAGCACACCATGTTGTGTTTTATTTTAATAGGCTAGACCTGGATAAAATCTGCCCAGTAATCCAGAAATTAAAGATCTGTCATATTCCAGCTGCTAAGCATTGCTTGAGAATTTTTTTAGTGTCATCAGAGCTGTCTGAATCCAACATAAACAAGAGAGTTATCTTTAGCTAACATTATTCAATATAAGCCTCGTAATATAACCACACATAAACAGACAGTCAAGACAAAGCCAAAGATGAGTCCTGCCCATGTTAGATGGCTCCTTTTTATGACAGCTTTGTTTTATAAGGTGCAAAGTTCAACTGGAAGTCAGACTTAAGTCAGCAAAGAATGTCCTGGAGTGTTTTCTACCCCAGGCCTGGAGGCCAGGACAGATGCAGATTTCAATTCAGCACAGAGAGAACCATTTTCCCAAAAAACTATCAGCTTTCATTCTCACAGGGGAAAATTCAAGGCATATTGAACTCAGTGGAAAGTTTCCCATTGGGCTTTGCCTCCTTCTCTACATTCCCAACTGACTTTCATTAGGAATCAGGGCCCAGAGACAAGCTGCCACTGCTGATCTTGTCTTCTCACTGAAGGAACAAAAGCTATTACTGTGGGATATAAGGGAAGGACTCCCAGTTCTCCCAGAGTCCTGGAATCCACTGACGATTTGGTCCCCAATCTAGGAAAGAAATCAAACACATGTACCCCTTCAGGGAAACAAATTGTGCCATGGCCCTCATTTGGGACTCCTCAAGTTCTTAATGACATGCATGTGGTTAAAGGCACAGACAAGCACTTAACTGGGAAAGTTTAGATACAGATGTCCCTGTCTTGGGCAGAGGGTTGAACTAGATGACTTCCAGAGGTCCCTTCCAGCCCTGCTATTCTGTTACTCTAAGTCCTTTCCTAGGTCAGAGCTTGGGGGAAGGGAGGTGCGATCAGTCTGGCAAATCATCAAGTGTGAAGCATCTGTCAAGCAGAAAAATTAACCGCTGCTCCTGTCCAGGCCCTCCCCCCCTGCCCTCCAGTGCAGAAAAGCTAACCCAGTTTCCTCCACGAGCTCATAATGAGAGATGATAGAAACTTTTGAACAAAAGAAAAGAGGGGCACATGGACAGTAGGAAGCTGGAAAGCGGACTAGCTGGAGAGGCCACATGGTAAAATGTGAGAACTAGTAGAACAGGTCTACTGGAAAGAGCACATGTTGGGAAGCTGAGGAGTTGTCTGCTAAAGCTTGCCAATGGACAAGAACCAGAGAAGGCATGTGTGGAGGGGCCCGTGAAGGGCAGGCAGAACATGATGAGCAGGGGACAGAGTGCATATGACAAGCTCTGGTTTTCATAGGAGCAAGACATGGAAGACTGTTAAGGAGGACAAAGTGCCATACACACTCAGAAGTTAGTTGAGTTCTGGCTGAGTGCTGGACCCAAGAGAAGAGGATGCTGTCCTGGTAAAGGGAGATTATATAAAACCAGGAATAGTTAGGGGGCCTTCCCACCTAAAGGAGGCTACACACTCAGAGGCAACCAAGAGGTCCTATAATGAGACACACCATAGGCTGACTCAAGCCAACATGGCTGCAGGTTATTTCATGGTCTATAATGGAGCCCTAACCCTCTAATTTCCCTTATGACACTGTATGCAGGGTATGGGCAGCCTTCCTCTTTCCTTCTTGCCCTAGTAAAATATCTCTTCACTTCAGCAAGGAGTCTGAGTGCTTACTGGGACCAAAGCTGGCATCTCAGGCACATGGTCCATATGGCACAAGATTGGAGGCCTCAGGAAGTTTGATGAAACAAAGCACTGAGCAGCCATGTGGGGGGTTACAACCTACTTGAGAGGAAATTGGAAAACCAGAGTCACAATTTGTTCCCAGTCATCCCAACAGCAAACCATATTTTTTTTCATTTAAGATTTCTTGGCAAATCATAACATGCTCCCTAGATTTGGTTTCAATGAAACCCATCCACAAATAAAAGAACAAGGCAACACTTCATTAGAATGAACAAGCAAAGCAAACCCATTCTGAATATAGTATCTGGCTCATTCCTCCTTTGGTGTTTTAATGCAACACTATTGAAATTCAGATGGTGTGTCAGATTTTTAAAAAAAACCCACTCCTGGGTCACTTTTGATGCTGCAAACTCCTTTGGAAGGTTTTGGCAAGACCAGGAACTTTGACTCTTATTCAGACAATTTTCCCAAAGGTCCTCTCTAACCCTTTCCCCTCTGCAGTGTAAATCCATTATGGTAGGCATCCCCTTGAACTTAAAATGTTTTACTCAGTCATGCTTTATCTCAGTTGTGTTTTGGAGGTGGATGGCATGAGGTCAACAGACATTTTGTTAATCAATTGATGAAGGGCTTCATTAAGTTTGTGTAAAGTCATCTTCATATAGGCTGTCTTTGCTTTTTTCAGTTTGGTCAGAGAAAAGAGATGTGCATTTTTTCTTTAAATGCGTCACAGGATGCCTGAGAGGAGGAAGATTTTATTCACAAGCTGTACACTAAGGCAAATAGAGTAACTTTAGGCATGGTATTATTTCCTTTATGCTATCAAAGTTCTTTGTTCAGTGGTGAAAGAGACTCTCAGTGATGAATCTTTAACCTTGACATTCAGAGTTAGCAAGAAAAAGAAAGATCAGAACCTTTGACTTTCTGGTTCTTAATAACTAGCTCAGTGAAGTTATTTCATTTCTCAGCATGATAGAGGAATGGCCCAATCCAAAGTGACACCCTGCTCTACATTGGCTACTATTTCACTAAAGACCTAAAGGGTGGACCCTAAGTTGATAGATACAAGCATAGAATTACTGACTTCAGTTGACTACACAGAATCACACCACCAGGAACCACAGGTACTGGGTTTTCACATGAAGAAAATCTGGTGACACAGACAAAGTGGCACTATGCACAGACAGCAAAGGCTTGAAGATGGTAAAGTGGAGAACTCATGGGGTACTGGGCCAGGACAGCAGGGTGGAGCTAAGCTATGAAGATGTCTGGCTTTCTTATCTCCCTGTGCTTATTGTTTCACTTTTCCTTCAATTATTAAATGGTTTGTCCCTTAGTTACTGCTAGCAGTGTGCTTTTACACACAAGACTACAGCACAAATCCCTCTGCTCATCACTCTCTGGGCAGCTGTCAGATATAAGGCAGGGCAAGTTAGACAGTCATCTCAGCACCAGCACAAACTGGCAGTAGCTTCAGCTTTTGAGAGAAAAAAATCATGGTTGTCAAGAAAAGCTTTAAATCATCCCTAATGGGATAGAAAAGAAAAGCAAAGAAAAAAGAAGCCAAAATGAATCTGTATAAACATGTCATTACTGTAAAGCAAATGTCATGACTTTGGATGGCCCAGCATACAACTTTTTAAATGCTCATGCTTGGCAATACAAAATGAATTATCCTTTTGGATACACTGTCTGTTTGCCCTTTGCACATTTCCATTAGCAATAAATGAACTCAAGGGTCTCAAGACTTTGTCCCTTGTCCAACCACGTCATGATTTCTCAGCACAGAAACTGCAAAAATAGAATTCTAATGGGCAAACACCTTTACACTACAATTAGTTATTTACCAGTATCAATATTTCCATCAGGAATGGTATCAATTGCAAAACCTGAGGAAAAAAGATGGCAATGAAGATTTTTTTAAATTCCCTTTTGCTTTATGGAGATGCTTCAGTAGAAAGTCACATACTGCCAAATCTGTTATAGTGAAGTTTCATGCATTTCCAAGCAGAATTATGCTTCATCTGTAAATTAAGGCAGACATGCCCTCTTCTGGCAGACTTCTGCACAAATTTTCCAGGCTCACAAGCTTTAAATTGCTGAGGTAGGAACATTTAGTGAAAGAAAAGCATGCTTGTCGTCCCACTGAGTTCACTGGAAGTTACAGGTATATCACTTGTGCGGGATCAAAACCTTCAGATGTATCTGTTCCATTCTTCTAGGTGACGGTATAACTGCAGGAACCTTTGCAGAGAAACCAGTATTTCCACTAGACTGCTCAGGGTCTGACAAATTAGTGAGTCCTTCAAGTCCAAGCAGAGAAATATCTGAATCAGTTCAGCTGGTCATGGTCAGTGCCAGTCTTGGTGATTGTCACAGAGATGTTGTTCACATTTAAAGGGTCTTTTTCCTTTTATAATATGCCATTAGTAATGAGCAAACTCAAGGGTCTCAGCTGGTCCCTGGTCCAACAACTGCATGCTTCTCAGGCATGGAAACTCCAGAAATACCACTCTCAAGGCAGTACACTTTTACCCTCTAAGTCCATAACATCTTTACTGTTCTTCAACATGGGATTTAACCCCGCAGCCATCTTAAAGGTGAACAAAGTCTTTATTATTACCACAGAAGTCGCTATTGGCCATATCAAACTGGACTTCTTCAATCTTCATGCAAAAAGGTCACTTTCCTTCTTCTGAGTAAGAGAGTGATCTAGAAGGTGTATTTCTTGGAAAGAATAATAGAATTGAATGGCCCCTACATCGCAAAAAGGGACTGGACCTGCAACCTGTCCAACTAAAAAGCATGAGCCTCTATTCCTTGAGGTAAAAAACCAAACTGGCATCTGTGGCAAACTCAACTTCTTGTGTGGTCCAATCACTAAAAAAAAACAAACAACCCCCACTTGGTTAAAGCAAGTTACATAGTCATACTAATACCAACATAGAAAAAAGTAAGGCACCACTGTCTGCAGTTCATATTTTCTCAGTGTTAAATGAAGTAAAATTTAAGTGATAATTGCACTGCCCAAAACATGTTCTGATCTTCATACCTAACTCTGTAAGTAAGTGCTCTGTTTAAAGCACTTGCGGTATGCCACTGACTTAATTTAGCATGAGGTTTTTCTCCCTGGTTTCTGTTCCCTTTCCTATTCTAGAACAAAATCCCCTCTGAGAACCTTGACATCAAATGGTTGATACTGTTCATTTGCCTTTTCGACAATCGCACAAACCACTTAAGAGCTCAAACTGTACTTTCTCATTTTGATCTGCATGGCCTTACAGTTTGACAACGGCTGTCTTAGTTTAGTAAAAAAGGAGATAGATCAAAAAGTGTTATGTGAAATAGCAAAAGAAGCTTATGGCTTAATGGCAACAGCAGTTCTGTTTTCTAAAGCAAAAGCTTTTTTAAACCAATATTTTGATCTTGACTTTAATTGCTGAGTTGCAGAAGCAAAATCCACAGTATGTGACATGAAATTGTTACACTGAATCTATAAAGGCATTCCTTTGAATATGCCAAGAAATATGCTTAGGAGTACAGCTTTTAAAGAGGTGCCCTTGTATGCTCTAGATTAAGGCATAAAAGTCCCATCTTCTTTGGTGTTTATTTAAAATATGGGCACAACAAGAAGTTACAGTGAGGGAAAAAGGGATGTGATTTTACTGAACATCAGCTACTCAGTCCTCAGTGTAGGCATCCTCACATCAGCCCTGTAATGGAAGAAAGCACTATTTCTGCTTTTACAGGTAGAGAAGTGAGGCAACGAAACTCAGGGTCAACAAAGTATTTAGGTATCTAAAAGCCAAGTGCAGCCACAACTAATATTTAGGCTGCTAGCCCCTGGAGTAAAATCCAGAACACATTAAAGCTATACCAACCAGTCAGGGTTGACCTTCAAGTCCATACCTGCTAACCATCTGCACTGCAAACCCCTATGCTTCACTCCCAGCAGCCCTGCTGAATTCCCAGGTAACATTTTAAGGCCAGGCAGGCTCCTCATCAACTTCTCTGCGGGGTTTTTTAGACTCATGCAGCCAGGCCGTAGCACAAGAAGTCCATCTGCAACAATCCCACAATTCCCATTACAGTTCCAGTCCTCTGCACCCTGCCTCCTCTCTTTATGGCCCATAAAGAGATAAGCATAGAAGGAGAAATAAGTAGGGGAGAGACTGATTCCTGGAATGGCTATAGTCAAGGAACAGGAAGGACAATATGAAGCAGGAGAGGGGCACCTTGCATGGCTCAGGCTGCTGGAAGGTCACAAAATGACCCTGAAGCCATATCCTATGGAGGACCTAAGGTTGCCTATACAGAGAATTGGGAGAGTTTGATGCCTCAGAATGGAATCTGAAACATGTGGTCTGCAGAGCAGAAAGCCACTTGCTATCAGCAGATAGCTGCTGTGTGCTAGCCAACAGGATAAGCTAAGGGCAGGGGCAAGCCCTAAAACCTATCCCTCAAGCACTTTGCTCAGAGCAGTACCTCCCTGTGCTTGGGATCCCGAGCCCTGAACCTTCTCATGAAGCTAAGTGACTGCTTCCTTTCTTTCAAAAGTGTAAGGAGTACTTACTCTTTGCTTTTCATGCAGGGCTGGAGGAAGGACAAGGAGCTCCTGGCCTTTGGAGCAGGGACCAAACCCAGGACTCCCTACTCTCAGATGAGTGTCCTAATCATAAAACAGAAGAGTCATTTCCCTCTCCTCCTCTGTTTCTGAATCCTTTGTGTTTCCCACTCAATGGCCCAGCCTCAAAAGGAAGGGCAGAAAAGGCTCTGAACCAGATTCGCCTCCACCCTGGGGAGTTAGAGCACTTCACAAAGAGTTATGGATTTTAATCTCTTCAGGTAAAGGAAGGAAATGAACCTGACTTTCCCTCTTCGTGGGCCACTGCTAGGAAATTTTGAAGTCAGAGACTAAAGTAGCTAGTTAGGCACCTCCAGGGTCAGGAGGCAGCTGCGATGAGGTTTTCTGCATTGTACCTGTAGACTTCAGCACCACATTCTGACTTTATTGGATCAGGTCCTAAATTACTTGCTTGGGGTTACCCAGATGGCCTGTGGGAGAACAGGGGACTCGATGCAGGTTTTTGGAAGTCACGCCACCCACTGAACCATCCTTCTGTCAGTCATTTGCAAAGCTCCCATTCTAGGGCTGCTATGGGCAAGAGTCACACACACCGTACAGAAACAGACTTTGAATACTATCTCCAGGTTGTCATGTTGAGCCACCAAATGGCTAATATTAAGCAGGGGGGGAGGCAGTGGGTAAGGGGAATGAGTTAGTAGATTTTCCTATTTGAGGAGCACAGGGACAAAAATGGTAATGACCATCACTTTCCGTAAAAGCAATGTCCCCAATATCCTTGTCTTCTGGGGATTCTTTACACAACTATGTGAGTTCATGGGATAGCTCTGGCAGAACTTCAGCTGTCCAGCTGGCAAGGGTGATGTGAACAAAGAGAGAATGCTCCAAATACAGCAAAATCCTCGAAAAGGAAAAAGAGAGAGATCACACAGCAGGAGTGAAGAGATAAGGATCATCAAAACTTTTCTTTCAAAGGATTTTTTTTCGTGCATCATCCGCCAATTGGGGTGGCTAAGTTCATGGATACAGCAAACGTTCTGTGACCTTTCCATTTCCCTGTAAGGAACACAGTCAAAAGAAAAAGCAGCTTAAATGGAGGAGAGGGAAGAGTGCTGTCCTTTAGAAAAGCCTTTGTGGAGCAAGCAGTCATTTATATCTTGAAGCAGTGGCTTTGTTTGCATTGCCATTTGAAATCATCTAGTGATGAGAAAGTCACATGCACTACTGGAGTAGTGTTCAAACAATACTGGATCAATGTGATGAAGATGAAATGCAGAGAATACCCTTTGAAGCCGATATGGTGCATCAATAGGGGGCCCTTATTGCACATTTACATTACAGAATAGAGAATAACAGGGGGTGACAAAGCAATATTTATTAACAGATAGAGACCCCTGTATCCCAGCAGAGCCCAGCTGACTTCAATGGAACTCTGCATCACAGGAGTTTCACTGGTGGCAGGAACTTGATGCAGGCATGCTCTCCAAGGTCCACACATAGTTGCCATGACAGTCAGTCACATTCATGAAGCTGTAGGACCTTAACAATTAGAGCTGTTGGAAAAAAAAAATTAAAAAAAAAAATGGCAAAATGTCTCAAACAAGTTCCCTGCATTCCCAGACTCATTTTAAGTCTTCAATTATTTTTGATGTTAAAAAAAAAAAAAGGTCAAATGTCCATTAAACATCTCTCAAAGGCTATCAATATCTTTTCTTTAGATCACCAGTCCATACTTTTTTCTTGCATTTTAAGAAAATGCAAGATTAAAAAAAATAGTAATAATAATGTTTCTTCTGCGATCCATTCTGTAATGTTTCTTTTAATTTGTGGTTGGGAATAGAAGAGCCCCTTGATGGAAATTGTTCAAACTCCATGACTTCTCTCCTCCTTTGAGGAGGCAAGCCACAACTGAGAAATCTTTATAGAATTGTTTCATCTCGGCCTTGCCTCTTTTCCCCATTCCATTTATTTCACAGTGATTTCTTTGCTGTCACTTCATCACTTAGTATCACCACAAGCTGATTTAAGAACCTTCTCTTTTCAACTCTGTTGGCTGGAAAAAGAAACAACCCTATATTTTTCTACCACTCATTTAAAATTTCACTTGAAGATAAGTCTTTTCCCATGGGCTGCTCCTTTTCAATGTCCTTCTGTGACTGACAGGACTGTGCTATTGCATTATTTAACTGTATGAAACATTTTAGGGACACAGGTTGCCCTGTTCTGGTGTAGACTGAAATGACAAATAGATTTGAAAATCAAAAAAGATACCCAAGATGATCTAGTCTTGATGATTGTATTAACACAGGCCATAAAAGTCATCAAGTTATTCCTTCTCTGAGGTCAAAAACTTGTGTTTGACTGAAGCATACTTTTCAGAAAGGCATCCAGTCTTAATTTGAAGACTTAAACTAATGAAGGAAGCAGCTTAATGCCAAAAAGAAAGGGGGGGGTAGGGGAAGAAGAGTTCAACCAAAAGAGAAAGTGTATCTAAGCATCTCAGAACCAATCATTAGTAGATCATTTAGGAGCTGTCATTATTATAATTATTTGGATTAGAAAAGGTCCAACCCAGATCAGGACCAATTGTTCTACGCACAATGCATGCATACATGATGAGACTGTTCATGACTAAGGAACTTGCAGTGCTATACAAAAAAACAGACAGAATGAGAGAGAGGCACTATTACCCTTATTTGCTAGATGGGAAACTGGGGCACAAAAAAAAAAAAAAATTAAGGTCCAGATTTTTAAAAACTATTTAGGTGCCTAATTCCCTTTGAAGAAGCAATATAATCCCCAAAACCCCAGTAGAAATTAGGCACTTAAATATCTGTAAACCTAGGGGTTGAGGAAGAGGCACTTTGTGGCCAAAACCTTAACTAACATCTCTCCTAACTTTACAGTTGGTTCAATAAAAAGATATCACCAAAACAACCTTGATTCTTGCATATTTCCTGAGCCACAGTGGCTGCAAGAGCACTCCAATCATACTTTATAACTCTGGCTTTCAATGTTTCACTCAGGTAGTTTGCAACATAGTTAGGAACTGAAATAAGATCTTATGAACCTTAGACCTGTGTCTATACCACAGACCAGTCCCGTGATGCTTTCTGGAGATTATTTGATTTCAAATACATCAAGAAAAAAAAAACAAAAACAAAAACAAAAAAAACCCCACACGTCACCACATGCCCCATTGAGCAATGAGACTTGTTGATGATTTTTGTTTCTCTCCCTCTCTTTCCCTTCTCCCTCTCTCCTTCTATCTTTTAAAGGCCATTCACTTTTAAATGTTTCCTGTAGTGTGGCATACTGCAGAAAAAGTTGTGTCTGACATTGTATTTTCTTTGCTTAAAATCCATAGTTCTATTCTTCCAGCCACCCTGCCTGAATTATGCTTTATTCTTTCATAAAAGTCTGATGAGCTTCAAATTGTAAACCATATCTTGCGTTTACTCAAGGAAGCAGGGTTTCTCAACATTTCAATCAGAGGAAGGCAGGAGCTGTAGATTCTTTCAGTCACCAAGGGCCCCTTCAGCAATGTTGTTTGCTGAAAGGTCAGACCTTCATGATCTGTTTTATTATTATGCTACTTGAAGTACTTGCTGTAGGACCCAAAGATGCTTCTTTACATTTAAAGAAGATGAAGGAATAAATCTGTTCTGATTCCCTTCTTGCCCCACAAGCTGAAAATTCCAGTGATTCAAGGCTAGCAGGCCAGATAGCAGGCCAGACCCAATACAGATAAGGAAAACATGGAATCTGAACTTCTTGATCCAAACTTAAGGCCACCTTTTTATAACGAAACAAACAGGTAATATGTAATTAACATAAAAACAATAGTAAAATATCAACTGAAGTTTTATTCAGTGATTTGAATGCAGCACAAGACAGAAATCGCCTTTAGTCATTTGATGGTTGTTTGGTAGCTCACATCAATATCCAGTAAGTTGATGATCTCCCTCTAATTTTCAGTGGCCTCCATCCACATAACAAAACCAGCGTCATCTTCAGCACAAATTGTTGGCAATTTCCACAGAAAGGATGAACACTTAGCAAAGCAAGTTCTCTCACTTTCTGGAGGATTATTGGCAAGGTTTTATTACTGCTGCTTTTGCTGTACTTCTTTCGGGGACAGCAGAGAAGACCTTTTACAAGGGCTGGAAAGAAAACCCCAAAGAGACACAGTCTGATGAAAATCAGTGCACTCTATTAGTTACTATAAAATTCTGGCCAAATTTTGTCATCGCTCTGCAGCCCAAGGATACCAAGGAGAACTGTAAATAGGACAGAAGATAACCTTTCCATTAAAATGAGGCTCACTTTACTGAGATGTAAGAAGTCATATAGTTAAAGCCAGCAGGCCTGAAACTCTGTAATATTTTGTTCTCTTCTTATGGTAAACTCTACTGCCCACATCTTCTTCACCCTCTCTCCAGCCATTGATTAATAAATGTAGGGTCATAGGGGACCTGAGTAGATCATCAAGTCTGACCCCCCTACCCTAGGCAGGAATGAATACTGGGCTCATAAGGCCCCCACTAAGTTAAGCTCATATGACCACAGCTAGGTAGTAATAAAGCCTCCTTTTAAGGACTCCTAAGGTAGGAGCCAGCACCACTTCCCTTGGAAGCCAGATCCTAGCTGCCCTGACAGTGAAGTAGTGCCTCCTGCCTGAACCTACTCTCAATCAACTTGTGGCCATTATTCCTTGTTACTCCAGGAGGCACTCAGGCACCAGGGTCTCACCCATTCCCCTCTGGTCCCCCCTGGTTAAGTTTATAGACTGCCACTAGATCCCCTCTCAGCCTTCTTTTGTGAAGGCTGAACAGCTCCAAATTCCAGGTTCATTGATCTAGTCTCCAGTTTGGAAGGAACAGGAACCAATGAGAACTATCATTCCAAAGTCAAAGTGAATCTTTTAGGTCCTGGAACTTTCAGTTAAGTTCTTTAGTAGCTGTCGTCTTGTTTTTTGCATTTGACAAGATTGGGGGTGGGATTTGCATGGGGATACCAAAAGCAAATACCTTCTTGTAGCAATTCTGGCCCATGTTTGCAAACCCAAACACTTCAGAGAGAAGGAATGAGGTGAGAAAGACAACTCATCAAAAAGGGTAATTTAAAAACAAAACAAAACAAAAAGACCTCTACCAAACCATTTTCCAATGTGTAAAAATTGGATGCAGTTTCTGATTCTGATTACCGTTCCCATATGACAGGAAAATAGGGAAAAGATTCATGATGAAGTCATTTAAAGGTTTTCCCACAATTTTAAAGATTTTAAATTTCATGAACAAATGTCCTAAATTAGAAGGTGAAATTGAATAGCCCTTCAAGTTTCTGGAAATATAATAAAAATGAAGTCCTGAATCTTTCAAGATGTTCTATGATCAGATCACTAAAACTCTAAATATCATGGAAAATATTTGTGGCAAAGTGGGGCTCCCCATCTAGCCACAGTGCCAGGTTCCCCACTTGCCATTGGGCACGCCACCCACCAGACTTCCCTGCCATGCCTTGTTCTTAATTAAGAGAGTTGTTAATTAAGACAGTAGGCTGCCCATTTTAAGCCCCAATGCCAGGAGGCACTATCTGTGGCTCCGAACCTCCTCTACACCACAGCCCATGCCTCGCAGATGGCATCCAGCTGTTAGTCACACCAGCCCCACACTGGGGTCAAGAAGCCCAGGGCCCCTCTTTGATCTGTGTCCTCAGGCAGCCTACTCCACCATCATTCAGGCTGCCAAGCTCTGTGTAACGATCTACCCTCTCAGGCATGGTCCTCCCCCCCCGCCTGGGACTTTTGGCCACATAGGCCCTGGCCTCACCTCCAAGGCCAAGTGGGACCCCAGGCCCTCTACTCTGGGCATCCCGCCCAGTGGGGCCCTGGCCCTTTTGACCTTCCTGGTCCGGGTCCTGGCCCCAGCATTGACCAGTCAAGGGGTTACTCTACCTCCAACCTCTCTCACTAGCCCCACACTCTCTCTCAGGTCCACCTTCCTGGATGCAAGAGCTGGAGTACCTCACAACATGCCTGATGCTCCAGGGTCTCCCCCCCCTTCCCCCCCCCCCCCCAGAGCAGTAGGTTGTGGTGCTCCTTAAGATCTTACTTAAGATCCACACTCAGCCTCCCAGCAGTGGAGGACTTACTGGGGTCAGGACTCACCCCTCTCCCTCTTGGGCTGAGCCCCCTTTTCTTGGCCTCTGGCCCAAACTTCAGCCTTAGGTGTCCAAAGACCTACCTAGACCTAGTCCCCTCACTCAGGGCTCCACACTGCCCCCTCACCTGGGTCTCCACCCCACCCCCTTCTCTCAGGGCTCCACACCTCTGCCACTTCACTTGGGGCCACGGGACTTCATTCCCCAGTGGGCTCAGGTGGCCATAGCCATGTCTGGCCCCACTCTCCCTCCTCAGGGTCTTACACCCCACACAGGGATCAGGTGGCCTCAGCCATGCCTGGCCCCCAACTACCTCCAGTGTTACTTAACCCACCCAGTTGTGGGAGCTGAGGTTAAGGTGCCCCTACCCACCTTTCACCAGGGTGGTAACTGGCCTGGCATTTCCTGGGGGCTCCTGCACCACTGAAAGCCCCAACAGGCCACCTACTCCTGGCAAAGTGCAGTTTTAGGTCATACCCAGGACCACGAGCCTCCAATCCACCCCCTACAGATCCTCCCTTACCTCCAGGATGATACAACAAGCCTTGCAGCCAGACCATATTAATGCCTCCCCTGCCAAAAGGAAACTGATCTGTTTATATGGGTGGACAGAGATCTAAAATGGCCACCACAGTCAAGCACCTGCTGGCTGCTTGGCTCCACTCTTAAAGTGGCAGGCACCAACAGTGCCCTGCCACACACCTTCCCCCTTAAAATGGTACCTGGGGAAGGTTTCCCCAGCTGCTCCTCCAAAGCAGGCTCCCCTCAGAGCCTGTGAGAGCCCTCAAGTGGCAAGCACACCCGAAGGTGTTCTGCCACAGGCTTACAAGATTTTGTTTAGCTGTTGCCTTGTTGAAACATTTAGGATGATATATGAAAGCCTTATTCATAATACCTAGCCTCACAAGCCACCCATGGAAGCCAGCAGGGCTGTACATAGAATAAGACAGTAACTAAATTAGGCTCTTCCTAAACAACACCATGGCACTAGGTGCTTAATAGATGAATAAAGCATAAGCATGGCCCAGTTTACTTAAAAATGGATTCAGAAACAGATTTATTCAGGCACAAATAGAATACAATGCACCCATACGGGCTGGAGGTCATATTAGAACCTAGCCAACCCTTGTGGGGATACTTTCTAGGTTTCACTCAAGAAGTGTTTTTGAAGATGGGTTTGGAGGAGGAAATGCACCTGGCTAACTCATGAGCAGATGCAGACTTCTCTGCATGGAGGTAGCACAGAAGGTCAGCAAATTGTCATTAATAGCCAGTAAAATCATTAGGACATGATCCAAAAGCCACTGGAGTCACTGAAGAAATTCTCTGTAGCTTTGGGTCAAGTCCGTAATTCCTTCCATGTACTGTCTTCAGGAGACTTACAATCTCCTATATAATCTGTCTCCACCCTTGCTGCAGTAAGTTATTATCATTTAAACTCCACTGAATACTCTGTCATGTACCTCACTTATATTCTACTTGGAGAGGGAAGCATCCACTCCCAGGAAGAAAGGCCTTGTGAGATGGCCCATCTGTCTGCAAAGCATCCAATGGATATGCAGATGGATGGCAGGAGTCCAAAGAGACATCCTTCTCTCTAGTTCCTAACAAAATTCAATCCTGCTAGAGACAATCAACAATGATCACAAGATAAAATACACAGCTGTACTGGAATTATGTGAAGGACATGGCTTTTACTGAACAGCAGAGAAGAACTGTTTGTATTGTATTAAACCTGAGCATGTGAAGTGCAGGGGGAGTTGTGCTGATGAGACCATGCTGAGCACAGATTAGATTACAACTCACATTCTTTAAAGTGGTTAAATGAAAGATCCAGTCTTCCATACAAATTGCACTCATGCTGTAAACCAGCTTGGTAGCTGGATTTCCTGACATGGTTCCGGTTGTAGGGACAGATTGCAAAAGAACACAGCTCTCAAAAAAGTGACTGAATTAAATGACTGGAATCTCAAAAATGGCTCCATTCCTACTGGCTCCTTCACCTAAGTACCTAAGCCCTTTAAAAATAACAGCCCCAGATGTAAGTATTGAATATTTGTGAATATCTGAACCCATAGCATAGGCAGGCTTACAGGAAATCTCTGCTTGAGAATGCTCTTAAATGAACTGGAATGGGCATTGAAGAATAAAATAGGCATCAGCTAGGAAACTTGTGCTAGGTAGGCCTCACTGTAGACCCTGGGCCAAATCCTCAGCTCAGTCAGCATAGCACCATTTCATATAAAAGAGCCTCCATCACTTTACCTCAGCTAAGATACAGCCCCATTGTTCTGAATCTTTCCTTACTTTCATAAGCAATATAGTTGACCAAAGCAATTAGTAAATCCAGTATTAAGGAAATTATGCTTGGTTTTAAATGACTTCTAAAGAAACCTACAGAGCCACATCCTTTGCTGGTGCGTCCCTTTACAGTGGGTGGGGACTGGAGCTGATCTTGACCTGTACCTAAACATTTTAATTTAATCCAACTGCCAGTTCCATGTAATCAGGCTGCTAAGAGTTTCTACCATAGAAGTGTTTCGGGAAGGGGTGGTCACGCTGGCTCCCAGTATCAACACGCTGTCATTGTTCCCTACAGGCCAACTGACATGTATTGCAACTCTGAGTCACCAGCTATTGTGCTATAGCTCATACGGTAGAGGGCAGAGGCAAGTGCTGCCTTGTACAGTGGGAGTTTTCAGGAAACCAAGGAACTCCGCATTACAATACATTATTTCCTGCAGGGAGGGACCCTGCAATACAGGAAAACATCAGCATTTTTCTACACTCATCATTTGTACTTTGGATGGCCAGCTCTGAGCCTGCTGCCTTATTTCATATGCTTCGCTGCTGCGAAATTAAATGAAAGGCCTGCACGCTGATGACTTATCCCTCCACCTACAATCCACAGCATAGAGTTTTACCTGGGCTCCTGTGGCCTACAGGCTGCTCTGTAGAAACTCACACACAGCAACCAGCAGCTGGAAGTACTCAGGGGCAGATCTGAGGGGTATAGTGATGCAGTTGGCCCTGCCTTTGATTTCTGCTCCACCCAAATTTTTAAACCAACCACCTGGGAGGGGAAGTGGTATTTCTATTCAGGCATCTGCTGAGAGATTCAATTGCCTTCAGAGCTCATTATCATCTCCCCAATTTCTGCTAATCTTTCTCTACTCCACAGGTGTTAGCAATCGTCTATCCTTGTTTATGGTCTTGATGTTCCACTACTCAATCTATCCTTTCATCTACAATGTATCTGTGTTAGCGTTCCTGGTAATGTCACTCTTCCATTTCACAGACCTGCAGGCTGTTTTCTAGCTCTAGCTAAAAACCTTAACTCAGTTGAGGTAATATTACCACAGGTGTACAAATGACTGACAGTAAACTATTGGAGGCACTGTCAAGACACTCAAGAAGGCTAGATCTGAATCTAAGAGACGTTCATTTAACTATAATGACTACAGGACATAATATATTTTGACTATGTTCAGTGTACTTTGTTGTGGTTTATTTAAAAAAAAAAACTTTAGATATGATCCAGCAAATAAGTGCACTTTCCAATAGTTGTATTAGTTTTTGCTTTGATCTTAAGCTGAATAATATAGTGCTATCCCCCTAGCGTATTAGTAAAACTTTCAGTTTCTTCTTAACTGGAGAAAAATATGTGTTGTGTTATATGTGATGCCAGATCATCTGCACCCCCTTTTCAGAATCCTAGATCCATCCATGGCAGCACTTGTCCTTCTACTCTCTTTGTGGCATTAGGAAAGGAGATATGAGGGAGGAACAGAATACAGGCAGCAGGGACTCTTTTCAGGCTTCTCCCTGCTAACTCCACATTCAGTGGCAGGATGCAATCATGAAAATGTCATGACATCAGTCTTTGTCTTATGTGCTCTAAATGAAGGGGAACTGACAATTAAACTAACATGAATAGATGATGTTACAGCAGTGATGCTCAACCTTTGTGGCTGGCAGGCCAGATGGGCAATGCCTGGGCCTTCTGCAGGCCAGATCCAGCTGATGGTCCTGATCTATCATGGGGCAATCGCGGCAGGGCCCCATCCAGCTGTGGAGTGGGACAGCAAAGCATCCTGTCTCCAACCTGGTCCCAGGGGGGAAGAGGGAGAGAGGTGGTGTGGCCCAGCCTTGCCACCTGTGAAGGGATGTGGTGCAGCCCCAACCCAGCCCTGTGGGGAGGACAGATGTGGCCCAACCCTGTGGGAAGGGAAATGGAGGAAGGGGGCTTGATCTGGCCCTGCAGGGGCTGGGGGGAGAGCGGGCTTGAGCTGTGCAGGGCTTAGGGTTTGGGAATTTGGCAGTGGAGGAGGGTGGGTGTCTTTATTGCCACTGCTCCCATGCTGCCAAATTTCCCAATCCATGGGGAGCCCCACAGGCTGGATGCCTATGTCTCCATGGGCCACATTTGGCCTGCAAGCTGGAGGTTTAGCATCCCTGTGTTAGAGGAAGCCTACTGACCAAGGGAGGAAACCAAGACCAGCAGAGTTTCAGGCCCAACACCTCTGGCAAGGATAGCAGGAAACTAAAGCGGCATGGGAAGAAAGGAGATTTTATATAGTGCTAGATAAGCTACTGCACAGAAGAAGGGTGGTTTTGTAGATAACCTACTAGACAGAACCGGAAGACATCCAGCTTAATGTCCTCAGTTCCTGCCTCTGCAAGTCTTAGTGGGACCACAGGCAAATTATTTCATTTGTCTGTGACTCAAATAACCCACTACCAAATAAGAATGATCACTCTTTCTCTGCCCAGGAAGACTGTAAGCTGTTTCCAGCTGGGGGTGTCTTACTGTATATGTATACTAGCAAGCATAATGGAGCCCTTAGCCTCTAGTCACTGTTGTGATAACAATTGCCAAGTTTGGTGGGACCTGTCAGGGTAAAAATGACTAATTATTACTGTACATTTCAATGTTCTTCAAGAAAGAATGGACTTTTCACTTGACTTCAGCTTTACTACTATTTCCAACACCATCGTGAGACTTAAAAGCTAAAGTCAGGGCCCACTGGGTGTTTTACCTACGCATTGTAAAAAATGGAACCCGTCCAAGAAGTTTGAATAGGCAGCGGGAGAGGAAGAAGGCAGTGTAATCATCCTTGTTTTGCACATGAACAACAAAACCCCAGAGAAATTAAATAACTTACCCACCACCACACAAGAAGTTCATGGCAGAGCCAAGAACTACATCCAGCTCTCTTGAGTCACAAGCCAGCATTCTAACCGTAAGGGTACCCCTCCTGCCTCCACAGCCTCACCTGCTTTTTAGTACAGTACTAAAGGGCATGTTTTTACTGTTCTTTTATGAAGCAGTTAATACTCTTCACAAGGAAGCAAGCACAAGCAGTGTTCATAACCTCCAGGGTAAGAATTTTATAAATGAAAGAGCTGGATGCAGTGATTGTTCATAACATGGGCCATAAAGATAAGAGTTTGAAAGGTTACACAAAGCGCATTTGGCCTATTCTCAGGGCTAATAAATGACATGTATTCTTTGTCCAATGTTTGCATTCCTTGTCCCTTATCACCAAGAAGCAGGAACTCCATTTCTTGTTCTAGTTTAGCAGTGAGATGTGATGACTGCCCCCACCGTTCCTGCACCGTGCTGAACAGCTCGCACTTTAACTTTCATATACACTGTCTGGGCTTTTCATCAGTGACTGAGGATCTGGAGCACTGAAGTTTTCTGGTTGTTCAAGCTGAAATATCTGAAAGGGGCCTGACTGTGAGAAAGCATGGATCACCTCTTCTCTAAAAATCAGCCAGTCATCAAGGGTATTAGAAGTGGGTCACACAAAAATGGAGGCATTTAGAACCGCTTTGGAAAATCCTGGCCTCTTTTTTATCTCATTGTCAAAAACATGATCAGTAATATGATTGGCAAAGTTAGAGAAGGCAAAGCACTGCCCTTCAAAATCCCACTTCTCAGTTTCCTCTGACTTTTAGAAATGTTCCTTTCGAGGCTGAAAAAGTCTTGCACAAAGTCCTATGTCAGTTATAAATGTTTTCGGTGTCCTTGCACAAAATCCAGTCAAGTGGTTTTCAGTTAAATAAGAAAAACTGTATTATGGTTTTACTAATGGTTTAGGCAGCATAAATATTTTAAGACAAATCACCCCATGGATTAAAATTTCTCAAACTCTTTCCCAGCCTGAAGTGAAGGTAATTTTTTCTTCAAATACGAAGACAAGATGGGAAAAGACCCACCCGAGTTCTTTTCCCTGCTAACATGGGATTCTTCCCATCCATGTTTTGAGGGCCTTAGCCAAGTCTAATTTCAAAGGACACAGCCCATGAGGCTATTACCCCTACTTGCGGGAGAAACTGTTCTACCTCCTCGTATATTTAAGCATTGGAAAAATATATGCCTTATGCACTGACAAGACTTTTCTTGGCTACATATTTTAGAGCCAAATTCTGTCCACCCTTACTTACATTGAGAAGTGCCTTACTCAATAAGTAGTCCCACTGAAATCATTTGGACTGCTGGTAGAGGAAGGGCACACAAGCCTGGCTGATTCAGAATTTGGCCATCAGTGATAACAAGTTAATACCATTGTTCTACCAGCTCAGCCTCAAATGACTACTTTATATCTCCTTGGTGCATAAGAAAGTGAATATTTGTCCAAGGAAGTAATTAAAATTCCAGAATAACTTTCCACGAGGGCCCACAATCTGCCAGCTTTATTTTCCTCAACTGCATAGTCTCAAGAATCGCAGCGGCTCCAACTCTCTGAGATTCATTCTTTCATAGAGATCTCCTAGCTGTTCAATGTAGACAGCAGAGAGGTACTATAAGCCCCTGTGAGCCATATATATATATGACATTGGAAAAGGTGCAGTTAAATTAACCTCAGCTGTTATAATCTGTGTTATTCAGTCCAGTGATGATGTAGTTCATATTGACGTTGGAGCACAAAAGGCTCCTGGGTCCACTATAACAGTTGGTGTCTTGTTGAGAATGAAAGTTAAGTAGTCTGTTGCTTGAGAGAGACCATCTGAGGTAGGGAGGCTGCCTGTAACTCCCTCCCCAATCCCTGCCAAACCTCAAACGTGTTTCCATTAGTATCATTGAGACCTGTGTTGCCTCCATGTGTTGCATTGTACTTGATGAATCTTGGGAAAACTGGGAAGAATGGTACAAGCCCTTAGTAGCTACTCTCTTAGACCTAACGTGGAATCATCAGAAGCTCTACATGTGAACTGGCCCATAGCTGCACCACCTCAGGAGCAACACGGGCAGAATTGTGCACCCCATGGCACAATTCCCCTCCTGCTCTCTCCTTGCTCTGCACCACCAAATTATGGTGGTCTGCTGTCCAGATTCAGTTGCACTAGCTGGTCCACTGGCAAGCAGAGGTAGGGCTCCATGCAGTTGCTTTCTCCTCTTGGCCCCTCTGCTTGGGGAAGATTTACAATACAGGTTATCCATCCAAGGGCCCCACATGGAGGGGTTGGAGCAGCCACTCTTTCTCATGCTTGTGTATGAGGGTACAGTTTATGATCCACTTTATTCACTGCAAAAACTTCCAGTCTTAAGGATAAAGGCATAATGAGTCATTCAAATGCTGGCTGCTTCCCACCAAAAAGTGGATTAGGGCTCAAGAAGAGTGATCCAAACTTACTGAGGCAGTGGTAAGGTTCCCCTTGACTTTAGTAGACTTCAGAACAGGCACTGGTGCTTTTGCTTGGCCTCTGCACTTAACTTAATAAAGCAAGAAGAGAAGAAGAAAATGTTTACTCAGGGTTTTAAAACAAAGGTATTTTATCTCTTTTAATACAGTATTTCTTTGCTCCCCACCCAGCAGACTCCTCCTCCATGCTACAATAAACATGTGTCTTGGAGGCATCCGCTGTTTGATCCCCTTGCAGCAAAACTAGCTGATTAACGGTGTCTTTGGGCTGAGGTCAGTGGTATTTTTGTTCTGTTATATGACTGCATCCTGAGAACATTGGCACCAAGTGGAAAATATAAACAGTGTCTGAGGAGGAACGGGTAAGATGTATTGGGCTACAGCTCCCATTTCAGAGACCTTTTGAATAGATTACTTTAATTGTGTCTATTCAGTCACCTGTTTATTAAATTTCTTTAAAGGATTCTGATATTTATAAGGCCCAGTAATAGTTTACCACCGCTTTGTAAATGGATCTGCTTACAGTAGTGTTTTCTCTGTTTTTAAAGTACATGGGGAAAATTCTCAGCTGCCTACAGTCAAGAGAGCTATAAGTGTTTATATCAGCTGAGGTTCTGGCCCTGTGTGTGTATGTATGCTATCATTGCCTGACCATGTGTTTAGTGTGCCATACAAGGGGCCCACAACCTCCAGATAGATTTTTCATTAATAGGGTAGTTTCCCTGGAAGCATCCATGCATACATTTGGGTAGATCTCATACAATCACCCAAGACTACCCACTTCCCAAGATGCAAATGAACAGAAGAAGACCAAGTCATTGGGACTTGGGAGAGCTCAGCCCAATGCTTTCCTCTGTTTCAGATGTCTTGTGTGATCTTAAACAGATCACTAAGAATATGTCTAAAAAGCAAACCAAAGGCACACATTTAACTCAGGTTGGCTAACCTGATTGCACAGAGGCAGGTTAAAATAATGGTGAAAACTGTAATTTTTGGTTTCAACTCAGGTGAATAGCTTGAGTACAACCTCAGATTCCAACAGAGGCTGGAGCTCAAGAGCATCTATACACATGCTCTGGGCTGGAGGGGGGGCACCCCCAAGAGCCATTCTAATTAAAGTGCTCGCAGCGTCACGTGTATTCAGCAAATCATGCTTCGAAATGACAGCAGGTATGATTGAACTAAAACTCATTCAACTGAGGAAGCTACTGGAGCACGCTAATTAACATGTTCAGCAGACTTGATTAACTGAGTCTGCTCCGACTCATGCTAAGTAGCACACAGAGCAGATGTCTGGCACATGTATAGGTGCTCCAAGTTGCTAGCCCTAGGTTAACCAAGTTGCTAACCCTAGTTTAAGATGACATTTTCTTCACTGCTCCTTGAGCCTATTTTATCAACATTGCTCACATATGAAGCCAGTCAGCACTGCGCTGAAACACGCTGCACAGTTCCTTGAGCATTACCTCTCAAGATGTTAACTCTGTCTCTTGCAGCCAATTACCCCAAGTGCTGGGGCTCATCAAGTCAACTCTAATACTTCTGGTTAGGAGGAATGATGTCCAGAATGGCAATGTGTTTCAGTATGGCACTGCCTGGCACGAGAAATTCATGGTACAAACATGCTTTTAACGATCAAACATTATTTTGCCTCATGGTCTTCCTACACTCCAGGCACATCTACACGTGCTTTAATGCACATTTGCCTATTTTAATGCACATTAATGCATCACAAAAAAACCTGTGTGCTTTCACTAATGTGCATTAAAATAGACTAATGTGCCTTTTTCTAGTCACTCACAATAGAGGAACTAAATTTAATGTGCATTAGCCAATCACATTAATTAAATGTATAGACATGCCCTCCTAATGCTATTTTGTAAAATGCTCATAGGCCTTTGCTACATCACAACTCTGTTGTGTGCTTGTACTCAAAAGATTCTGGAGTCACCAGCATTAATAGAAGTTGGAGGCCATATAAATGCTTTAGATCTTCAGTTGCTGTTAGCTGACATAACATCTTTGAGTTTTGTAGAGCTATGATGCTTTACATTGGCTGGCCCTGAGAACTGGAATTAAGTAGGGGATACACTAAACACAGCAACATGGGGTAAGGAAACAGATGGTAGGAGCCCCCTACCAGTAGAAAGAACCCCCTAAGAACAACAGTGGAAATATTATTGCCAGTGATTAGTGGCAGAAGATCCCAACCTGTTGTATGCATCCAGGAGAGCATGCAACCCTCCATCTAACTGCTTAGCTCAAAGGCCTGTTGACTCCAGTTGCCTTCATCCTTTCCCCCAACCTCATTGTCCAACTCAGGCAACACATGGAAGTCAAGCCAACCCTTGAATGGCTATCAAGAGGTAGACAGTCCCAGCAGGAAGGTGATTCAGAATGGGGTGACAGTTGAGATAAATAGTCTGGCGAAATCTTTGATATGGGCTGTTTACCCAAAAATGGTTCTGAAATGTGGGACTGTCAAGGGGAAGGTTCTTGTGCTCAAGGCAAAACTACACCTAAACAATTCAATGGGTTAGTCTTGTTTATATGTCTGATTGACCCAATCGCTGGGTTGTCATGAAGGGAGTGTGCAGACAGGGAAGATGGGCACAAAAAGCTCCATGTTCCTTTAGATCAAAACACATTCATAGCTTCAAACAGGGTAAGCCTGCCCCATAAGGAGTCAAGAGTCTCAGCCAGGGTTACCTGACAGCAATCCTGAGGCAGCAAGGTGAACTGCCTGCACAAGTGGCTGAGCAGTTGATTGGGAGTAGGCAGGCTGTAGAATCTGGTTAGGAGTAGTGATGGGAGCAGAGGTGACAGGTGCCTTAGTCTGGGGTGGGGGCACAATTTGTGGGCAGCCCTGGGGGCAGGCCAAAAGCTCCATATCTACTCCTATATTTCTGTGCCATGGCTTAGTGCCTCCCCTTCTCCCCAACAAGCTGCTGACCTGGATGGCAAAAAAACTGCCTCATCCTGAGTGGTGACAAGTCGGGGGCCAATCTTGGGGGGGGGAGCACATGCCCTCCCCTCCTTCCCAGCCTCTGCCCCCTGCCCTCTCCCTGCCTCCCCTACCAGTCGCCTGTGGATAGGAGGTTGCCTGTGCTAGATCATGGAGGAAGAAAGTAAGGTATTCCTCAGCTGGAGCCCGTGAGAAGAGCCAGAACAAGTATTTTGAGTAGGGTCAAAGAAACTGTGCTGAGTTCAGGGAAGAGCCAAATGACAGCAAGAAAGGAAAGGAGCTGTCAACCTGTTTCTGCTGAGCCTGTATGCAAAGCAGGTAAAAGCTATGTGTTAAAGGGAGTTTGGCAAGGGACACTTATACCAGAAAGGGCTAATGTTGCTGTTCTTGTTATGGAACCAAGGGGAGCCCAAGACTGTCAATTATTGCTGCAGAAAATATTTCTTTGTGAACTGGTTGAAGGCCTGGAGGGGAAGCTGAAGCAGTGGCACTGGGAAAAGTTGTTGATCAAGTACTAATGTCACGCCTGGGTAATTTCATAGATTTCATAGACATTAGGGCTGGAAGGGACCTAACAAGATCATCAGGTCCACCCCCCTGCCAAAAGGGCAAGAAGTCAGCTGGGGTCAGATGACCCCAGCAAGGTGAGTATCCAGGCATTTCTTGAATATATCCAGACTAGGTGCATGCACAACTTCTGGGAGAGTTTATTCCAGACTCCGGAGACTAAGACAGTAAAGAAGTTTTTCATTATGTCCAGTCTAAAACAGTCTTCCAGCAGTAAGTCTGTGTCCTAGGAATATTCAAGTGTTTGAGCTTTGCTAATGCAAAGGCTTGTAAAAAGTGCTGAGAGTAAATTTGTTTTAATTACATGTTCAGTTTTAAAGCTAATTTTCTGTTCATGATTCATTCTTTTCTGGTGATTTACGTAAGTCATTAGTTATTGGTTCTGTGGCCTTAGTAACTAAGCAACCCACTGTGGATTTCCTCTTGGACTGGAACACCGTATTCACAGTTTGCAAGACAACACTGGGTGGCTTAGTTCCACGCCAAGAGCAATGCTATCCAATGGAGAGGGTGGGCAAATCCGAGCCATATGACTATCCAACATCAGATGAACTGCAATCAGCTGCAGTTCAAGACTCTTGGTAGAGAAGACAGCTCTTCCTTCAAATGACTTGTGAACAAAATTCTTAATATGAATACAGCAGAGAGATTCATATCCTGTTTGTTGATAGTTCATGAAAGGAGGGAGAAGGGGGTACCATTTGGATTATGACTTGGACTGTGCATTCCTGAATAGGTATAAGGAGGAATAGCCTTTACATACACATCCTTTCGTGGGCTACTTGGGTCTAGGGACATGGATATAAGCAGCTATTTTATACCTATTTATTCCTTCCTTGGAGTGCATGGCTGCTAAGGAGTTACAAGGAATAGGCAGTCTTGTCTCCCTCTGCCTATGGAACAGTGAAGCATAATAATTAACTGCGGGTATAGTTCATTAGCAGACCCACAGAGCAAGGCAGGTCCAATGAAAGAACTGTGCTTCTGAGGTGCAACATCCCATGTGATAATGTGGTATAGTTCACATACAATATCTTTTTCAAGGTGGTTCCTTAAAGGTACAATCTAGACCTAACTTTGCTGGGTAAGTTTGCTGGGCATGAGTCACTAGGTAATTTGTTTGTAAGCACATAGACTGTCACTGAACTACTGAACACAAACTGAATGCTTAGCCTTGGAGGTGGCTCCACACACTGTGGTCACAATTTGACAATCTCTAGGTTTGTTTCTACCCAAGTCACTGGCTTTCATCACTACCCTTCCTGGTGGTGCTAGTTGCATAGCTTTCCTGAGCATAGTTTCCTCCTGATCTTCAGGTTTCCTCCATGTGACCATAGCCAGTTGTCTTGGCAAAGTCTCTCTGGGGGATTGAATTAAACCTAAACCTCTCCTGACCCTTTAACTGTTTATGTCACTGTCTGGGGTTGTCAAACCGAGACAATTTTTTTACCAACAAACTGCAAACTTTTACTGGCGTGTGTTTTCTGACATGTTTTACATAATGTCAGTGTAACCCTTCTCCCAGGCCCTGGATAAGGACTGGATTCATATTCAGTAAATAGTAAAAAATCTTGGTTGTCAGTAAGAAATTTGCAAATTATCAGTAAAAAGAAAATTATCTTGAGTTGACAACCCTGCTTGGCTACAGCTATGGTTCTACATCATGCTGCCCCCCACCCCAGGGGTCCCCTACTTACTTCACACCCTGATGCCCCCAACTACACCATGCTGTCCCCTCAGCCCCACTTCTGCCAGCCATGCCTCCTATCCTAGTACATAGCCCCAGAGGGCTATTGTCTACCTTCCTGTGACCAAGAAGCATTACAGGCAGGCAACAGGATGCAGCATTGGCAGCAGCACATGGTTTGCAGGGAGGGAACTATGAAGCCCTAAGAGAATGCTTCCTGCAGGTGCTGCAGTCCTGCTCAGACAGCAGGTGGCACTGCTCTGCTCTGCCTGTAGATCAAGCTCTTGGTTGCTATGTTTTTGTAAGGATGGCTCCATTTTTATGGACTTTATAGATGTCATTTTTAGCCATGTATTTTGGACTATCCATAGATTGATGGCCCTGCCACTGCCTTCATGCTAGTGCTCTGTGGGCTGAAGTATTTATGAAAAGTAGGCCCCTCTGAGTGCAGCTTAACACGTTAGCTGTCTTCTGTTTTTCCTGCGCACATCCCAAGCCTGCAACACAAGTCTTTTAGACTACAGGGCATACTGTATGGCAGGCCCAATGGAGAGACAGATGCTGAACAATGCCGTGTGGTCATAGTTTGGGGTGATGATGGATGTGGGGCGGGGGCTGTTGGCCAAATTTTATTGTGCCTTGCTGAGCTATTTGATCTGTAGTTAATATTGCAGCTGTTTGTTTAAAAATGTACTTTTAAAACAATGTCAAGAACTTTGAGTGTGTTTGTTTATTGTAGAACAGTAAATAATATGGACTAGTTAAGCAGAGGCCAGGAGCCAGACTCTCACAGACTTGAAGTGTACTTAATCCTCTCTGACAATATGAAGGGGCTGACCTACATTCATACCTACAGCAAGTTCCATTACACTGTCAAACCGCATAAAGACATGTTAGGCCTGGGTATGTGTATGTGCGCATATATATATAATGTATATATTGGCACCAATTTATTTTGAATAGGGACATGATTTTTTTTTCTCCCCCCAGATACTTAGTTGTGTTCATATAAACTGTACTGAGATAAGCATCTAGTATAATTTTACCGCTATCAGGGATATCATAGTGATGTAGCCAACCCACTGTAATTTAAACAGAAATGGCAGTGGACACTGCTGAGAATCTAAATGCATTTGAATGATAATGGGCCACAGAAAAGACACAGTAAGTCTGCTCTGCAAGATGATTTCAAAGACTTCAGAGAAGCTGTTGGAGGTGGCCACTGGCAGAACTCAACAGATAAGCATCTGGATCCTGCAATTGTTTTCCAAAGAGTAGAGACAGGAGGAGTAACAGTGGGAAGAGTAAAAGGCACTCCCAGAACCGGGACTCTCCCGGAATAATGACACTAGAAAGGACATGAATTCTTTTTAACAAACTGGCTGGGAATGGTAGGGGATGGGGGAGAGAGGAGGGGAAACATTGCTGCTAATACATTTGATGCTAAACTGTAGAAGGATTCCAGCACAGGTCCCAAACCTCATATACACATTCCTTCATCTGAAGAATGCATCTCCCTTGCTTCCTATAAATTGGTGTGTGGCCAGAACTTCTACTCAGCAAGTTAAGAAACTTTATCTGCCTTGAAAAATTACTAGTATCCACAGTATCTGTTTCTGGAACAGTCCAGAGAGTTTATAACAAAATATAAATATTGAAACTTCAGTAACAGAATTGAGATCACTATAGTGCTGCTGAATTTCATGAGCTGATCATGGGGCCTTTTTTCCTTGGTTGATTTTCTGGAAAGCTCTAGGGAATAGGGAATAGAATTGAGAGGCTACATGAGAATCTCAGCTTTCATTTTAAAATATTTAAAAGTTCTACCCACCCCCCACAACTGCAAAACCTGAAAAATATCTAGGGTGCATTCACTTCAGGATTAAAAATATCAAATGGCAAATAAAAAAATCCCAGTTTTTTTAAAGAAATTCCTGAGTTGTTAATTTTGGTTTTGTGAGGAGTTGGCATTCCTGTGAGGAGTTAGCATTATTGTCCTTCAGAACCCATCACTTGAATCCTTTAAAAAGTAGACATTGAAAGTAGCAATGTGAAGAGGTTCTCCCTAAACTGTACAGGGTTGCAGGCCTCATTTGTGTAGACCTAGGTGCTACACCTTTCCAGTACAGCAGTGATTCTCAGCCAGAGTTGTGTGGCACCCTGAGGAGCCTTGAGATCCTTTTAGGTATGCTGTGGAGTGCCACACAATGTTAACACTGTTCAGTTTGCAAGCATGATTCGCAAGAGAAACCCAGAGATTTCAGAAAGGAATCCATAATGTTAAAAACATTCTGACCTACTGTGGTCTTTCTGAGTTCTCTGCAACAGAAGAATTGCTCTATTATTTCTTTTTTAATAATCTCTTTTACTGGCCAAAAATCAAGTGACAACTAAGACCTGGCATTTTCCAAGAGATGCCTTGAGTCTAAAAAAGTTAAGAACCACTGCAGTAGAGGGTGCACACAGTGCCTTTGTGAGTCCTCTGTTTTTGTTGTCTGGAATCTTCCCACTAAAGAACAGGAACATAAAGCTTATGCCTGCCTAAAATATCCTCTCCAACAGTGCACAAGTGTGACTCAAATGGTGCATAGGTCCTGTCTCAGATTTCTGCCCAGAGATTAATTTCATCCCTAAAATCTTTTGGGGGTGGGGCTTACTCTAAGAGTGGTGTGACTTACTCCAATGGGATGGCTTGCTTGGCAGAATACAACTTGGTGTGAGTTCAGGTATCAGGATTCACTCTTTTGTTGAATAAAGTTTTGCAAACTTTCCTGAAAATGTAATGGAAAATACTTGGGGAAATAGAGAGATGATTAATTTTTATTTTATTGTTGGGATGTTGACACCATGCACGTACTGATAAGACTATAAGAATAAGTCTCTTTAGGAAATATTCTGTCATGTTCTGAGCAAAACACTGTTTTTGGTTCTAAATGGAACTGCTAAGAATAGACAAAGCTGGCAGCACATTTTGTTAGGGCTTCACATTAGTTTCTTGACATCTTGCATTGTTTTGCGGCTAGAAAAATATTGTGCTCTGAACCTGCTAATGAGTTTTCTTGTGTGGTACAGGGGCAGTAATGGCAATGAATTTCCTTTCTGTCTTCCCCCCCTCCCCACCCCCCGCCACCTCACACTATACATGTATGAATTCAGAACCTAAGCTAGACAGTTCACCACTGGTATTTCTTGCAAAAACTATGAATCCTCACTGATGTTAAAGGAAAAATGTTCAGTCCCATAACTCAGTCCCTCCAGCTGCCCCTTTCTTCCTCCCAGCTACCTGTGCTCCATGACCCTGATTCAAATCCTCTTTAAGTCAGACAGAACCAATCTGTGAACTTTAGTTGCTAAATGTTCTTTACTCCCATTTTACAGACAAAGGGCTAGACCCTCAAGAGGATTCAGGCAGAGCTTAAGCACCTATTTACCATGTTTTAGGCACCAAAATTCACCATTTAGAGCCTCAAAACCTGTTCAGCTGTTGCCTCTTCCTGAAGTTGCTATGTCTGAAGGCACTTGAGTTTCAATCTCATTGTTGCCTTGGCCCCTAGAGATTTGCTTCTGAGCATCTCCAGAAGCACCTTAAATGCACTGGGCAGCACAGCAACTACCCCTCCACACTGCTGCCCCATTAGGATTCATAAATAAAGCTTTTCTTTCCCTATGAAGCCTGGTCTGGCAAGTGTTCTCAGATTGCAGCTCCTGGAATGAACCTGTGCGGTACACAGCCAAAGGAAGATACAACATCTGCCAGTTGCTCAGGGATTAGAGAACTTGCCCATAGCATCAGAGAGTTTGTCTTCAATTCCATGCTCTTCCTGAAGGACTTTGAACCCACACCTTCCTGCCTTTCAGGAGAGCTCCCCAAGGAACACGCTGTAGGATATATTCTGTCCTGTCCTCCCACATGCACACCTCCTTTCATGGAATAATTAAATAGTCAGTTGATCCCTGCTAGGACTAGAATCCAAATCTCCCCCTGCCATGAGAGTGCCCCAATCACCAGGGAGCTGGGTTTTCCATTTGCTGTGGGAAAACACAGATTTTCTTCTTTAACAGAGAAAAACGCAGATTTTCTCTTGTAAAGTAGAAAATCACAGACTTTTGCCTTGAAAGGAGAAAAACACAGGAAACGGCAGGTTCCCCCTTGCAGGCTGGCAGAGTTCAAGCCTGCAAGGAGATGTGGGGAGCGGGAAGAGGGTTATCAAGCAGGAGGTGCCACATGGCAGCCAGGCAGCACTGAAAAGTGGCTCCCATAGCTCCCTGCAGGTCAGTCCACATGATGGGTGGTTAGGGGGAAGGGGGCACAGGCCATGCACTGGAGGATGGGAGGACACTTGGCACATGGAGGAGCATGGGGGGGCACATGCCCCCCAAGATTTCTGTACCCACAGCAGGGCACGGGCTACAATGGGGCTGGACCAGTTCTGGGCAGAAGCCACCTCCATGGCCCAGCAGGTGCAACCCGGCATGGGAGGCAATACCACACCACCATGGCTGCCAAGCTGAGGCACTCCCAGCAGTAGTGGGTACACAACCCCTCACCTTGGTGGCCAGGGCAGAGTAGTGCTCCCTCCTGCTCTGGGTCCCACCTGCTGGGCCATGGAGGTGGCTCCTACCCTGGAACTGATTCAACCCAACTGCAGTCCCGTGCCCTGCTGTGGATGCAGAAATCTTGGAGGGGGCATGTTTTCCCCACCACCACCACCATATCACCTGTACCCCCTCTCACCTTCTCCACACACCCACTCCCTTCCTCACGTACTGAAGGGCTGGAGATGGGGGGAAGTGAGTCAGGAGTGGGGGGCACTGGCAGGGTCAAGGGGGCTGTGGCTGGGAAGTGAGGGGCACCAGCAGGGCTGGGGAGGCTGCAACTTGGGATTGAGGGGCAATGGCATGGACAGGGGCAGGACACCAGTATATCAGAGCTCCTCAGCACCACAAAGCAGCAGGGGGGACAGCCACAGCTAGACCTGTGTCCTGATGAGCAAAGGGGGCAGGGTAAACTTTGATTTTCCATGATGAAAAATCCAAAATCAAACACTAAAATATATAGGTATTTAGAACTTATTTTATAATGATTGAGGCACTGGTAGTCTTCAAAATTGCTTTAAAATTATAAATAGATCAATAAAACACACACACATACACACATGTATATACATATATACACAGTAGCAGCATTTAATTTCAATAGCAGAAAATAACAGATTTGGGGCTTTTTAATCAGAGAATTTGCAGATTTTTATCAGAGAATCTGCAGTTTTTAAACAGAGAAAACCAGGATCCTTGCAATAATCACTAAGCCATGAAGTGGTACACACTCTTGCTCTGGCTCAATTGATTTTTAACTAGTCTATGCAAAAGGGAAACACAATGTAAGAGCATTGTGTAATACCTGGTGCTTAGGACACACTGCTGGGTGATAAGAGATATGGATTCAAATCAGTTGCATAACTGAGGTGCCACCTTTGCCAAGGAGGATAAAATACCTCCTGCTGCAGCTGGCCATGCAGCAACCAAAATTACCAGTGTCCTGGGCATGGGGGCTGCTCAGTTATACTTCTGACATGAGACATAATGCCTTTAATTAAAATCCACCTAGGCAGAGGAGGGAGTTGAACTTAGGTTTTACACATCCTGGGCCAGGCCTTTAACCACTGAGCCCTCAAGTAAGGAAGTAGGTGAAAGGCATCCCACTACACGCCCCCACTCACACACACACACGTACACACCTCTCCCTCCTCCAGCCCTCTACTGTGAAAGACTGCTGATGCCAGCACTGAGCTTTGGGACAGGATTGAGGATGATGAGTGAATGGTTAAAAGTTTGCCTTCCCACAGCCCAGAGAAGGGGGATGAAATCCCTGAGAAGGGTAGAACTTAAGATTTATACCTGGTATTGGCATTTCCTATTGGGTAACATAGCTGACGCTGCTCAGAGTCCTAGCCTCTGTGAAAACTGTTTTGAGATACCTGGGAATCCTACGTAGCACATAGAGAGTGCTCGGGTGCTGAACCAGGGGCTCACTAAGTGGCCATCCTACTAAGTGACAAAACACCTAAAAATTAAGGGTGTTTAAAGATGTGCTCCGGGAGGCACAGCTTAATTAGAGCATTAGAGCTGCTCTAATTAAATTGCCCTGAGTGTCACATGTATCAGTGCCCCTGTGCTGAAAAATGGCAGCAGGTGCACTTTAACTAAAACTCGTTGAACTAGCTTTAGTTAAAGCGCCCCCACTAACATTTTTCAGTGTGGGGACACTCATACATATGATGCTGGATTCTGCTGGAGCATGGCAGTTACCACACTCCAGCAGACTCAGTTAATCAAGTCTGCTCCAACACATTGTAATTACAATGCATCGGAGCACATGTATAGGTACCCTAAGTGTTCCACCTCCTCCAGAACTTCCTGCTGAGGTTCTTCTGTCTGCACTTCTCCCTGCACCTTTTTTGTTATGCACTTTTGTTATGGCCTCACCAAGCCTCAGGACCTCGTAGTCATCCTCCTCCTGGCTCTGGCCAAGCTGACCATCTATAAAACCAGGAAGGCTTATGCTTAGGGGCAACCAACACAGGTTCATTAGGGGTAGGTCCTGTTAGGCCAACCTGGTGGCTTCTATGACCAGGTCACAAAATGCTTAGATGCAGGGGTAGCAGTGGACATAGTCTTTCTGGACTTTAGAAAGGCCTTCAACACTGTCTCTCACCCCATTCTCATTAAAAAACTGGGGGACTGTGGTGTCAACACCTACACAGTCAAATGGGTTGCTAACTGGCTGGAGGGCCGCACCCAGAGAGTGGTGGTGGATGGGTCATTTTCAACCTGGACGGTGGGCAGTGGGGTCCCCCAGAGCTTGGTCCTTGGACCCACACTGTTCAACATCTTCATCAGCGACTTGGATGAGGGAGTAAAAAGCACCCTGTTCAAATTCGCAGATGATACCAAGATGTGGGGAGAAGTGGGCATGCTAGAAGGGAGGAATAGGCTACAATCGGACCTAGACAGGTTACAGGGGTGGGCAGATGAGAACAGGATGGGATTCAACACTGACAAGTGCAAGGTGCTGCACCTGGAGAGGAAGAACCAGCAGCATACCTACAGGCTGGGGAACTCGCTTGTTATCAGTTCAGAGGCCGAAAAGGATCTTGGAGTCATCATTGATGCCAAAATGAACATGAGCCGGCAGTGTGGGGACGCAGTCAGGAAGGCCAACTGCACCTTGTCATGCATCCACAGATGCATCTCAAGCAGGTCCAAGGAGGTGATCCTCCCCCTCTATGCGGCACTGGTCAGGCCGCAGCTGGAGTACAATGTCCAGTTCTGGGTGCCACGCTTCAAGAGGGATGTGGACAACATGGAGAGGGTCCAGAGGAGGGCCACCCACATGATCGAGGGGCAGCAGGGCAGGCCCTACGAGGAGAGGCTACAGGACCTGAACTTGTTCAGCTTCCACAAGAGAAGGCTGCAGGGGGATCTAGTGGCCTGTTACAAACTAGTCAAAGGGGACCAGCAGGCACTGGGGGAGTCCCTGTTCCCCCGAGCACTCCCAGGAGTGACCAGGAATAATGGTCACAAGCTGGCAGAGGGTAGATTCAGACTAGACATCAGGAGGCGCTACTTCACTCTCAGGGTGGCTAGGGTCTGGAACCAACTTCTAAGAGAAGTGGTTCTGGCTCCTACCCTGGGGGTCTTTAAGAGGAGGCTGGATGAACACCTTGCTGGGGTGGTTTGACCCCAGTACTGTTTCCTGCCTTGGCAGGGGGTCAGACTTGATGATCTGCTCAGGTCCCTTCCAACCCTACTAACTACAAAACTAGGGGTGGTCTGGCTGGGAGGAACTTGGGCAAATGTGTGGGTTTGTCTTCCTGTCACTCCTCTGTTCACATCTCCAGGTGGAGTTTCACTAGTCAGCATCCACAGGCTCCCTTGACTAATTCAGGGAACAGTAGGCACTTACTGGTGTGGTCTGATCAGTGTCCCCTTGGGGATCCCCTGTTTTGAAACTGTAACCCTCACTGCCATTCCTGTTTTCTTTTTATTTGTCCCAAGCAATCAGTTGTTGTGTACTCAGTGGCCTCTCTTTTTAAGGGAGGCTTATAGATATTTGTGGTGGGCCTACAGTCACATTTACTGAATGCAACAGATAGGCCTAAAAATTAAGTGCTGCAACACTGAACCTAGGTACCTGTTGTGAATATAACCTGATGCAAGTGGCTGAAACTTGTCGCAAGGCAAGCCTTCAAAGTAGAAAAAACACTGGGTACATCTACACAAAATACTTACTGTGGAGTTGCCTAATTAGCTCTGCAGTAAACTGTCAGTGTCTACAAGAGAGGTGGTATTAAGCCAGAGTAAACTAATTAACTCCACCATAGGATAGTAGTGCCCAACACAAGTACTATTCTACGATGGAGTTTCTTACTCCACCACAATGCACATGTAGATGGTGACTGGGGCTGGCTGAGGCATGAGGGTGCTATGGTGTGGGGCTGCCTGACTTCTGTGCCACCCCAGAGCAAGAAATGTAAATACTAAGCCCAGAAGCAATAAACTCGGGGGCAAACTATGCCAGAGTTTATTGCATCAAATTAATTACATATGTAGATGCACCCACTGAGAATTACTGAGTAGGATAAATAGATTCAGAGTCTAGGGGTGAATGAGTCCTACTGTGTGTGAATATTACCATGTATCTATAAATACCCTTGTTAGTTTTATTACAGAGTCCCTCTGTGATGAACACAGTAGTGTGCACATGTTGTAAGAGACAATCCCAGCTCAAGAAGGCAATTTAATAGGCAACTAGGACAAAGGAAGCTTTATTCCAACTCTACAATTAAGTGACTTGCCCAAGGGTATGTACCAGAGATGAGAATGGGTTCAGATCCCCTGAATCCCAGTCCAGCATCTTAACCCTAGGGCTAGGGAGAGACATTGCACATAAACTGTTTTAAGTGATCATAAACTGGTTTAAACATGTAACAGAACAGATGTTCAGCGCACATGAACCAGTTTGAAAATGGCTGAAACCAGTTTGAGATAAACCTGGTTGAATGTAGTATCAGACTTAACTGATTTAGCTCAAACTGGTTTATGCAATGTCTGTCCCAGCCCCCTTCCTGGTTTAAGTTAAATCAGTCCCGCAGCATCTCAGCATGCTCTCTGGGCTGGGTGGGGCTCTCTGCTCCCCAGAAGGGCTGGTTCCTTCCCTCTGCCCCCTGGCTGGAGCTTGGCACAGACTTGCAGGCACAGCAGGGTCTCCTAGCTCCCCCCCACCTCGCTGCTTAAGCAGAGATCCCTTCTTCTTCTCTGCCACAGCAGGGATCATAGCCAGCATGTGGTATGACAGTTAATGCCAAGAGGTGTCTGTGTGTGTCTCTCTTTCCATTATTCTGTCTGAGATAGGCAGACAGAATAATGACCACTTAGGGCTTTTGAAGCTAATCAACGGGTCAGCCGGTAAGCTGTCACTTTTCCATGATGTGAGACATGTATCTCCTAAAAATATAAAAGTTTAATGTACAGTAATACTTCTTTATTTACTTTCTACAAATACTTTCCTCCTTGGCTTGGACAGTTGGATTCCCACCACATTTAAATACAGAAGACCACAAATCATTTGGTATCCTCATATTATAGTCTTCCATTGGAGTTGGGAGCTATGATGTGGCATAGCTGACCTTCTAACATTTCACCCTGCCTTGTGCATACTGCATAAGCCAAGAGACAAAAATCTGCTATTACTAGATTTTCTCATATGCAACACATACTACAATAAGATGCACACCTTATTTTTAAAAGGGAAAATGAAGGGGAAAAAGACCTTTCCTTATAGTAACTGAGTTTCAGCATTTAGGTAGCTGAGCCGGCTCATTGTGTTCTCCTTGTGGTTCCCACCCAGAGTTACTTTCACTTTTGCCTAGTAAAAACTTTTGTTGCCCTAGTTACTAGCTTATAATGCACAACCCAATTTCTAGCAGTTTTTTAAAGATGCATGTTGTAAGCAAGAAAATACGGCATCTTCTTTTGCTTTTTCTGTACCTGCTTATACTTCTGTAGTTTAATAGTGTTCATCAGCACAAGGCGAAGCTAAGCACACTGGATGAAAGCACCCTGTATTTGAATGACATTTAAACAATCTAACCAGGCAACAGCTGCTTACTAAAATGTGTTAAGGACATAGAGCAAAGCAAACTCACTTTCACATCTATTCATTTGCCTGCTTTGGTGTCCTTTGTGAAATGAACCATCCTGCTTCTTCCCCACACCCTTTCCAGCCCTAGTTTTCCAGGCACAGCAAAACACTTGAGCATGTGTGTAAATTTAAACATGCAAGTGGTCCCATTGACCATGGAATCATAGAAATTATAGGTCTAGTTCAGGGATCAGCAACCTCCAGCATGCGTGCCAAGCATGGCATGCAAGGCCATTTTGCTCAGCATGCCACTGCCAGCCCGGGCTCTAAGCAGCTGCTGCCAGCTACAGAGCCCACGCTGCTCCCAGCAGGCGTCTGGGAGGCTGCAAGCCCTGCTGCAAGCAGACCAGGATCTGTGGGCAGGCTGCAGCCGTGAGGCTGGAAACAGCTGCTCCAGGCTCTGGTATGTTGGCACTCTGGCACCTTCCTAGATAGACATGTTTTTTTCAGCACTCCAGCCAAAAAATGTTGCCTACCCTGGTCTAGTTGGTTGCACTCAGGGTTTGAAAGCAAATGATGCTTTTATTTGCTCTTTTTTCTGTGCTATGTAGGCACAGGAGAATATAGCACACTCTTTTTTCTATAGCTTTAATTGTTGAAGTGGTTGATTTACTCTGTTGTAAAGCCAAGGAGATAGGGGCTCTTTTTATACCCATGTTCATGCAGTGATGCATTGGGATATAGAAAGCAGGGCCAGGTTTTTGAGCACTTAACTGCCCACAAGTGGTGTCAGATGTTCAAGAAAGCTCAGCACCTGGGTGAGTGTCAGAGTTGGCACAGCTGGGTGGAGAATGCTTTTAGAAAAAAGTCTCACTGAGAGCTGAGCTCCTCTGTAAGTATGATAATCGGCTGACTTCTTCCTTAGACTTTAATATGCCAATAACTTTGTGTATTACACAGGGATGCTTTGGTTGACGTGTCAGATATTCCACAGAGAGACTGGAGGAATGGTGGAGCAGGCCAGGAGGCAGTGCACTGCCATTGCCGGGCTGGGTCACCTAGCTGCACGTCAATTTTTAGGATATGAGCATGGGTTCCAGCAGAAGAAATATGAAAGGGTTCCATGATTCAGGAAGTTTAAAAAAACTGTTCTAAGAAATAGATGTAGAAGCTTCCTGGATATGGAGGATCAGGGCCTTGCCTATCTGATGGATGTCACACTAATGTATAAGCCTCCTCGTAATATAATGGGCCCCAGTCGGAATCAGGGCCTCATGGTGTATGCCCCAAAGAACACACCAAACACCTGCAATCCTCTTTTCTTAAGGTCAGTGCAAATTATGTGATCTCTCCCCAAAAATAACCTCTGCCCCCACTGAACAAGAGAGATGCCAAAAGTGTAAGTCATCACTTAGGCCTTTTAAGGGAGGGAGCTTCACGCACTTTTAGCAGATAGCTCTCTAATCAGCTATAGTAACATACAGCCACTGTTTTCCATTGCTAACTTGATCTAGTATTGTTTGATAGTGAACTAGTGCTTCAGAAAGTTGCTGGCATTGGCCTCTAGAGAGACGGAAGTTCTTTCTCAGTTGATTTACAAACCTGGTTCTGTATAGATGGCTGGACAATAGACATCCTAGGTGGCTTTGCCAAAAGGCCTGAACCATTTCCTAGAGAAAGCCCTTCTCTGCATAAAGGTGCAGGTCAGACTCTGGATATTTCCTGAGACCACTGGTGAATGTCAGAAATGCAACTTGCTTTTCTGATTGAAAAGCCAGGTTGGGTTGAGAGGGGAAGGGTGTTGGATCATTTTGCGCAGCTCATTAAAAAGCCATACAGTAAAAACAACTGTTTAACAATTGCAGAACCAGGTGATTCCCCAACCTTCATGAGAGGTCTTCATGAAATCAGAAACCTCCTGAACTATTTGGGCTCACAGTGGGTCAACTTGCTGCAAACTTCTCTGGCCAAAAGACTGTCCCTCATTTGTAATATCATATAAAAGCCATTGCATATTGCAATGAACTGCTAGTTTAGAAGGTAAGCAATTCAGTTCTTCAAAAAGGGTGTTTAAGAGCGTAGCAAGCTTCATTTCCAGGGACAGCCATGATGCCCTCTGGTGACTCTCCAGCTGCAAGCCTCCAGCCCTGGTCCATGGATTTGGGTCTGGCTCTCTCAGCCTCAGCCCTTTCAGTCATTAGTATCTCTAGGACTCTGGCCCCTGTGTCCCTTGCACTGGGCCCCTGGCCCTGATATTGCCCTTTGGGCACTAGACCCCTGCCCTGATTCCACCCTTCATGAGCTAGGCCCCTTGGCCTAGTCTTTTGGGCCGCTCAGTCCCTGGCCCTGGTTCTTGCCCGTCTAGGCTGTGGCACCTGGTCCTGGCTCCACATTTTTCAAACTGGACCCCCTGGACTGATCTGGTTGTTGCTAAGCCTGTCCTGTGCCTTGAGCCCTTAGCTCCTGGCAGAGCTCAAGACACTCCCATACCCTCAGGCACTATTGGGACTTCTGCCATTTTCCTGACAGTCCTAAACCCAAACCACTAGTTAAGACTAAAACCAAAACTCTGACTACAACTAGACCTATATATCAAAACTTCTACCCATACCCAGGCCTTAGTCTGCTGCTAGCCCTCGGCCCTTCACTTGCTGTCTCCAGACGTGCTCACAGTCCCTCTCTCAGCAACAGAGATATTCTACCACAGATCTCTTCCCTCTTTACCTTTCAGGATCAGACTGATTGCCCTGGCTTCTCTCTCTCATTGGCCATGCCCCTTTCCAGTCAGGTGACGCCACAGGACTGACCACAGTGCCCTCTAATTAAGCCCACTATCTGCTGTCAGCAGTGCCTTGTCTCCTCTGCAGGGCTCCAGCCTACAGTCCTAGTGGGGAGCAACTCGCACTGCAATAGTTGCCCTATTGCAGGCAGGCATTGCCCTATTGTTCTGCTGCAGAGCACTCATAGTCCGTACTTCCCAGGCCAGCTGTCCTGCAGCTTCACCCTCACAGTCTTCCCCAACCTGGGGCTCTCCCTGGTCTCTTTCTCCCTTAAAGTAATAGAGATCCTCAGGCTTTGTTACACAGAGGTACTGCGATGTAATAGGAATAGCTGAAAGCTACAGAAAAACAACATCTAAAGATGTCCTAGGCAGGAACTTCCATCCTTACATCTCAAAGCCATTTACAAAGGAGCTGAGCATCATTATCTCCATTTCGCTATCAAGACAGCTGAAGTAAAGGGATTTGTTCACAGCAGACCAGTAGCAGAGATCAGGAACAGAACCAAAGTCTCTTGATTCTAGGCAGCTTGGCAGCTCTACAACCACCTCCACAGCCACTTAACTTGCATATTATGGCCAAGTTTTTGTTCCCATGACAAAATAATAATATCCCCTCCACCATTTCCAAGTACCTTTCTGAACAAGCATGAGTTTCATTTTGAAAATAGGCTCATGTTGCAGATCCGTGAGAAATGGGTTGGTTTGTCCAGCTGCAGCACTGCTGCTGTTTCTGTTAAGGTGGTGGGAAGGGGAGGTGAGCTGCTGGAGGGCAGAGCCGTCCCTGGGCTGTGGGGGTGTGGCTGGTGCTCCCCTCTGCAGCAGCAGCAGGCCACCCCATCCCGGCAGCACCCACCCACAGGCACCTGGCTAGGGCGGTCCTAGGAGGCACTGCAGCTGCAGAGGGAAGCACCAGGCAGGCAGGCTCCAGGGAGGGGAAAAAAAAGAAAAAAGATTGGGCTCGCCACTTTTCTTGGGCAGAGCCTGCCTTCCTGGGCTGCTGCCAGGCTGCCTGCATGGGCTTCCTACAGAGCCACAGAGCTGCACGGTGCCTGGTGCTTCACTTCATGGCTGTAGGGCAGCAAACTAAAACTCCTCAGCATTAAAAAAAAAGCGGTGCAAAAGCATTTAACCCACTTTAAAGCGTTGTGCACACATGCCCCTCATTTCATCTACACACTGCCATTATACCTTCAGGGAAGCATGAGATTTGCTGCTAATGGCAGCAAACTGCTCCCACTTCCTGAGGGCCTGCAATTGGGCCCTGCTACCCCCCAGGGGGAGCTCTAGGCTCCCCCTGGGTGGTAGCCCAGGGGCTGGCAGGACCAGAAGACAGCTGTCTCCTGACCGGGACTGGGACATTACTCCCTGCTCCGGGGAGGCTGCCTGCTGCCTGGATGGGGACAGGGATTCTCTGCCCCACCCCTGCAATTCTTTCCAAGTCCTGCACCTCAATCACCTGATCACCTGGTCAGGGCACAGAGCTGGAATCTACCCCTGAATGAGACAGTTCCCAGCCCCTGCTCTGTGATCCTGGGCCAGGGGCTAGAGAGTGTTCCCCACCCATCTCCGTGATCGTGGAGCTGAACAGCCTGTTCCCTGTTCAGCTCCATGAGCACAGAGCTTGATGGGGAACAGGCTGGGAGCTCCCAGCACCAATTCCACAGTTGCAGGGCCAGAGCTGAGAGCTCCTTATGTCCCGGCACCAGCTCCACAGTCCCCGGGACACCACTGGGAGATTCTTATCTTCGAGCACCAGGTCTGCATTCACAGGGCTGATGCTGGGAGATCCTTATCTCCTAGCCCAAGCTCTGGAGTCACGGGGCCCATACTGGGAGATCTCACAGCTCCCACTCCCTGATCACAATCTTGGGGCTGGGGGCTTGGAGTTTCCTGCTGCAGGGGCAGAGAGACATAGTCCTTACCCAGGTTCCGGTGGTGGAGCCTGCCCCAGCAGGAGGCAGCTCCTGGAGGCAGGGAGCAATCTCCCACCCCTTCCTGGCTAGCTGATGGGGACCAGATTTGCTCTACACCTACAGAAGCACTACTGCACAGTAACTAATTGCAGGTAGCAAATTTACTCCCAATTTGCAAAGTTTACTTCATAGTAAGCATGTGCATGTGTAAACATGAATGTTTACTGTGCAGTAGAGCATCTCATGTAGATTCACCTACCTCCTCTAACCTAGATTTTCTCTACCAAATCATTATAAGAAATCTTAGTGATGTGACTCATACATGTCACTGAGGATGAAGTAGTTGGGGTTTAATGCAGCCGGGGCTGATGAACTCAGATTGGTGGGGCAGGTGAAGGGGCACATGGGAGTGTGGGGGAGGAGGTTTGCAGCTGACCAGGAGCAGGGGGGTTTGTAGCTAGCCAGGAGCAGGGTGGGGTTTCCAGAGTAGGGTGGGGTTTGCAGCCTCCCTGCTCCTGGCCAGAGTGCCTGGCTGGCTGCAAACCTTTTCCCTACCGCCTGCTCCAAGCCAGCTGCAGACACTCCCCCTCCTCCGCCCGCCCCAGCACTGGGCCAGCTGCAAACCCCTCCCCTACTCCTGCCCCACCAGTCTGAGTTCACCAGCCACGCCTGGTTTAATGACCAACTTTATGGAGATCTTTGAGAACATCTGTAGGACTAGATGATGGTGATATTCGTGATCACATACTCAACCCCTGTACTGTAATCCTGTCTCAGCAAATCCTCATATCAGAATGAAGGAATATGTTTATGAACTATTTCAACAGCCGAGTCCATCCAGAGGTGGGAGTCCTGAGTCCCAGCGCTCTACTAACAGGAACATATTCATTTGTTATGTTTCCACACACCTTTTCTGCAAAAAAATAAATCAACTGCTAGTAGAAGGCACTATGGAAAAGGCCTTTTCAGTATACTTTAAGAAACAGATGTAACCATCCTTACTCACATTGAGCATCATTTTATTCAGAGGGTGATTCCACTGTAGTCAGGAGAACAGACTGGAATTTTTTGGCTGACTTATTTTAATTAGTTATGGAGTCAATGAATTTCTAAGATTCCCACACTACTCTTTACTCTTTCAAAGATGCTGTCAAGACAATGAAATTTTCTTTTTAATAACTTATGCACATGACACTGTACACTAGTTTTCATGCCCAGACCTTGTGTTTGCACTTGAAAACTGAACACCTGTGTGCGTAAAATGGCCCATAATGTAACTAAGAGATCATTTTGTACCCAGAGTCTCTGCACACAATCATGGTATTTCTGCTTGCTATGCAGACAGGCTTGGCCAGTAAAAAATCATACCATGTCAGACTTCACATACAAATCTAGCAATATTGGACAAGGATATATGCATTTCTCAGATTCCTAGTTCAGGGCTTGACAGAACCATTATGATCCTATAACCTGACCTCCTGTATAGTGCTGGGCACAGGAATAGCTTGTGGAAATCTGTTCTTGGCCCAATAATGTGTTTGAACATAAGCGTGGCTTCTAGAAAGATGTCCACTCTTGATATAAATAATTTAAGACATGGTGAATCTGCTGTATCCCTTAGTAATCTGTTTCAGGGGTTAAAGAATTAGTAGTTCCATTAAGATGAAGGAGAGGAATGCTTATTTTATTCATACATGATGACACTGAGTCTAAGCAGATAGTTAATCACCCTCTGATTCCATGTGTTTCAGCTGCAACACTTTATGAAAATCATCAGGTCACAAATCACTTAGGGATATTCAGTACTATGCAATGAGTTCTTCCCAAGGGTGTCATTGCTGGCTCGAAATGAACGCTTACTTTACTGCATGAGCATAAGCAGATGGAGAAATCTAAGCGGAGATAATTTTGTTATGCTGATGTGTTATTTTACGGTCAAGGAGGAGGGAACGGAGGCAGTCCAGGGAGAATGAAGGAAAAGACAATAGGGAGACCGGGTCATCAGTGAATTGAAAATAAACTGGTACCTTGGAGTCCACTCATTGCTGTGTTCCTACAGAATTGATTGGAGGTAACAGCCTTTGGTGATGCCTAGTTTAGATGTATATGTTGACAGACAGTGACAAAAGATACGTGTTGTCAATATTCAATAACCGCTTCCTGTTCCCAGACTTCTGTTCAGTTTCCTTTGAGTAAGCTGCCACACTTGCTGCCCTCTGGTATAAATCATCTGGAGAGCCGTAGCATTCCTGTTAGGAGAATCACACTAAATTTCTGGTATTTCTCAAGTGTTTTCAGCTTTGCTTTGTTCAACAGAGATATTTCATCCATCTCTGGCTGACTATCAGTTGCTCACTTCCATCACACAGAAATGTATTGTTAGTCAGAAACTTCCATGTGGATTCATCAGTATTCTTGGCTTTCTGCTCTGGCCTCTTGGGCATAGAATTACTAGACTGATTTTTTTTGCAGAAAGAGGACTCCATCTCCAAATGCCACACTTAGGCTTCTCATCACTGCTAAAATGTCATTTTTATCTTGGCGGAAATTAACAGGATACAAATGCAAAGGAGACCAAGCATGTTGGGTTTACCATGAGAAACTTGTCAAATAGGGCCCACAGAGAGGGCTAAAGGACTCATCTTGGCCAATTTAACTTGTGGTAAGACTAACATGTCTTCTCCTCATGGTATCTTTATTTGAAAATAGCTCATGTGTATTACTTGCCCTGAGGTAAAAAAGTCAGTTTTTTTAGTAGTGAAGGCAAAAACTCAAGAATAATGTCTCTGCAGATTTAAGTTGGGTTAATTCCTTTTGGGTTAGCCTAGCTGGAGTGAGAGCAGACACCCTATACCTTAATGCTCTCGCTGCTCAAACTGTTTTATTAGCAGCACAGAGTAGCAGCATCCCTAAGCATTTCTGGTAATGTTGTTGGCAACCCTCACCCCCTTCACAGTAGCCCAGCTAGATGGAGTTGAACCTCCTAATCAGCTCGAACTAGGGATCTGTGGGTGTGGATGGAAGTTCTACTCGACAACAAAGACTTCCTCCAGAGTTTAGGGTCTATGGGAGACTGGCAGACTTCACTTTGTCCTAGTCTATTCAAAAAGGACAAATACTCCTCTTTATAGGATTTGCCCTATTAAAACACTATGAGAAAGACTCTCTGGGGAGAGACCATGAGGTTATAAACTGTCCTGCACTTCTGCAGTTATATATTCCCCCTTTCTCTGAAGTAGCCCAAAGAATCAACTGTGGTTCAGAAGTCATTATTCGTCCCCCATTGTGGAGAAGGAGTGGATTACTTCAACCCTCTCAGGCAGTAGTGTACAGCCAGACCCTTCCCTGCATCTGAATAGTCCAGATCAATTGTAGTTATATTGTTCCTAAACAGATGCAATCTAGATTGCCAAAAGGAAAATTAGAAAATTAGAATCATAGAAAATTAGGGTTGGGACGGACCTCAGGAGGTCCTCTAGTCCAACCCCCGGCTCAAAGCAGGACCAGCCCCAACTAGATCATCATAGCCAAGTCTTTGTCTAGCTGGTCATCAAAACCTCCAAGGATGGAAATTCCACAACCTCTCTGGGTAATCTGTTCCAGTGTTTTACTACCCACCTCACAAGAAAGTTTTTCCTAATATCTAACTTGAACTTCCCTGCTGCAACTTGAGACCATTGCTTCTTGTTCTGTCATCTGCCACCACCGAGAACAGTCTAGCTCCAGCCTCTTTGGACCCACTCTTCAGGTAACTGAAGGTTGCTATTAAATCCTCTTTCAGTCTTCTCTTCTCTGGACTAAAAAGCCCAGTTCCCTCAGCTTCTCCTCACAAGTTATGTGCCCCAGCCCCCTAACCATTTTTGCTGCCCACCATTGGACTCTCTCCAATTTGTCCATATCCTTTCTGTAGTGGGGGGCTCAAAACGGGGCACAGTACTCCAGAGGTGGTCTCACCAGTGCTTAATAGAGGGCACTCCGCTTGATCTGCTGACAACACTCCTATCCATGCAGCCCAATATGCCGTTAGCCTACTTGGCAACAAGGGCACACTGGGCACATCTATACATGCATTAATGTGACAGAATTACTGTACACTAAGTTTAGTACCTGTAATAACAGGTACTAACTTAATGTATTGTCATTGGCATTACTGCACATTAGCACCAATGCACATGTTTTAATTGATACTAATACACAGTAAACTAATTCTACTGCACAAAAGCACTTTTTTTGTTGTTGTGCTAATGCACAGCAGAATGAATCTACTCTGTCATTAGCATCTCATGCAGATGCACCCACTGTGACTCATATTCAGTTTATTGTCCACTGTAACCCCCAGGTCCATTTCTGCAGAGCTACTGCCCAGCCAGTCAGTTCCCAGACTGTACTTGTTCTGTCCTAAATGCAGGACTTTGCACTTGCCCATATTGAACCTTATGAAGTTTCTTTTGGTTCAGTCCTCCAATTTGTCAAGGTCTTTCTGAATCCAAACTCTACCCTCCAGCATAGCTGCTACTCCCCCCAGCTTGGTGTCATCTGCAAACTTGCTGAGGGTGCACTCTATGCCATCTTCCAGGTCATTGATGAAGATACTGAACAAAACTGGCCCCAGCTGTATATGTCCAACTTTTCTAAATAGTCCCTAACCTGTTCTTTACCCACAGTTCACCGCTCACCTTCTCCCCAAACTGTGCTGCCAGGTTCAGAGTTTGGGACCTGATCTTGCCTGTGAAGGCCGAGGTGAAAAAGGCATTGAGTACTTCAGCCTTTTCTGCATCCTCTCTCACCTAGGTTGCCTCCCCCATTCAGTAAGGGACCCACACTTTCCCTGATCCTCCTCTTGTTACTGCCATAATTGTAGAAACCCTTCTTGTTACCCTTCACATCCCTTGCTAGCTGCAACTCCAATTGCGCTTTGGCTTTCCTGACTTCATGCCTGTATGCCCAAGCAATACTTTATAACTAGATCCGGAGACTCCATGGCAAGACAGGAGAGGCAAAAAGAAGTAGCTGTCTTTGCAAAGATTTAGGTCCCATTTATGGCTCTGGAAAGTCCAGTTGTTTGCACAGCCTTTAAGAATGTATGAAATTTTATATGGATACAATGTCATGATCAAGAGTGCCAGTGGAGTTCACGGAATTACTCCTTAAGTGTTATTTGAAGTCTAGATTTAAAGTGTGAACCAGAGATTCTCAGCCAGGGTCCAGTGGCTCCCTAGGGTGCTTTGAGATCCTTTCAAGGGTGTTGCAGGGCACCATACAATGTTGGCACTGTTAGGTGTGCAAATATAATTCATAAGATTACCCCAAAGATTTCAAATAGGAATTCATAGTGTTAAAATCACTCTGACCTGCTGTGGTCTTTCTAAGTTCTTTCCAACAGAAAAATTGCTGTATTCTTTTTCTGTAGTCAAAAATGAGTGAAAATTAAGAGCTGGAATTTTCTGAGGGGTGCCTCAGGTCTTTAAAATGTTGAGAATTACACATGTAAACATGATTGCATATTCCAGGGCACAGGTGACTGGCAGGGGGTGCACAGGGGTGCACAAGCCCCCCCTAATGTGCCCTGTGCCCCCCCCCAATGGCCAACACTAATTCTATCAGTAGGGTCGGTGCCCCACCTGACAGGGCCGCTGCCATCAGCGGCTTCTGCTGGTGCTCCCCAGGTTCAGTAAGTACCAGTCACTCATGCTCCAGGGCAATTTACGCTGAGCTTCATAGTTTCATAGTTGGTAGGGTCAGAAGGGACCTGAGCAGATCATCAAGTCCGACCCCCTGCCATGGACAGGAAAGAGTACTGGGGTCAAACGACCTCGGCTAGGTGATTATCTAGCCTCCTTTTGAAGATCCCCAGGGTAGGAGTGAGCACCACTTCCCCTGGAAGTTGGTTCCAGATCCTAGCTGCCCTGACCGTGAAGTAGCGCCTCCTGATGTCTAGTCTGAATCTACCCTCTGCCAGCTTGTGACCGTTATTCCTTGTTTCTCCCAGTAGGGCTTGGGGGAACAGGGACTCTCTCATAGCCTGCTATTCTCCCTTGGCCAGTTTATAGACGGCCACCAGATCCCCTCTCAGCCTTCTCTTGTGGAGGCTGAACAGGTTCAGGTCCCTGAGCCTCTCCTCATAGGGTCTGCCCTGCTGCCCCCATATCATGTGAGTGACCCTCCTCTGGACCCTCTTGATGTTGTCCACATCCCTCTGGACACAGTACTACAACTGCAGCCTGACCACTGTCGCATAGAGAGGGAGGTTCACCTCCTTGGACCTGCTCGTGATGCATCTGAGGATGCATGACAAGGTGCTGTTAGCCTTCCTGACCGCATCCCCACACTGGTGGCCCATGTTCATCTAGGAGTCTATAATGACTCCAAGATCCTTTTCTGCCTCTGTGTTGATGAGAGGGGAGTTCCCTGTAGGTCTGCTTCTGGTTCTTTCTCCCCAGGTGCAGCACCTTGCACTTGTCAGTACTGACTCTCATCTTATTCTCATCCACCCATCCCTGTAACCTGTCCAAATCCAGTTGCAGCCTGTTCCTCCCTTCTAGCATGCCCACTTCTCCCCACATCTTAGTGTCATCTGCAAATCTGAACAAGGTGCTTTTCATCCCCTTGTCCAAGTTGCTGATGAAGATGTTGAACAGTGTGGGCCCAAGGACTGAGCCCTGGGGGACCCCACTGCCCACATCCCTCCACGTCGAAAATGACCCATCCACCACCACTCTCTGGGTGCGGCCCTCCAGACATTTGGCGACCCATTTGACTGTGTAGGTATCAGCACCAAAGTCCCCCAGTTTCTTAATGAGAACAGGGTGAGAGACAGTGTCGAAAGCCTTCCGGAAGTCCAGGAAAACTATGTCCACTACAACCCCTGCATCTAAGGATTTGGTGAACTGGTCATAGAAGGCCACCAGGTTGGTCTGACAGGACCTGCCACTAATGAACCCATGTTGATTGCCCCTAAGCATACACTCCTCTGCTTGCCCCTTGCAGATGTGCACCGGGATAATTTTCTCAAAGAGCTTCCCCAGGACCAAAGTAAGACTAGCAAGCCTATAATTTCCTGGGTCCCCCTTCCTCCCTTTTTTGAAAACGGGGACCACATTGGCCCTTTTCCAGTCCTCTGGCACCTCGCCAGAGCGCCACGAGTGCTCATAAAGCTGTGCCAGGGGTCCTGCAATGACCTCTGCTAATTCCCTCAGCACTCTGGGGTGGAGATCACCTCGACCTGCTGATTTGAACATGTCCAGTCCCTCCAGAAGTTCCCTGACTAGGTCGTCTCTGACCCTGGGCCTGGCTGCGCCTCCCCTGGGACCATCGGGGATCCCGGTGGGGGGGATGACCTGGTCCCTGCTCAGAAAAATGGAGGCAAAGAAATTGTTAAAAAGGTTACCTTTGTCATCTGGTGAGACCACCAGATTTCCTAGCATGTCCTGCAGGGGCCCCACATTACCCAGAACCTTCTTTTTACTCCCTATGTATTTAAAAAAGGACTTCTTGTTGTCCTTGATCCAGGAAGCTAGTCACAGTTCCATTTCCACCTTGACCTTCCTAACAGGCCCCCTACAATCCCAAGCAACAGAGGAATAGTCCTCCCTGGTGATGGCCCCTCCCTTCCACTGGGTGTACGCCACCTTCTTAGCTTTGAGACGTTCCTGGATGCTTTTGGTGAGTCATGGGGGCTTTTGAGTACTCTTGCCCCCTTTGATTTGTGTTGGAATTGCCACCCTTTGGGCTTGGAGGATTGTCTCCTTCAGGAACGACCACTTTTCTTGGACTCCCAACTCCCCTCCCCTCTGGGACCTCAGTGCCTCCCTGACTAGTCTCCTTAGCTCAATGAAATCTGCCCTCCTGAAGTCCAGGGCTGCTGCCTTGCTGCAGGCCTTTGCCACCTTGCGCTGGATGGTGAATTCCAGCAGGCAATGATCGCTATCGCCCGGGTGATCAAGCACTCGCAGTCCCCTCCCCAAGTTGTCGTTTGTGGCCAGAACCAGGTCCAACAAAGTATTTCCCCTGGTGGGACTGTGCACCTCCTGGGTTAGATGGAGGTCCTGTACATTGTTACAAATTATGGCAGAGTCAGAGAATGGGCAGATGTGCTTGCTATCCTGGAGCAGCTACAATATTAGAGTACCCGGCCAGTACTGCAGATGGTAGGAGAGCAGGTAACTTGTTTGCATTTTTTCAAATGGCTACTGCAGAACAGAAGTGGACAGAAAGTCTACCAGTGTAAATTATAGCAGGTTAGGTTTGAAACCTAGGTTTGGCATAATTGGTTAGGTGTAGGGCTTTGCACTGTTTACCTCCTTTTTTCCCCCTCTTTCTTTCTGTGAGGGGTACAGGACCCCGCGGGCCCCGGCCCGAGGGAAGAACCCCGGAAATCCGCCCCGTTTCCGGGCTAGGACCCGGAAACACGGCGGGGAACTTAACGGGTGCCGGAACCTGAACCGCGCCCGCGCGGGATCAGCGCGGGAGGATAAAAAGGAGACACTTACCCGCAGAAGGGAGAGAAGGCTTCATCCGGAGCACACTCCAGGAGCGGCGGAGGCACGTGTGGTAAGGCCGGGAGACACACGGCGGGAGCCGGCGGCAGCGGAGCCAGGAGCCGCGGACCCGCGGACGGTGAGTCAGGGAGCGGCGGAGCCGGGAGCCTCGTGGCGGGGATCGGCGGCGGCGCGGCCGATACTGGCGGAGCCGGGAGCATCGCGGCAGAGTCCGGCAGCGGAGCAGCTAGCGGAGGCGGAGACGGAAGCCCCGCAGCAGAGGCTGACCGCAGAACAGCCGGCAGAGACGGAGTCGGGAGCCGCGCGGCAGGAGGCAGACGCGGCGTCCCGGAGGGCGGTGAAGCCCCACACGACCCCAGCCGGACCAGCGGCGCAGGAGACTGCAGAGGCAGCAGCGGCAGGAGGCCGCAAGGACAAGAAGGTAACGCGGACCCCGGGGGCAACCGGGAAGGGGGCCACCGACGGGGGCACCCTTCTGCAGCGACTGCGGGACAAGTGGTCGCGCAGGACGACCCGTGAGCGGGGAAGGCCGGTCGTGGAAACCCCGCTAGGCGGGAGACAGCCGTACGGGGTTTGGGATAACCCCAGACCTTAGGAGTCAGCAGCGCCAGGGGGGACTAGGTGCCGCAGGAACACCGGTGAGGGTCCGGCCGGGGAAGGCACCCCCCTTTTCCCACCGGACTGGGACTCTACCACAGGAGCCCCTCACAGAGGCTCAACCCGGAGGACCGGGCGAGGGTGTAGGGGAGGAGGAGCCCTCAGGACCCCTGGACTTTGGAGGTACCGTACCCCACGTGGACCGCCCGCTTCCCGGCACGGGTGAACCCCATATTTTCCATCAAGTCGTGGCAGGCGAGAGCGGTGAAGCGGGACGGTCCACTGAGTACCCCTCCTCTCCAGGGGACGTCCGGATTCGGGGTCCCACGGTACGTGGTACACCCCCAATCCTCACACTTTCTTTACACAACTGTAATGTTAAACTGATCTAAATGTTTTGTCTGTCTACATCCTTAGTCTTGCATCTTAATAACCACTGGGGATCAGGTCTTTTTCTAACAATCTCTCCTCCCTTTTTAGTGTACTTTTGGCATATATCCTATTAACAAAACAGAAGGGCGGTGAAGTAATATTTTCCCACCCTGACAAAAGTCTGCTTTGAGACAATTTGGTTTTCATGGCAAAACCAAATTGAAATAGTTCACAATGCTAATCTTGTGATTAGGGTTATAGGAAAATGGTGGTGGTATCTTATGGATTCATAAATTAGAACATGCATGAGAACTTGTAGTGCTCTGAAAGAATTTCTCAACAATCTGTAACACACAGAGTACCCTTAATTTAAATCTTTGTCTCTTATCTTCAGTCCATGAGTTGAGGGATTACATTTACAAAATGTTGAGGGGGTAGATAGCGTCTTTTCTCAGATAAATCAATTTTACATTTATTAAGACCATTAAATTGACAGGAATGAATATTAAAGTTTTATTGTTTCCTATTTCCAGGTCATTCATAAATCACATGCAGCTGGTCTATGCACTGATAATGAATCTGACCTATTCATGTTAAACAGATATTAAAATAATTTTATAATTAAAACTCTTAGGAACCACTAAGCTTTTTCTGTGTGCTTCAGCTGCCTTTCTCATTTAAGACCATACTCAGTCTTTGATTCATGAACAGCTTCATTGATAGAGGTAAAGAAGACTTTCTAAGGGCTACTCTACACAGGTAAATCAACAAGCATAGCTCTTCTGGGGGGGTGGTATTCTTCTATACTATTGCTATATAATCTATAGCAATTCCACAATGACAGTGCAGACACACAACGTAAATCCTATGGACTCATTTATCCCTGGACACACTATCAGGTCTCCTAGGCTAGCAGCCCATAGTAGGTGCTAGCAGTGCCTAGAAGGCAAAATAAATTTGTACCTTACAGCACCTGGTCACTAAGTAGCATGAAGGTCAGTTGGTATTAAGCAAAGGGCTACCACCAGATGAGACTAACTGGGGCAACAAACCCAAGATCTATCCCACATATTATCTTTTTTGAGCAGTAGAGATAATACATGGCACTTCAAGAGGTATGTTTTCACCCTAGATTCATTTTATTATGTTGTAGGGCTGTTCATCACATGTCCACTCCACTCTCCTACATAATAAAAATATATATATCCCATAGTATTGGTGTCTAAGTGAACATACTATTTTGAAATATAGCTAAATTTATTGTACAACAACTATCCACACTGCAAGTGGACTTATTGTTCTAGAATACATTACTTATTATGGACAGACTGCCTCCTATTCCAGAATAACTGCAGTATAATATTCTTAGAAGACCTATGCCAGTCAATTAGTTCCATATAAAACAAGAGTTAAGAAGCGTAGTCCATTACCATACCAGCAAAGAGTTACATCTTGTAATATAGTTTCTACTGTAGTATAGTTGTGACCAGTCTGTCTTTTAGCAAAGTGCTCAGGAAGGCACATTGGTTTTATGGATCCATCAGGAGCACTAGGCTCCTCTTCTTGGTTGGACTGGTCTGATGGCTGATCTTTAGGGTGAAGTTACACATTGCATTTAGACCATACTACAGCCAATTAAAATGCAAGCATTCACATGTTAAAGATCATTAACTCATGCATTTAACTCTGAGTATCTCAAAATTATGCCACTTCAGGCAAGGGTTAACTCTGAGCCATGCTACCTAGCTCATGTTAGGGTACCTACAGTCTGCTCCACAGGGATAAGATGAGCAATTTGCATTCCACCAGTATCCCAGGTTTCATAGCTCCCAGACCCTGCCCTCCCCCTCAGTAGAAATAGAGCCCAGGTGTCCTGGCTTCTACCCAGCCCTCTAGTGTTAACTCAGAACTGTGCACACAAGAAACGGTATTAACTCTTAATATGAGATTGCTCGCAGTAGACCCATCTACACAAGATGCTTAATGTAAAGTACACTAATTCTACTGCACATTAGCGTGTCATGGCAAAAACCATGCTAAAGTGCTAATGCCCAGTAGAATTAGTCTACTATGCATTAAGTGTCACAAAAGACTGTGCACCATTGCTACTGTACATTAGCACCAGCTACTGAGCATTGATGTAGTACCTCATGTTAGAGGTACTAAACTTAATGCACAGTAGCAACGACACATTAATGCACATGTAGGCATGCCCAGCATGTTGAAGTTTAACATTCCACAGTTTTAGTATGGTGTAAATATAACATGTAGCTTTGTCACTTTGCCTCTCAGTTTCCCCATCTACAAAAGGATACTAATGATGCCAGCCTCCCTTTTAAGACACTAGGAGAGCTGTTGCTGAAAAGTGCTGTAAAAAAGCGAGGTACAGCAAAAGCTGTGTTAACTGGCACCTTACAAGCCAATATGCTCTGTTAACTGGCACGCCGGCTTGTAAGGGAAAAGTGAAAACAGAAGTGACCACCATGGCATTTCCGGTTTCATGGAGCCCCCACGGTCCGAGAGAAAGCAGCCTGTGCTGTGAAGCCCCCACGGCCTGGGGCATAGCAGCCTGCGTGGGTCCTCCCTCCCTGCCCCTCAGGGCCCACAGGGCCCATAGGAGGGGCAGTGATGCAGCAGAAGGGTTGGCAACATGGCAGGAGGAGCAGCAACACCCCAGACGCGGCGGGACAGGCAGCAGTCCAAACAGGCAAAGACGCCTGTTCAGGCCGCTCAGTTATCCAGCATAGTTTGTTATCTAGCACCCTCCATTCCCCATGGGTGCTGGATAACAAAGCTTTTATTGTATTAGTTAAATGATAACTGAGTTTAGCAAATACTGGATTAGGTTAACACATCTGGTTCCATCCAGTTTAGATTTGTGAAAGTCCCGTGGTCTCTCTCTTTCTCTCCTTGGTCACTAGATTTGAGGCCTTTCCTCTGTCATACTAAGACTGCTAGTTTGTCCAGGGTCTGTTTTGTGGCTATGGTGTGTGAGAGGGGCTGGATGGGACATTATTACAGATCCCTTTGGACTTAATGGCTATTACGTTGCAGCAGGGCATTTTTAATGTATGACTAGTGATTCCTCTGAAGCAAACACTCTGATATAAGCATAACATTAAACATTTGAACAGTTCCAGTGACTATAAAGGATTGGAACCTTTCTCATGGCTTTCTCTAATTATCATGGAGCAAGAGAGCCCTCCAGATTAAGATAACCTGTCTCTAGGTGTTAATCCACAGCAAATGTAGTTTTGGTTTGTTGATGCTGGCTACATGGTGGTTTGTCTGAGGCTTTTGGAAGGTGGCATCAGTGTGACAATGTCCCAGCATGCTAATACAGTATAGCTGCATAACAGAGATACTGCTGACTTTTTAAAATCTTTTCCAAATAGAAAATAGCTCCTTCCTCTCCCTACACAAATGTAGATGAAGGGAGAAGAGAAAGAAAAGTGTCTCTCTTTTGAATTGGAGTTGCAAGGAAAGAGTTAAAAAAAATCTCCAAATTTCCCTGTGCTACATCCTCCATCTCCGGCTGCTGGCTAGAACTTGGCAGCCCTGCTTGGGAGCCATTAAGCAAGCAGACATCTGCTCAGAAATGCTGTGTGGAGTGGTATGGGGCTCTCAGCCCAAGATGATTTTATAATGTGGATTTTTCAACTTTGCTGCTAGGAAAACCTGGGATCAGTGGGTGGTTTCCTTCCTCAGATCTGCAGAGCTCATTAGTAGCCATCAGTCAGTCAGTGTCCATTCAACCTTAACCCAGCTGTCATGCTTTCCTTTCCACCTGAAGGCTTTGTTTTCAAAGGCCAAACCCTGAGCTTTTGGAAAGCCACTCAGCTGTTCTGCAATCAAACCATGTTAATGAAATCCTGGCTTTCAGCATCAAATGAATGGTTCAAGCATTTCCAGTAGGACCTAATCCTGTTCCAACTGAAGTCTAATGAGGAAAAGGCTGAGCAAGGCTGTTTTGAAAGGGAATTATTCTGTAACTGCAACTGAGAAAAATGGTTTATCCCAATGGTAAATCTTTAACCTGGATCCAGCAAAACAGTTTGGCACCTGCATAACTCCTAAGCACAGAAGAAATCTCATTGAAGTCAACGAGACCACTCCCATGCTCAACTGCCTTGCAGAAATGAGATCAATAGGTAAAAGCAACATAATGGCGCTTTACCTGTTAAACAGGGCCCACTCCAAAGCCCAGTAAAGACAATGAGAGTTTTTCATCAGTTTGACCCCTATTTGGTCCTAATCCAACACATCCAGAGATCTCCAAGTGCTTAACAAATGAGTGACAAGGTCGGGTCTGCAGGAAGGAGGAGGAGGATGGCAGACCCACCTTGGAGGGAATGTGCAAGTTGCACTGTTGTTCTAAATGATGCAGACTGGGGCAGGCCAGTTCAATTGACTGAGGTAGGGGTGCAGTGAGGCTGCAGTTCTGTCACTATTTGTCCCTTCCTGCCTCTGTGGTAGTGCATTTCTATATGTTTTCCAGGATTTGCCTGTCCCTCTGGGTAGGGATTGCAGCAGAGAAAGTAAGTTGGAAAGGTTCTTTGGGCCTGCACCGCACACACCCATGCTAGGGCCAGTGGGAGTCAAAGATCAACACTCAGAAATTAGAAACATTCATAATTAATTGCCCATGCAACCTTCACTCAGCCCCTTGGAGCATGCGCTCATTTGGGGTAATGACAGAAATTATCTATAACGGCTTTCAAATAAACCTTGGCTTTTGCCAGAATGCTCCAGAATGGTTGTGCCATTCAACCAGGGAGAACAGATTCCAGTTTTGTCCCCTCATTTGACCGCAGGCTCTCTTCTTTGAACAAAGTGCTCTTGGATAAGCAAGTGACATTTTAAAGCATAGTTCTTCCAGACAGTAATCTTTTACCGGAAAAGTATGGAAGACTGGTTTTCTGTCTAATGGTCACATTTCTGGGTAAGCAAAGAAAAACATTTTTTTAATTACAGTGCCCAGGATATGTACAGGTTTGGTGGCATGATCTAATGTCCATTGTGTTCCCTGAGCAAAAGTTAAATGGTGAGCTCTGATTGCACTTTAAAAAAGCATCCAATTTCTCCACACTTACTGTTGCATGTTGTAATAGCAAACAAATTGACAAACACGTGTCTGGTATGTGACCTGTTGCACCAGTTTCTTCCCAAAACAGCTTAATATACTAGTCAGTCACTGCTGGAAAATGCCTGTCTTTGAAAAATATTCCCTCTTGGATTACAGGGCTGAGATTGGCTCAGCAGATGATCTAATGCCTGACTTGCTCTTATATCTGATGAATGCACTTTCTGCATGTTCCCATAAATCTCAGATTTTGTGCAGAAACAGGGACTTTTTCTGTAGTTTCCAGAGCAACGGTGACATTTGACTAAGACAGAGAGATGACTAAGGAGGATCCTTGCATGTTAACCGTTGACGAGGTCTTGACAGTATATACACAAAGGAAAAAGAGACGTAATTAGTTGTAATGGGTGGAAAATGAGCAACAGAATGTATTGCCTGGAAGGAATTGTTGCTTAAATCACTATAGTAGTACCATTGTATTATGGTAATACTTTTTCAGTTGAGTTCAGGACCCCATTATGCCAGGTTCTATACAGAGGCACAAAGAGATGAAGGGATGTGTCTAAGGTCTCACAGCAGGTCAATGGCAAAGGTGTGGGACTAGAACCCATGACTTCCAAGCTCTAATATAAATCCTTATTTGTTGAAGTATGCTGACTTTCCTGGAGCATGCTGACTTCACTGGAACTGTTCTGACTTACATCAGCTGGAGATCTGGCACTATAAGCAGTTTTGAACATTATGTGACCCTTCAGTGGTATATTGGGGTGGAAAGTTTTTATTCATCCATTTCCCTGGATTCTATTTTTACTGCATTTATTTGAACCTCTTCCATGTCTTTTGCTGTTGTCTCTCATTTTCTCAGTATATTCTTGTTCCCTGCACTCTCACATCTGATGTACTCTCTCTGCCCCTTTCACTGCCTCTTCATTCTTGTGTCTGGTGGACTGTAGTGGCAGAGCCCTTTAGCCTATTTTAATGTGCGTTAAAGCATCACTCTGGGTGCCTAAACATGAGCAGTAAGGCTGGTCCAATGCACTGCTGTCACAGGCCAGCTGGACACTGTGAGTATATCAATTTAGTTGCAGACTGACTGAGCACTGCAACTTTATTAGCCACTGGGCTTTTTGGTTTGGGATCAAGGAGGTGATGTTGGAAAGGAAAGAAATGACAAGTTTCACTTACAAAAAATGAATTTTACTTATGACAACAAAAGATATAGTTTGCATGTATAATAGTTAATAAAAAGGTTAAGCTAATAAACAGACAACATAAAAATACAGATTAAATTGACAATGATAATAAAACAGATAAAGAAATTAACCAAGAGTTTCCACTTGGTTAGTAACTTATTGATAGTCCCTCGGTTAGAAGATGCACATCAAGCTGAATCAGCAAAGTCAGACGTTTCTGAACTGGGCTGCCCGAAGGAGAACCGGTGGAAGCCCCTCAGTCAGGATCTGGTCCTCGCTCTCACAGGGAGTAAGAGAGATCCGTGGGGGCATGGGACGGCAATGACCCTTTTGTTCCATCCTTCCCAAGGGTTACTATGACGTGCGTGTTCTTTTATATCCTAATTATGCTAATTTTAGTTATATAGCCATTCATAATATTACTTTATAGCTGTTATCCTATGGGGTTAAAAGGTGTTAGAAATTATTATAATAAGTTACTGCCCAAGCTTGAGTTTATCCAATGAGCAAATTGCAACACAGCATCTTCAGGTTTGAAATTAACATTACACCACCTAAATCCAGCCCCTTCAGAACTCTCTGACTATGCTTTTTGAGATGTCTTTTCCAGGAATGTGCTGCATAAGCTAGGCAGTTGAATCCAGTTTTTATCATCATTAAGGCTGAGCGAGAAAGAACTATTAGCTCAGCTAGTTTCACAGCTATAGCTTTGTCTTTGAGGCCTAGTCAGTTCCACAAACAGTTACAAGTTACATTTGCAGGTTACAACATTACAAGCTTTATATTAGACAAAAGTTCCAAATGCCTCCAAGAAGCACATATTTATTGCTTATTAATTTCTTTGGTTCTGGCCATCACAACTGTAACTACAGTGCGTCAGAGCAAACTCGATTAATCAAGTCTGTTGGAATGTGGCAATTACCCTGTTCAAGCAGATTCCACCATTTCATGTATCAGCGTCGCTGCGCTTAAAAATGGTGGAGGGGGAACTTTATCTAAAGCTTGTTGGAGCTTGTTCGCCCTCCCCCCACTTCCAGAGCACATGTATAAATTCCCTTTAAAACTGTACTATCTAATTAATGCACATTAAGACAGGCTAATGCGCATTTTCCTATTACAGTAACTCAAAATGGAAGTACTAGACTTAATGCACATTAACTAAAGCGCAATAGTGAATGTGTAGATATGCTCTAGTGCCTAGCTGTGACTCCAGAGGTGTGAATTCAAGAAGTGAATTAGATTCACACTGAAGACTTCTCCTAGTTGACCTGGCTATAAAGGGTAACCAGTTGTTGGGGAAGATAGAAAGCAGCACGCTGTGTGAACCTAGCCATATCACTCCCTTGTGTGCCATAGATTCTGCTATGCTTTTGCCATGGTAGCCTGACAGTCTGTGTTGGACAGGCCTTTTACTTTGACTTTTGCCTCTTCCCCTTTTTACATGTCCCTTTCTATTTATGTCTGCTTCTCACAATCTCTTTGGTTTCTCTCTCCAGTCTATCCAAGTCACAGGTTAGCCCAAAGAGAAGAGGAGAAAAGAGATGTTAGAATTATTCCCTTTTGTAGCAGTCTTAAGCAACTTGCTCAGTGTCTGATGTCCTAGTGGTCAGACCAGCCTGCTTGCACTCCCCTGTCTTCTCTTTCTGCCTCCTACCTCTCACTTGCCACAACTTGATCTTTGAGGGTTGTCACGGAGTCACATAGGTGCCCCGTGAGTGTGAGGGTGATTGGCAGTGCTGTCAATCACCCAGGCAGCTCAGGTGCCTGGTTGCCGGGGCAACCAGGTGGTCACCTGGCCGGTAGAGGGCAGGGCCTGGCCTTTATAACTAGCTGAGGCCGGAGCTGGAAACACAGTTCCCTTCTGGCTGCTGTAGGAGCAGGAGCTCTGCGGCTTGAGCTGAGTGGCCTGAGTTGGTGGTTGCAGCCTTACCCCACTAACAGGCTGCGATGATGCAGGGAACAAGATCACCCTGACTGCAGGTAGGACTGAGAGCCCTGGCAGGGCTTGGAGTTGTTGTTAGGCGTGTGGAGCCTCTGTTTATGTTGCAGCCAGAGGGCTGGAGTTTAAGTTACAGTTTACACCGGAGGACTGGGTGAGGCTGTAGGGGAGCGAGGAGGCCTCAGGGGAGCTCCCCAACAGCTTGGGGGTTCCCAGTGCCCAGTTGGGGCACAGTGCCAGGGGCACTATTGTCGGTGCTGCAAGGCACCATATTGCGCCAGGGAGGCGCGGAGTGCGGGGTTATAGACCCCGGCCCATAGGGGTGGTGTTTGCCCGGTCGGCAAACGGACCCAGCAAAGGGTCAAGGGGGACAGGCACGGCGGCGTGCGCCGGTGCCCCAACGTGAGGCGCGCGGTGTCAGCCCCAGAGAGGGCAAGGCCCAAGGCGGGGCCGAGACAGGGTGCGAGAGGCGCGGTGTCAGCCCCAGAGAGGGCAAGGCCCCAGAGTGGGGCAGAGACAGAGCGCAAGGTGCGCGGCGTGTCGGCCCCAGAGTAGTGAGGCCCCAGAGGGGCGAAGCGCAGAGAGCGCGGTAGAGGCCCCAGAGGGGCGAGGCCCCAGAGAGGGGCAGAATAGCTAAGGGTAGCGAGCCACCCAAGGGCGCCGAGACTAGGGCGGCGATAGTGCCGGCCCGAGGGCGCCGAAACTAGGGCGGCAAGGGCGCCGAGGCTAGGGCGGCGAGAGCGAGCCGGCCCGAGGGCGCCGAGGCTAGGGCGGCGATAGAGCCGAGATCAGAGCGGAGGGAGCGTGCCGGCCCAAGGGCGCCGAGACTAGGGCGGCAAGAGCGTGCCGGCCCAAGGGAGCCGAGACTAGGGCGGCGAAAGCGCTCCAGACCCAAGGCGGAGCCGGCGATTAGCCAGGCGCCGGCTAGAACCCGGCCCAGGGGGCGAAGGTATCAAGCGGCGCTAGCGAGCCGGACCCAGGAGGCGCCAGTGAGTAGCTGGGCGCCAGCGTGACAGGCCCAGGGCGCAGGGAACGGGCTAGAGATTGGGGCCCGACCCAAGGAGGCGCCAGGTGGGCGAGGAGCCCCGGGGCCCCAGAGAGAGAACGAGGGCACCCGAGGGGCGAGGGACCATCCAAACGTCCCCAGAACAGCTGCGAGGCTTGGGGCGTGCTGAAGGGGAGGTTTGGAGGCACGCATTGCCCTTAAGGCGGGACGCATATCGAATCCCCAGTCTGGAATAGGGACAGGAACACTATACTGTCCACTAGTGAACCGGCAGCCTCCACTATATATATATTAACCATCAAAGTCGTGACGGGCGAGATTCTGAGGGTGCCACGTTCACCCTAACGTGACGGTAGGGGGCGCTAAGGGGCTCACGGCCGCCCCTAGCTGCCGCCCCCTCACAAGGGTTTTAATAAGGGAGGCTGCCACCAGCAACTGGGTTGTCTTTTTTTGAGGTATGATCCTCTGGGCTACTCTGCCCCCAAATTCTATGGGGTGGGCCTCTCCTTTGAGACAACCCCAATTGAGCCTTAGGGGCAATAATCTTGACCTCCAGCCACCCCCATATTCATGCCCATACCTCGCAGATGTTATCAGTCTTACGAGGCACTTTGCTTCAATATACTGTCTAGCCTACTCAGGTCTCCAAGCCCTTGTTGGAGTCTCGGCCTTCCTGGCTTCTACCCCCTTTTTCCAGCTGGGCTCCTTTAGCGTAGACCCATAGTACTAGGTCATGGTTTATGAGATCCAGCGCTCTTCAGATTCTGGGCCCCAGACCCCATTTTTTGCCTCTCTTGGGCCATGGCCCTTGGCCTTCTTGGCCCCTGGTCATCTCTGGTTTATGTCCTGCCCTAGCAGGATCCTAAGCATTGACATGCCCTACCAGCACCCCACAGCAGCCTCTCCAATCACCCTTTACAGCCACTCCCAGTCCACCAACTAGCTTCAACATAAAGGATAGTGCAGCTTTAACAAAAAACCTCCCTCACTGGGTAAACAATACATCAAAAGAAAATGATGTACAGGCATACCTCGGAGATATTGCGGGTTCGGTTCCAGACCACCGCAATAAAGCCAATATTGCAATAAAGCAAGTCACATGAATTTTTTGGTTTCCCAGTGCATATAAAAGTTATGTTTACACTATACTGTAGTCTATTAAGTGTGGAATAGCATTATGTCTAAAAAAAACAATGTACATACCTTAATTAAAAAATACTTTATTGCTAAAAAATGCAAAGTGAGCAAATGCTGTTGGAAAAATGGCGCCGATAGACTTGCTCGATGCAGGGTTGCCACAAACCTTCAATTTGTAAAAAACGCAATATCTGCGAAGCGCAATAAAGCGAAGCGCAATTAAAACGAGGTATGCCTGTACTGCTTTACCAGAAGTCTTCTCACCACAGGAAAGAATAAGCCCCCTTGACATGTAGCACCACCTGAGCTCTCAGCATGGGGCCTGTGGAGAACTCTGTTGCCAGTCACACACAAGTTCCTGGGTCACTGCCCTTCCCTGGCAAGCACCTTCTCTCTCCCCCTGCAAAGCCTCTCTCACCCTCCTCTGGCTTTGGTGCAGGTCTTATGGGTCCAAAAGCCCCTTCTCCTTTCCACTTGCCTGTCTCAGCCCGCATGGGGGCTTTTAATCTCTCAATCAACAGGCAGCCTTTACTCTTGCTTCTTGGTCCTTTCAAAGGGAATGGGACCCCAGCTCTCTGACACAGGCCCTTCCCATCCAGTCCAACTGCTCTGATCCTCTGCCCCGCTCTTCCCCCTTGGCTGAGTAACAGGGTTCAGGTCCAATATCCAAGCATGAGCTACCTGAGCTCTGGATATGCTGGGGTCTGTTTTCTCCACCACAGCTCCATGGCAGCTGTCAGAGAATGAACATGGAGGGCAAGGAATGGAGGAATTGGCTTACACAGTGGGTATAAACCAGCAAAAAATGATTGCACCATCAGCCTGCATGCCTCTGGTGAACCTGTAAGAGAACTGTTCTTCAGAGAGGTGTCTAGAAGACATGATGTCTTCTGAGGTGATCACAGCCTCTGCTCAGGACCATCCACAGAGATACAACCCAACCTCGTGGTACAGTGTCTCAGGAATCTTAGGACTGTAGGAAAGTAAGGCTGGAAGGAACCTCATACGGTCATCTAGTCCAGCCCCCTTCCCAAGGCAGGAGCACGCCTGAATAAACCATCCCAGCCAAGTGTCTAACCTGCTTCTGAGAACTTCTAAGAATGGAGATTTCACAACCTTTCTAGGTAGCCTGTTCCAGTGCTTGATCATCCTCATGGGCAGAAAGTTCCTCTTCATCTCCAGCCTAATTTTCCCCTGCTGAAGCTTGAGGTCATTGCTCCTAGCCCTGTCCCCTATGGTCATGGTCTATCCTCCCTGTAATCACTCTTCAGGTATTTAAAGACCGTTATCAGTGTGGGGCAGTGGGGATCGCCCCCCTGCCCGGCAGCACCCACTGAGTCGGGGATTTTTTTCTCAAAGTGCCAGGAGCTGGGGCGGGCAGGGCAGCCATTGCCAGGCTGGAAGAATATGTGGGAGATGGGCCTAGGTGATTTGGAGATTTGGCCAAGTCAATTTGGGACAGTAATTCGAATCACCGAATCAAATCACTGTCCCCTGAATCGTCCGAATCTGAATCTGAATCAAATACTAGCCACTTCACACTGGCCTATTAAATAGCAGTTGACCTCCTTCAGGGAAGCAATGGACTCAAAAAAAACAAAACTACTGCCGACACTTCCAGTCCAAGATAACTTGCATGGATTATAGGAAATCAGTGTGACCTTGAATCAGAATCCCCCAGGACAGCACGCAAAACAGCATAGTTTTCTTGCTTTGTCTTCCTCCATATGATGTCTTGGTCATCCCAAATTGATGGACTGATGGGGGTGGTTCTTTCGCAATTTACTAATGAATTAAACATGGCACACGCACAGCATGAGATGAGCCATCCTGAATGAATCCATCAGTCTCAAAGCTATTTCCATTCTGTTTTCAATTGAGCTCCACAATTCAGCAGCCTCTTCCATAAGAGAACAGTTCAGCAGCCTCTCCCTTAAGGGAGCTTTAGAGTGGCCAAACAAGTCAAGGGTTAGATAACATGGGAGTATATACACCCATTGCAGCTTTCACTAACATTGATGGAGATGGGTTGAGATGTTGTTCAAAGCTCACTGTGGGCAAATATTGGATTTGGGGTGATATCACCTAATACGGGGTGAAGCTCACCTGGCCTTATGAGCCAAATGAAAGAGTGAGACATGGAGCAGCATAGAGCTGGCCCCATGGACCAGATTGAGCCCATACTGCCCCCTTCCCCTCACATGACAGATCCAGAGCCTACTATGGCTAGTCTGGTACTGCACCACACACAGTGCCCACTGTAGGACCTATACTGATGGTGTCCGCCCTGGACTGACTGGAGCAGGCACCACATGCAGCACATATGCCATCTGAAATAGGCACCATGGGTGTTGGATCTGTTGTGCAGGGGAGAAGTCCCAGACTGGACTTACGCAAGGAGCAGCAGGCATCCTGGAGTGAGCAGCACATTTGGTACATGTCCTGGGCCCTGAATGTATGGTTGGTTCCACATGTCTGGTGTGTGGGTCAACTTGAGACCCAGGGGCACCACCTGGGACCAGGGAGGCATATGTTGAACAACCTGGCACTGCATGGGTATCAGATCTCTTAAGTTCTACAAAAACTTTGCTATTAGCTAGTATTGGGGAAAGAACAAGTAATATTTTAATGCTGGTTTTGCTCACAGTGCTGGTAGCTTCTTCTATAGGTAACTTCATTTAAATAAAGAGGATTCCTTTCAGAGTAAAAAACTCAACCAAAATCTAACCGATGCATTATTGTGAACACCCAGCACCAAAATGCAGATTTGACCTCGCAGGCCAGGGCTCAGTTGATGTAGATTAATGTAACTTCACTAAAATCGGTAGTTGTCTGCCAGTTTACAGCAGCTAAAGATCTGGCCTTGTGTGCAAAAGGTTTAGCAGCTCATTTGAAAAAAAATCTCCAAAGGAATTTTTGTTTATTTGCTTTTTTGGGTGGTGGGATGACATTTTGTCTAAGAAAACATAAGAGAGTTTATTGTGTTGTCACGTTGTCAGCTCCACATTTAGGTTCAACAGTTGAGAAATACAGTGACTGCAACATTTGCCCAGTTAACTGTTGTGATGGGTCGATAAATCACTGAGATGTATTTTAAACCACAGCTCTGAGTCATCAACAGAAAATAGTATCTTTGGTGCAGATCATCCGTGCAGTTTACAAAATGTTGCTAATGATCATTTCCATGTAGGTTCTCAATTGCTTACACTGAGGTAAATGCTGCATGTTAAAGTGGTGGATGTAATATATCCCTAAAATACACTTTGCATCAGAAAAGCATTTCCTAGTGGTTTGAGTTCAAAGAAAACATGGAACACATACCCTGTTGTAATCTCCTCCTTGGAGCTACACAGCTCCAGTACTGTTAATACGTATCAGTTATATGATTTTCATACAGAAATAGCTATACTAGCCTGGATGAATGCTGGTCTGTGCTGTGTCCTATAGAGGTTTGCATTAAATACTGACCGTATTTACCACTGGTAAAAATACGGAAACCCCACCTGCAGCTAGCAGTTCTTCAGCTAGTTCTTGCCAAAATAAACAAGCGGGCTTGTACACTTTTACCGCTAGAGGATGAGGAAAAGGGAATTCCCAGGATCGTGCTTGGAAATATTATTTTTATGCTCCTGCCAGGATCCTGTCTTCCATGCCAGCTCACAACCTGGAGAAGGCTGAACCTTAAAGCCTGTCTTGGGTAGGGAAGCTCTGTACTTGTTGAGGAGCCTAGATTCTGTCAAAATTATGACATATAAGGGAAACTGCCTTATAATTACCAGGGTTCAAATCCTAGCCTGGTAAATCAAAGGGTGTTTTGCCAATGATTTCCCCAAAACCAGGATTCCACCCTAGGACATTTCCATATCTGAGTGCCATACCTCCCTGCACTAGTGATGGAGCAGAAGAAGGAGTCAGTTATGGGGACATTGCTAGGTATTGGAATCTGACCCCATGATAAAGTGCTTCATAAACTCATTCTTGGCAGACTATACTGGGTGCCATATTAGATGTCACACTGTTCTAACAAACTTTAGTCCTATTTCCAGAATCCTGTCTGCAATAACAGGTAAGAAATGTGTGTTTCGAACTGCCTGGAGCATTGCTACTGGAAATGGTTGTATAGACTTAAAAATCAAAACAAAACAAAAAAACCCAAAACATCTAGACTTGCCCCCCAAAACTCCAAACTAGACTTCATCTGATGTCTAAAAAAAATTACAGATCATTCCACAGCATGGTTTTTTTCCCCTCTGCATGTCTTGGTTCTACTCAGAATTGGAATAGAAATTAAGTTAACAGCCTGTTTGAGTGGCAACACTGATTTGAAATGACTAGATGCAAAAGAAAATGTTTCCATAAGAATGGACTGCTGTTTTCTGGCTCTAACTGAGGCTGGAGCTTTGTTGTGTGAAGCCCTGTACTTTTAATGGGGAAGACTGCCTCCCTCAAGGATCATATAATCTGAATAGACCAGACTAAAAAAGATGCAAGGATAGATTACTGTTTCTCTCGTATAGATGAAAAACAGAGTTTCTTAGTGACTGAGTGAATTTTAGCACTATGATACTGTCTAGGATGAGTGTACCATTGTGCAATCATGTAACAAAAGATGGCCCATGTCCAAAACAGTTTACTATCTATGTTGAATGAAGACAACAGTGGATGCAGGGAGCACAAAGTAGCCATGAGATGTTGACGGACCACAGTTGCAGTGCACCAGCTGAATGCCTGCTGTTAAGGATTTGGGTTTGATAGGCATCTGATTAAAGAGGAAGCCTGTAGCAAAGATGTGACTTGAACCCAGATCTCCCAAATCCTGGTCTACTCTTTGATCCACAAGAGTAACTTTCCTTCCTGCACTTTTTTATCCCAGTAAATTATGCCCTCAAAAACTTTCTCAGCCCTACTTAAGAAGTTCAGTTAAGGTTAGATAAGTAATTGATCTTGAATTTCAAACCTCAGTGTTTTGTTTTGTGTTTTTCCCATCAGCAGTTGAAATTCATGTTGTATTATAGCTTTAAACTATTTCTATAAAGAGAATCTATTACCATTCCTTTTATTCTGCTACCTTTTTGAAGAGTAAAAGAAATGTGTGTGTGGCATACATAATTAATGTGTGTGTATATATGTGTGTGTGTATATATAAAATACACTTATACTATATTATACTATATATTTCTTATATAGTTTCCCATCGTTGAATTTAAAACTTTGTGGCAACCAGCAGCATCTTCTCAATGAGGCTGCACTGTGAAGAGAAGTCAGCACAGAAAAGAGGAAAGAGAATGCCTATGGACATGGAGGAGAGGAAAAAAGGTCAAGGAAGTGGGAGAAGCAAAGTGAAGGAAAAACAAGCAGAAGAGAGCAAAGAAGGCGGGGAAAAGGAATGAAACAGGAGGACAGGTTTGAACTGGAGAAGGCAAGAGTCAGAAGTCACAAGTAGCTTCTATTGGTCATAGATGGACAAATCATCCTCCAGTATTACCACTGCAGTGCATTTCAACGACAATTGCAGTAATGGCCCTGTTGTTCCAGGCACTGCATAAAGTAACTGGCAGTCTTGGGGCTCTCAATAGACAAGACAAGTACAGAAAGTAGTATCCCCCTCAGTTTATAGATGAGGAACTGAAGCACAGGATGGTCAAATGACTTGGCTATAGCTACAAAGGATGCTTACAGAAGATAGTCTAAATAATGAGTACCTATACACAAGCACAGAGGCTGCTTTGACATGCTGTAATTACAGCACATCAGAGTAGACTCAATTAATAAAGTCTGCTGGAATATGGTAATTACTGTGCTCTAGCCAGCCTCCATGTCTTGCGTATCAGCATCCCTGCACTTCAAAATGGCAGCAGGGCTGTTTGAACTAAAGCTCATTGAACCTTCTTTAGTTCAAGCACCCTCGCCACCATTTTGAAGTGCAGGGACACTGATACACGAGACACTGGTGCTTTAATTAGAGCAGCTCTTGGAGCCTCTAATCCTCTAATTAAAACACCCACCCCCAAAGCGTATATAAAAGTTCCCACAGTGATTTACCTCTTCTCCCTGCTCCCCAATACAGACAACTACTAGCCATTCTTCTATAGGTGAGTGTGGCAGGGTGCCTGAAGCACCCTGCCATGAACAGAATGAAAGAAAAACAAAAAAGAAAAACTTACCTCGAGGAGCCAGAGAAGCCGCGGCAAGCCCAGAGACATCAAACGCCACACTCAAAACAACCAAAGGAGTCAGCTGGGGCCATGGCAGATCAAAGGTTGCCATGGCAAACCCAGCTGCTGGGATTTGAACCCAGGAAGAGAAAAATGGCACGGGAAAGAAAAAAGCAGGGGGGGAAAAGAGACCATGCTGGAGAGCAAAGGAGGAACAACTGAGTTGAATACGCAGCAAATAGGAAGCTGCCACAGTGGACCCAGCTGGAAAAAGGAAGATTTAAGGGATGCCAAGGGAGCGTCCAGGGGTTGGAAGAAGAAAGAGAACAGAGAGGAAAAGAAGAGGAGATCGGAAAGCAGGTGAGGGGAGAAGACCGGCCCAGGAGCCAACGTGAAAGTTCTGGCCTCAGGACCTGCCTGTCAAGACCCAGTGGGGAATTAGGTCTGATGGAGTCTGGTACCAGGGGGTGAAGAGAACCACTCCAGGGACCTAGGAGAAAAGGAAGACATAGATGGAATTACTCCCTGAAGAGTGAGAGGAGAGAGAGGACCCCAGTCACAGAAGGGCAACGGGGGTACCACATAGGCAAGAGATAGCTGTCTTGGGTCCCGTGCAGGGATGAACAGGGCAAGCAGCCATTTAGGCAAGGACCCTAGCCAAGGGTCCTTTGAACGATGATAGCAATTGATCTTAGAGGCAATTAACAATGCTTGGAACATCAGGTGTGATGAGGGCAAGGGATGGGGACAGGGGAGCCCTGCGAAGAGCCGCCGACACCTTGAGTCCATAGCCATTATCAGTTACCTTCCAGGACTGTCTAAACACATCTCCCATAACATCGAAAACATGGCAGGTGATCTACAATGACAAGACACTACTATTCCACCTGGGAGGTGACATGACTCTGGGTGGCACAACTACCTCCCTTACAGTGAGCAATTAACTAAATTTGCAACCATGTAACCATTGCTCAAAGGAGAAGACAAGAAAAACTTGGGAACCCATTTTGTCTTTCAAGAGACTTAATTGCAAGTCTGCTGAGTTTCCTGCTGCTACTTGAACCTTATGAGGTGCTTCATGATATCTGATACCATCCAATAGTTGAGAGATTTCTACATCAAGCACATCATGGACCATTGCAGGGATGAAGACAGCCAGCTGAGACCACCTACCAGAAGCAAGAGTGGCCTCACTGACATTGCCCCACACACATACCATAGACTTACAAAGATTGTTAGTGCCTTTGGCTGCCTATACATGCCATGGGGGTTTAATTCGGTTTAGTTCTCCCTAAATTGAAACAATGGGTTTTTAAAAACACTGTTTCAATTTAGGGAGAATTAAACTGAGCTAAAAAACCCCCATGGCATGTACCATGGGTGTCTGGTACCTCTTGAGTCGGGGGGGCACATGCCCCCCCGACACCAGTCAGCAACTGGGAGGGTCCCCCGACAGCCAATTCTGCTGACTGAGGCGGTCCCCTGCAGCCACTTCCAGAAGCAGTGCAGCCATTTTTGTTCGCAGCCCCATTCCCTGGCCAGCACCCGCGGGGAGGGCACTGGTGCTCCTACCTGCTGGCTAAACAGGGAGCATGGCCTGGCAGGAGGTGCACCAGTGCTCTCAGGGGTGCACGTACACCCCTGTGCACCCCCTATGCATCGCCCCTGGTATGTACACAAGGGTGGGGCCCAATCCTTTCCTGTCTCTTCAGTGGCGGAAGGGGTGGGGGGGCAAGCTGCTGGTGAGCCAAGTGGTCCCGGGGAGCACCACATCTGTAGAGGGAAGCACCACCCTCCCCCCTTACAGCCACAGAGAGAAGGACCAGACCCCTGCACAGCTCAGGCAGGCAGGCAGGCTCTGAGGAGGGGAAAAAAAAAAGATCAGGCTCACCATTTTGGGGATTTTTTTTCCTGCAATAGAGCCTGCCTGCATGGGCTGCCACGTGGTCCCACAGCCCCTGAGCTGCGCTGGGCCTGCCAAGCCCCGAGCACATCAGCTTCCAGTGCCCCGTGCACTGTTGCACTTTGTTAGGTAGCAAACTAAAATACCTCGGAGGTGGTTTATCTTGCTACGTACCAAAGTCATTTAAAGTGGAATATGCCACCAAGCATGCAAACAGCAACGCCATTAAAGTGGTGCAAAAGGACATTTAAGTTGCTTTAAAATTAAAGGCCAATTTTGTGGCATGTACAAAGGCCCCTTGAATTTTCCACACCCTAGCAATTGTATACCACATGCTAAAACTACTGGAAGAATGTGTTGCTACATTACCACTCCATACCAATGCGGTTACCATGCTCAGGGTTTTGTTTCTCTCCTCTCCAAAGCATTGTGTTGCAACTTCTAATCTCCCTTACATTGGGCTAACATAAGCTGCATGTCTTAAACTATACTAATATACTGACTACGCATCCATGTAGCTACCATGCATGGGGTTCTATATTGTCTTCAACAAAGCTATGTAAATAACCATAATCTCTAGAATGTTCATAATTATTCTTGCCAGTAAACAATAAGCCATCAAGAATCACGAATAAATATAAAAGGAACCTTTGGGGAACTATTGTTCATTCAAGGCCATTATTTACATGCCTTTAGTGACTAGCACATCCAAATTAAAATTACTCCATAACAAGTGGCTTCATCCCCATCACCGCAAAACTATCATGCTCCATGCAAATAATAATAGGATGTGCATGATGGATTCTGACTGAACCAAATAAAGGAAAACATAATGGTTTATTTGCATGTATTTAATCTTGCTGAAATGTCAAAGAACAAAGAGCCCCAGAGCTGGAGGAACTGATGCTGAAACAGTGAAATATGGGGAGATGATCTTACAAGCTTGTAGAAATGACTCACTGGCTGAGTCTACACAACATGATGTACTGCATAGTAGACTAACATGCAGTAAAGGATCAGCTTCTACACATGCACAGCAATTACTGCACAGTACATTAGTCTAATGCACCATTTTCTAGTACCTGTAAATACAGGCTCTAGAAATCGGTGCATTAAACTTACACACTAAAGTGCATGTGTAGGCAGCAGGGAGCTACATGGGTGGGGAGTGCTGTCCTGGCTGCTGGGGCCTGCCCTGATCTCCACATGGCTGGGAGGCAGCTGCCCAGCTGCCAGGACAGCTCTCCCCGACCCCTCAGAGATCGGGACCAGCCCCTGCCCATGCCCCCCACCAGTCAGGGCCTGGAACCTGGCTGCTGAATGGGGGCTGAGCTGGGAAGAAGGATCCCTAAACTGAACTGCTCCCATTGAGAGAAAATTTTCTCCCAATGGGCACATGTTCAGATGTGTGCTGGGGCCCTGTTTAATGCGCCTGAATTTTCTACGTAGAAATTTCAGGTGCATTAACTACACACATAGATGCACTCACTATTGTCCAAAAAGCATGCCTGTATTGTCTGTATATTTCCAAAGAACTAGTGGTTAAGATCTGATGCAAAGATCTGGTCCAATAAATCCACTTTTAGTTCTCATCAAATGTTCTTAGTCCTGAGCTATGGAAGCCAAGAACTGTGTGTATTTTTCAGTGCCACCTTCTGGCATGGTTGTTTATCATTTATATATAGAATGAGCAGCGTGGGTGTATCAGTACTTATACTTGAAGTTGCTCAGTAGTTTCCATGACAAGGCACTATTTTCAGTTTTCTTGTACCTTTGCCAAATTAACTGTTTGGGCTGATGTTTGCCACAGCCAAAAATAGGTAATTTTTTTCTCAGAACAAGGGTTGGGGAAAAATGTGTGTTGAGAATGTTAAATTCTTATGAGTTTAGTTGAGAAGATCTGGCATATCCTGATTTTGGAGCAGGGTCTTAAAATTTGACCTTTGTCAGAGATGGGGAAGTGGGGAAGTGGGGCATCTCTACAAATAGACCAGCATTTGACCAGGTAATGAACCTCTATCCAACTGCTCAGTAGAGACTGCTTACACATGCTCAGTGGAGACTGTTAGCTTAACAGCTACACCTTCCTCAGACCCTGTTTGCATAGCAAGTGCTTCATCCTGGGTCTATAAGACTATGCCCATATACTCCTGCTGGCAGCTGTTATAGTGCTTGGCACAGGGAACTGAGACAAGGGAGACCAGGGTAGGTCTTGCCATCTTAGGCTTCAGGGCTTTTGCTACTTGTCTGGAGGGGCCAAAAAAAAATAGTCTTCACCTTCCCTGCCCATGATTGCTACTAACATTCAGGGTCTTTTCTGAAGCATTGGGTGTTAAGCACACCCAATGCTGGCAGTGCTGGCAGTGACAAGGGGTAGGAAGAAGCACTCTAATGAGTGACAAGTGCAGGGAATGGAAGGAGAAGGGTAGGAATAGGAGTGGAAGACTGGTACTGGGGATGTGAAGTCAAAGAGGGAAGATGGGGAATGGGCCATAGAGTCAAGGTGTGGTAGAGGCATGAGGCAAGGGCTGGGAGAAGGAAAGGAGAAGAAAAATGGTTTTTATGTAGAGGCAGTGGCCTCTGTGAGCCCTGAACAACTTGTAGAGAGACTGAAGCCACTGCTTCAGCCTGTAAATGGGAAAAGGATGGAGAAGAACATTCCCAACAGCCTCATCCCATGGTCTTGAGTTACAAGGGATTGACTTACTATCCCTGACCACCCACTGCTCCAGCTGCATAGGTCTGTACGTGGGTGGGGAGAATTTCTCTTCTGAAGAAAAAGCCAAGCCAGATTCTTCCCACCTGCATCTTGCAGAAGAGTTTCTCAATATCTTTCCATAATAAGCCCCCACACGTTTCGAGCTCCAGGGGATCACACACACAAGCCAGCTGCCTGAGGCTCTGTGTCTTGCACAATTCCTGGAGACATGTCTATGTATCATAATAAACATGTCTATGTACCTGCCTCTCTGTGTCCTGCCACATGCCTTCACACATCTCACTATCTTCAGCTCTAAACATTCAAGTCCTGAGCCAAGCCCTCAAAAATTCATGAAAATAGCTTAAATCATAACTTTTATAAATAACTCTTCTGTACTTTTTCATTTGACTTCTGGCTTCTAAGCCTGTATTGTACACTCAGCCCATATTCACAGAATACTAGACAAGGGTAGCGTAACCCTTCAACCAGTACACCGAAGCTTGTAAGAACTTAATCTTAGGAGCCCTGTATAAGCAAGTCTCCCATTGCACTGACTTGCCCAACATCATACCAGAAGTCTGTGGCAGCTCCCACATCTAACCCAGAACTACAGAGTTCCTGCCCCTTGCTTTTATGACAAGATCAACTTTCCTCTCTGGTTTTTCTTTATTACTAACACATTTACATGAAGATGGGCTTGTTCTCTCTGAAGTTGTCTTCCGATCTTCTACCTCTTCCTCTAGTAACGATCGCAATGCAGTGTGAGCTCAAACCACAATATTAAGATCCATGTCCAATGCAGATGTTGAAATTTACCAAGAGCTTCAGAGATAGAATCAGGAAAAAGATGAATTTCTAGCAACATTTCAAATAAATGTGATGTGAATGAGGTAAAAAAAAACTCTCTCTCGGTTCGTTTTCTTTGGAGGCTCATTGAATAACAAATCCTTAGGCACACATTGTTGGTGAGACAAAAGGTATATATTTGCAAATAGGGTCAGAGGGAGAAGACAAAAGATCAAAACCCTCTGCCCCCGAGCACAATCATTAGCAGGCTTTTATCCCCTCTCTTCTGGCACGTGTACAGAAACAGGAACTCTTACAACTCATTTCCGGTTCATACAAACATGCATGAGAATACGTCAGATCATGCATCCCATGTGTATTATAATTAACTACTTAAGTATGCGGGGCGGATAGGCTTAATATGTATTAGGTTATTGCGCGTGCTTAGAAGGGACCCAAGGTTACTCAAGGTTCAACCTGAAGGCTAAAATGGCAATTACTCTTATCTTAGCCTAAGAACTGTGGGAGCTATGAAAGAAAGTGTGATTTAGTGTAACAAAGAGATAGTAAATTTGCAGAACAAAGAGAGAATGATACCTTAGTACAAAGAGCTCTTGGAGTTTTTCCTTCAGTTTCCAACCCCCCCTTCCCTCTCTCATTAAGGAGACAAGGAGGGCTGGCAGCCGTGCTTATTCAGAGGACAACACTATTGATGGGAGCTAACAGCTATTGATAATGCATTTTTAATAATATTTCTAACATGAAGGAGGAGACAAATGCAATAACTGATATAGTATAAGGCATTTGATATGCCCATGGGTAATGTGATCAGCCATTGCTACCATGAAAATAGCACAAGTCATTTCGAAAACCTACTGATTTCCATTTAAAAGACACCACTTGAACAGAGTGTGTCTGCCACTTCATCCTGAAATACCTCACTCAGCCTTTGCTTCCCTGTCAGCCCCTCATTAAGGCTGGTTACAATGTAATTCTGAGTCTGGCTGCTACTACAGCATCTGGTAATCCCTATCTGGCCTGCAACCTCAGTGAGCTCTGCTGTGCACTATAAAGTCTCAGTTAGTTCACAACCCAGACAGGGGCAGCGGAGAAGTTTCTGTTACCACAGGAGCAAGTTGAGCGAGGAGACACTCCAAGTGTTTTGCGAAGCTGCACTCTCAGGACTCAAGAGTTCTTCATCTCTGCCAAGGAGAAGGTAGCTTCTGCTGCCACCCAGGAGCCACCTGATGGATATGCAGGGTGGGATGACTATTATCAACCTTTTTTTGACTCAAGGCATCCCTCAGAAAATGCCAGCTCTTTATTTTCACTTGCATTTTAATTACAGAATATGAAAAGATCCATTTTGCTGTTGCAAGAAACTCAGCCCACAGCAGGTCAGAATGTTTTGAACACTATGGATTCCTATTTAAAATCTCTGGCTTTAACTTCTGAATTTGGTTTGCAACCCTCACATTGCATGGTACCCCATGGCACCCTTGAAAGAAGCTGATTGAAAATCACTGGACTATGGTGTACATCAGAAAGCTTCCTGGTTGTTGAATAAGCATATGTGGCTTAGGCTATACATGAGCAAAATCACTTGGTACATATGCTGTACTTTCAAACAAGTTAGGCACACAGTTATTACATGGACAGTTGCATTCCTAGGACCAGATTCTGTTGAATCTTTTAGTTGTGTTAAGTGGATTTATGTATCTAAAGTGTGATTCTACTCCACCCTGCTCAAGTCCCTGAAAAAATTAATGCAAAAGATGGAGGGGGGATCCCTCCTCCTTCCTGCATTGTGACTCACTCAAGTGTAAGATGATTGCATGTTACAAAACGTAGATGCATTAATGGATTTTCAGGACTTGAGCCATCATCATTATCAGCAATTCCTTAATTCAAGGATGGTTCATTGATGGGTTTTGAGGTGACTTACGAGTCCAGGCCTTGAGCCACAGATCCATCCTCAGTAGTTGCAGGTCTTTCCACAGAGGAGAGTAGGCCATAGGCTGGGATTCATCTCTTTTTCCTTCCTCCTCTCTCTCTCCTCTGCTTCAAGACACTTTACTTGAAAGGGACTAGTACTTAGTTGAGGTTGTGAACCTTTGGACTCAGTTAGCAGTCATTTCCTCTCAGCTCTTGATGATGGTGTCTGTTTCCTTGAGGTATGCCTTCAGTGTGTCCTTGTAGTGTTGCCACTGACCCCTGTGAGATTTTAGGCTGCAGCCAAGCTGGGAGTAGAGCACTTGTTCTGGGATTTGAATCCGGCATCCACACAGAATGTCTGCTCCAGCAAAGTTGGTGCTTGAGGATCACCAGTTCAGTGCTGGTAACACTGACTTCAGCAAGGCTGCTGGCATTTGTGCAGTGATCTTAAGCAGATGGCACAGGATTGCACTTGGGTGCCTAAATTCACTTGGATGCCTAAACATACAATCTGTCCCCAGGTACATTCACCCCCAGAGTGATGCTTGCAAGCTGACTTAATACATGTTGAACAAGAACGACTGTTATTTGTTTATTTGCTTTTTCTGGCATGTGCACTTACCCATTTTGCACTCCTTGCAGTCCTTGGGCTGTGAAACCATACCAATTTATTACAGCAGAGCCTTTGGATTAGTAAGCACAGAAGGGAAGCACCTTAGGGAAAATAAAGAGCCTTTTGGATAAATGTCTAGGGAACAGCAGCTATTTAGAACAAGCTGTTCCCCTAATTGTGCTGTAAATTACCAAATGAAAGCTTGCTTCTTCTCTAAGGTCACAAGGAGCCAGAGGAAACTGAGGAAAATCAGATTGGCTTTTGAGTGATATATATGACATAGCAGATCATGCTATGTTGTATAATGTAGCTATCACAGGCAACTGGTAGGGGGAGCATAGGGGAGGGGGCATATGCCCCCCACCCCACCCCCTGAGATTGGCCCCTGCCTTGGCACCACTAAGGAGGGGACAGTTTTTTTGTGAGGAAAGGTGGTGTTTTCTCCATTTTAAAGATAGAGATATGGCTTGTTTAACTTGGAAAAAAAGGCTTAGAAGGGGACATGGCTGCTGTGAATAAATGCATCAGAGGTAAACAAAAGCATGGAAGAAGAAGGCCATGGACAACATTATAGGTTGGAAAACAGGAGAATGTTCTTAACCAGTTGGGGCAATCTTTTTGGCAGGCATGCCACAAACTATCCCCATACCATCCCTGAGTGCCACTATAATCCCATTCCCCCGCCTGATCTGCTGCTTTGATTTCTGCTTTCTGCTCTGTGCTCTTGGCCTAATATGCTTCTCTGCTTTCTACACCCTGCTCCATCTGCCTGTTGCCTCTGTTCTCTCCCTCTTGCTGAGGATTACCAGCCAGCTGTAGTGGCAACCTGATGGAAAGTTTAAAATGTTAAGGTACTTGAAACGTACTCCACAAACGAAATGTCTTCTGGGTTGTCACTATTACTTGGCTCATTGTAAAGAGAGAGAAGGAGGGGGGGCATGGCATCTAAACACAGTGGAATTGGAATCCTCACAATTTCTTTTTCATAGTTGAACAAAATATTTGATGCTTTTTGTCTCTGAAATGATATAATTCAGCATTGAAGGGCGTACTATGTTATTGCAAGTGGTAACAATCCATAATTGCTTTAGATGTGTGGAAAACTCTTGCAAGGCTGCAGCATTTTTGTGATTTCAGTCATTTGTACAGGAAGGTGACTACACTTCCTTTCTTTTCTGGGTAGTCATGCTTTTGAAAGGAATATCCCTCTTTGCCAATCCCTGCCCCTACTCTCCCACCCGTCCTCCCCCCGAGTACACCACATCAAGCTGAAAAATTATGATACGTTAGTTGTGACTCAGAGCAGACACAAGCATATGTACTGTCTAAACAATGGTTGTTATAGCAGTGTATTAATTTAGGCATGGAAGTGAACATTGCTAAAGCTCTGTGTATCTTAAACACGTATGTGGTCCTATAAGTGAGTTGCTTTCCCTGCTTGAACAGGTGAGTCAGCCCAGTTTATTCTTCATCAATGCCACCTTGAATTCACCACACACAAAAAAAACCTAAACAAAAAAACCCTCCAACTTCCTGTCCTCTCCAGACATTAGGAAAGGGAGCAACTTAGATCTGGCTTCTCCTCAACACAGCTACATGCTCGCCTCCCCTCACCACTCTAACCTGGAGTTTTTAACACTTTTTGTGGCTCCATCCTCTTTAGCTGGTCACCACTTCCAGCTGAGTCCCAGACTCCGAGCCAGGGAGACTCTTACCCACTGATGATTTGCAGCCGCTTTTGAGCCCCTGAAGGGCCAAACACCTCCTTGCAGGCCCCCATCATGTTCTTGGCTAAGCTCCCACTCCTGGGTGCTCACCAAGCAACTGTGTTAGGACCTAAGCACTGGATCCAGCTGCATCTCAGCTTCCCTAGGTCTGGGCAATATCTGGTTCTGACCTCTTAGGCCTACATCTCTGGTACAGAGTCTATCTGGTGCCACTTCTAGGGAATGAGACCCCCTAGTCTGGGTGCCTTTGGGCCTCAGGTGAATCCAACAGAACCTAGTTGCTCAAGTATATATCCTCCTAAAAGATCAGCCCTCATGAATCCTTCAGTTTGTATTTCAACCCTTCAGGGACAGGTGACAAATCAAGCAAGGCACAGATCCTTCCCTAGTCCTTGTCAGCTATGCACACTTTACTCACAGATAAACTACAAGAAACTCATCCAGGCAAAATCATAAACTCCCATATATCACTCCCTCCTTCAGAATTCTTACTGCCATTGGTATTCTTTGCATTTTGGCTCAGGGGTCCCATATCCTAACTCCTGGGTAAAGCATTCAGACCAAGACTCAGAAGACCTGGGTTCTCATCCTAGCATTGCCATTGACTGTCTGTGTTATTGCAAGAAAGTCACTTCACCTCACCATTCATGTTCTCGCCTCTTTGCCTGCTTTGCCTACTCAGATCTAAGCTCTTTGGATCAAGTGCTGGTTCTTATCACATGTATGGACAACACCTACATCTATGGTTCCTTGATCTCAGTTTCATAGAGTTCTAAGGGCAGAAGGGACTACTAGATCATCTAGTTTGGCTTCCTGTGCAGCAGAGTCCATTAAATGTCACCCAGATATGACTTAATGAAAAATGTCTTACATTCAAAAGCTTCTCCAACTTTATTCCAACCAGGTAGTTGGTTCAATATAAGATATCACCCCCCCACAAACAATTCTTGCCTCTTGCATAATTCCTACAGCGTCACTATAATACTACTCAGATATGATGATATTGAGTTCAGAGACTTCAGATGGAGTAAAAATTTCAGTCCTCAAGCAACTAAACTGTGCGCCACAGACAGATCCTAGGCAAGGGAAAGGTCCTGCAACTGTAGCGGCAGGCAACTGGTTAAGTGATATATAACTGACTGATCCCAGCAAATGAACTGGACACCATCCTGCACACAAAGTGAAAAGATCCCAAAGTTCTGGCCAGTCAGTCCTGGAAGAAATTCCTTCCTGATCCCAAATCTTGTGATCAATATGACCCTGAGCACATTATTTACTGCTGTAATACAAACAGGTAATCTTACACATCTCACATGTACCTTCTCTTTCTCTTCCCCTTTTTAAAGGAAATGGTTTGCATCACTTTCTGACTCTTCTGAGATATGAAGTACTTCAGCTAAATAGCATCTCTTTGAACAGTCTCACCTGTGAGACTGAGGGCTTCTCTAGTGCTTATAAGTGCTTAATGCTGTACAGCCACCATGTCTATTTGCTTGGGTGGACTTTGGGAAGGCAAAGCACTGGTCCTGTTCCCAGTGTCACTCAAGAGTGTTTCCAAGAATGTGGGGAAGAGCACTCTAGAGAGCAGTACATTCATCTCTCATTTTATCCTGTCTTTGATTTGTCTATAGCTCCTACTGGAGCTGGAGCTGAGACCAAAGTGTTCAAACTTGGTGGCCTAAAGCTAAGTAATAAGCCACTGTGGGTCCTACTAAAGCCAGAGGGAACACTTTTCCCAATCGATTTAGGTGTCTACATGTATATTTAAGTGCTGAAATGAGAAGAATTTAGTCCTAACCTTATGAAGAAGCACAGTTAGACCTATCAGTGATCACAGACCAGTGAAACAAAGCCTCTCCCCTGTGGAAGTAAAAGTGAGCCAAGACTGCTGTTGTTTCAAATACCTCCATTGTCAGTGACAGCCTCAAGTTATAGTCAGATAAGGACAGATCCCAACACGTGCAAGTTAGCATGGTGCCCTTCATTTAGGAGAGCCATGCCAGTTTTCATCAGCTACAAATCTGCTCCACAGTTACTGGATATGAAAAATCAGTCAACTGTTATGTGCCAAGGAGGATCCAGCTCCTGTGGCCAGTCAGATTGCTTTGCAAATGAAAGTGTTTTGACATGTATAAGTATCTTCTGTCAGGCATGTGTTAAGCTGAAAGCCAGTATAAGACACCTTTCCCTCCCCCGCCATCTCCATGTCTCAGCCAACTTCTTCAGTGACTGATCATCCAAGCTGATTTCCACAATTCGTAATGTCAGTTTACAGCTTTGAAGCCGTGCACTAATCATCCTCTCTGAGATGTCAGTGGTTGCAATAAGGCATTTTAAAAGATGACATGATTCATTACAGAGCTGACCATGAATGTCACAATGGTTTATTATTTTTATGGTTATAACATTAAGCCAGAGACTAAGCCACCTTAATTGGAATCTATGTAGAGTGTGGCGCTCTACATTAAGGAGCAATACACATGCCCACCAGGTAGCACAGAGTCAGAGGAGGGGCACACGGAAGTGCTCGGGGTTAGAATACAAGGCAGTCGAGGAGAAAGAGACTTAACAGTGGGGGTCTACTACAGACCACCCAACCCAGGGGAAGAGCTAGACCAGGAATCCTTAAGTCAGCTCACAGAGGTAGTTAGGTCAAAGGACTTGGTCATCATGGGTGACCTAAACTTTCCAGACATCTGCTGGGAAGAGCAGTCAGCCAGGTCTGACCGCTCACGTAGGTTCCTAGTCCAAATGCAGGACCTCCATCTAACCCAGGAGAGATGCCTTGTTGGACCTGGTGCTGGCCACGGGTGACAACCTGGTGAGGGGGTTGCAGGTGCTCGACCACCTGGGCGACAGTGATCATCGCCTGCTGGGATTCACCATCCAGTGCAAGGTGGCAAAGGCCTGCCGCAAGGCAGCAGCCCTAGATTTCAGGAGGGCGGACTTCAATGAGCTAAGGAGAATAGTCGGGGAAGCACTGAGGTCCTGGAGGAGAGGGGAGCCAGGTGTCCAAGAAGAGTGGTTGCTCCTTAAGGAGACGATCCTCCAAGCCCAAAGGGAGGTAATCCCAACATGGATCAAAGGAGGCAAGAGGGCGCAAAAGCCCCCATGGCTCACCAAAAGCATCTGGGAATGTCTCCTAGCTAAAAGGGAGGCGTACACCCAATGGAAGGGAGGGGCCATCACCAGGGAGGATTATACTGCGGTTGCTCGGGGATGCAGGGGGGCAGTCAGGAAGGCCAAGGCAGAGAGGGAACTGGGACTAGTGACCCAGATCAAGGACAACAAGAAGTCCTTTTTTAAATACGTAAGGGGCAAAAAGAAGGTACCGGATAATGTGGGGCCCCTGCAAGACACGCTAGGAAATTTGGTCATCACACCAGAAGACAAAGCTAACCTATTTCACAACTTCTTTGCCTCCATTTTCCTGAGCAGGGACCAGATCAGCCCCCCCACTGAGCCCCCCTCAGGCCCCAAGGGAGGCGCACCTAGGCCAAGGGTCAGTGAGGATCTAGTCAGGGAACTTCTGGAGGGACTGGACATATTTAAATCAGCTGATCCGGACGATCTCCACCCCAGAGTGCTGAGGGAATTAGCTGAGGTCATTGTGGGACCCCTGGCATGGCTTTACGAGCACTCGTGGTGCTCTGGTGTGGTGCCAGAGGACTGGAAGAGGGCCAATGTGGTTCCCATCTTCAAAAAGGGGAGGAAGGAAGACCTGGGGAACTATAGGCCAGTTAGTCTTACCTTGATCCTGGGTAAGCTTTTTGAGAGAATTATTCTGGCACATGTCCATGAGGGGCCAGTGGGGGATGTTATGCTTAGGGGCAACCAGCACGGGTTCATTAGCGGCAGACCAACCTGGTGGCCTTCTATGACCAGGTCACCAAATCCTTAGATGCAGGGGTAGCAGTGAACGTAGTCTTTCTGGAGTTTTGCAAGGCCTTCAACACTGTTGCTCACCCCGCTCTCATTAAGAAACTGGGGGACTGTGGTGTTGACACCCACACAGTCAAATGGGTCGCCAACTGGCTGGAGGGCCGCACCCAGGGAGTGGTGGTGGATGGGTCATTTTCGACCTGGAGGGATGTGGGCAGTGGGGTCCCCCCAGGGCTTGGTCCTCTGGCCCGCACTGTTCAACATCTTCATCAGTGACTTGGAGGAGGGGATAAAAATCACCCTGTTCAAATTTGCTGATGACACCAAGATGTGGGGGGAAGTGGGCATGCCAGAAGGGAGGAATAGGCTGCAATCAGACCTAGACAGGTTACAGGGGTGGGCGGATGAGAACAGGATGGGTTTCAACACTGACAAGTGCGAGGTGCTGCACCTGGGGAGGAAGAACCAGCAGCAGACCTACAGGCTGGGGAGCTCCCTTCTCGTTAGTGCAGAGGCAGAAAAGGATCTTGGAGTCATCATTGATGCCAAGATGAACATGGGCCGGCAGTGTGGGGAGGCAGTCAGGAAGGCCAACCACACCTTGTCATGCATCCACAGATGCATCTCGAGCAGGTCCAAGGAGGTGATCCTTCCCCTCTATGCAGCACTGGTCAGGCCGCAGCTGGAGTACTGCGTCCAGTTCTGGGTGCCGCACTTCAAGAGGGATGTGGACAGCATGGAGAGGGTCCAGAGGAGGGCCACTCGCATGATCAGGGGGCAGCAGGGCAGGCCCTACGAGGAGAGGCTACGGGACCTGAACCTGTTCAGCCTCCACAAGAGAAGGCTGAGGGGGGACCTAGTGGCCTGTCACAAACTAGTCAGAGGGGACCAGCAGGCATTGGGGGAATAACAGTCACAAGCTGACAGAGAGTAGATTCAGGATAGATATCAGGAGGCACTACTTCACTGTCAGGGCAGCTAGGGTCTGGAACCAACTTCCAAGAGAAGTGGTGCTGGCTCCTACCCTGGGGGTCTTTAAGACGAGGCTTGACATCACCTTGCTGGGATCCAGTACTCTTTCCTGCCATGGCAGAGGGTCAAACTTGATGATCTGCTCAGGTCCCTTCTGACCCTAGAAACTATGAAACTATGGAATCAACTGTGCCATTCCCTGGCACTGAATGAACTTGCAGAAGGAAGCCTCAAGTCATCGTGTGACAGTACACATCTGGTTCTAGTCAGGTATAGACAGTGTATGTCAAGAATGATATAATTGGTAGTCTGCAGCATAAGATAAAGAACAACTAGTAACTAGGCTGGGTTATATACATGTACTGTAAAGCCAAGTATTATGAGCTTATTTTTGCTCCCACTGTAGTCAGTTGTTTTACCAGTGTCTTTAATGGAAGCTGATCTGGGTTCTTTACTTGAACATAATTTATTCAGTTTAATACCTCTTTCTCTATATCTTGACAGCATCAGGCAGTGACTCTGAACATTTTGGACAAGATTCTCTGCTGGAAGAGGGTACAAAGTTGTAGCACTTGAGTCTATACTATGTCCAGTTTGGAGCCTAATTTAGAGCATTATTGGCTTTACTCTCATACATTTGAAGTCTATTGGCCATTTAAGAATTGCAATCGTATAACATAGTCTGGCCACCCTCTTCCCATTTCCTCCCACCTGCAACTTCTCTTTCCCAAAGGCTGTTCAGGAATCAGCTATATTCGGGGACTTCTCCCAATAGTAGGATCACTGGGGAGAGCTGTGTAGTTTGCAACACCTCTCCAGCAGCACATAGGGACCATGTTGCAGGGAAAAAATGAATGTTTTAACTTCTGTAGAACTTAGTGAAGTTTCATAATTTCATAGATGTTGCATATGTTCTGAGGCATGTGATTTCATGCCCATTTCAAACCCCCTTAGTCAGTGCTCTGCTTCCAACTGGAGTTCAGCGTTGTCCTCTCCAGCACTCAAAGTAAATGCATCCTTGAAAGGAAGAATGGCTAGCCTCCATGATCACCTCTCCCATGCAATAATTTAAGTGGGGGGAGGGTAAGAAAACCAAAAAAACCTGAGTTATTTACGTGTTTAGCTAGTAGAAGTGAAACCACCACCCACACAAAATGAATTAACTAGAAAGAAAGGCAGTTTTAGTGGCCAGGCCTTTGGACTTTATATATTGCAAAAATGAGCAATGCCTTCTGAGCATGAGCTTAATGAAGATTTAATAGAGCAAAGTAGCTTGTGAGAAGCAAATCTAAATTACAGGGCAAATGAAGACATTTTGTTTTCACTCACTGTACCATCTCTACAGTAGGTATCCACAGTTGTAGTTCCAGTGGAGCTTAGAATTGGTGTAATTGGGCCTCAGTTATACCCAAGGAAATTTAGAGAGATGCCTTGTCATCCCTCAGTTTTCATTGCACTGGGGCAGGATGTGACTGATGCTTGTGCTTTCATGCTGATTGGTGTGAACTGACAAGGTTTTCTTGGTTGCAGCGTGTAACAGGATGGCATCTGAGGGCAGCCGTGATGCCCCCTACTGACCGCCTCAATCCTTTGGGGTCCTGCTTCAGCCTATCAAGGTCTCACCCTGCTTCCTCGCCTCCCATACCCTGGTGGGAAAGGTAATGAGGAGAGGCTGCCCACAGAGGCTGGTGAGTCCGGGATGCTCCCTCTCTCTTTACTTGATTCTTCTCTTGGGCCCAGCTTGGCCTGTCTGACTTAGGGCTTAGACCCTGGCATACAAAGTCCCCCTCTCTCTGTCTGTCCTGGCCTAGGGCTCCTCAGGCCCTACTTGCCTTCAGGGCTGAATTCATGGCCTCTGTATACCACTATAGCCATACCCATGCCTCGCAGATGTTTCTCTGTCTGGAGTTCCATCCTTTTGTAGAGGCCTCAACCCTCTTGGCTTTAGCCTCCCTTTACTCTGGCTGCCTGCTTCCATCCTTGTCTTACTGATTTGGACCCAGTGCTCTCAGTTCAGTCTCTCCATGTCTCTGGGTTCCTTGGCCCAGTCTTGTCCCTTGTCACAGCCTCCCTCCAGCATCCCTTACCCAGGGCAAGGTTGCCCTTGTTCTACCTTCTTCTAAAGTGTTGGGGCTTCCGCCCCATGCAGCCCACCAGGTCCCTGACCCTGGAAGGGCTCTATGCTGGGTGTACCTGCAGCACCCCTGTGGCCTCCAATCCACTCCCTATCAGTCATGCCCAGTCCTCCAGTATAAACTAGAACAAAAAATACAAGCAGCCACCTCAAACTCTAAGTCTCTCCCTCCAGGTCATCATATTGCTGCCCTGCTGCCTTCCCACTCTCTTGCTCTGTCAGTCCTGGGAGTACTTGGCATGCCTGCAGTTCTTACTCCTTACCAGCCTAAGCTGGCAAGAGTGCCTCTCCCTTCTCAGGTCAGGGCTGCACTGCCAGTCTGCCTTAGGGGCTCAGGCTTATATACCCTGGCTCCTCCCCTTCTGGTCAGGTGCTCCCCCGACCAGCCATAGATGTACCCCCTCAGTCTCCAGGGCAGACTGTTGCTATTCCCCTGACTATGTAGCAATGGCCTCACTGCCTAATCAGGGTGCTACCCTATCATCATCTTGCTAGGCAGCTAGCTCTGCAATAGGCACTTGTAGCGTATGGGCATTTGTACACACTATGGGGGTTTACTTTGGTTTAATTCTCCTTAAATTGAAGCAGTGGGTCTTTAAAAACACTGCTTCAATTTAGAATGAAGTAAACCCCCATAGTGCGTACACAAGGGTCAGGCCCAATCCTTACCCGCCTCTCCAGTGTCAGGGAGGGGAGGGTGAGCTGCTGGTGGACCAAGCAGTTCCTGAGCTGTAGAGGGGCTGGTGCTTTGCGGCAGCAGCAGCACCTCCCAAACAGCACCCGCCTGCAAGCATGCAGTCCAAGCAGTCCCAGAGGGCACTGCAGCTGTGGAGGGAAGCACCGGGCCCCCATATAGCTCAGGCAGGCAGGCTCCGGGGAGAAAAAAAAACAGATCATGCTCGCCACTTTTTTTTTCCTTCAGTGGAGCCTGCCTGCACAGTCTGCTGCCAGGCTTCCTGAACAGGCTGCCTGCACAGCCCCTGAGCTCCACAGGGCCTGGTGCTTCCCTCCACAGCAAACTAAACCACTTTAGAGATGTTTTATTTTGCTGTGTCCCAAAGTCATTTAACATGCCCCAAAGTCATTTAAAGCGCATTATGCCACTGACATGTGCAAACAGGTGCACCGTTAAAGTGGTGCAAAAGGGCATTAAGCCACTTTGTGGTCTGTACAAATGGCCTATGGGCCCTGGCTACCTATTCCTCTGCAGCTAGCCCAAAATCAGATGTCTTACCCCACCTGGGGACATCTTTGCTGTTGTTTCTCCTTGCAAGTAACAGAAGCCCTTGACTCCCTATTACACAGTGGAACTACATTGCTAGCACCAAGTAAGAGTCAGACCCAAGTTCTTACACCTCTAAAATCTTTGAATGCTTTCCTAAGTCCCCCGTGTGAATGCATATGACTAGCATGTTGGTTAAAAGATTTTCTAAACCTTAGCTGATCAATAGGATGGTAATATTGCATTGTTTCTGTTAAGGAGCTTTTATTTTTCTTATTTTATAGGAGCAATATGGAAAGCAAAATAAAACCCAGAATTGAGTAAGACTACTTTTCCACTATCATTATTATTGTATATGGATCTTCCCACAATAAGGTTATTCATCCTCCTTGTGGTAGTGTTTTGCATGTGGGGAATAGGCCATGCTTTCTGTCCCTCTTCACTAATGTTTTGAAAAAAAAGTCATTGCATGTGGAAATTCTGTTAAATGTTTATGTTTTAGGTTACATTTTCTCAGCTCTGTTCTCCAAAGACCAGCAGAAATCCTGGTTTTCTCTGAAAAAAAAATCCAAAATGTTTTGATTAAAAAAAAAAACCCAAATCCACATTTTTCCATGGTATTTCATTTTAATCACAGAAAATTGTGGATTGGAGGGAGGGGGTTAAATCAGAAAATGTTGGATTTTTATCAGAGAAGATCAGCATCCCAGAAAATAAGCTGGTTCACACACAGATTACCTGTGGTATGCACCAGGCAGCTACCTGCCTGTTCCTCAGTTATTCTGAACATGGACATATGATGCCATTCCAAAGAGAAGCTCCCATTGCAAAAGCACCTTCCATGAGTGATATCATCACTTAGTAGCAAAAGCTTGGGATTGTCATTCGTGCCATGTTTACAAGAATATTTTCTTAGAGGTTGGGAGCATGGTCCAAGCAAAACAAATACAGTTTTAGTAGGAGTCGATATTCATTAGAATATCTTATTTGCCAGCCACACACCATAACATGGACAAAGAAACATTCACCCAGGCTTACAGTTTCCTATCTTGATTTTCATTGAAATGAAGTTACTGATGAATGTACACTGCAACCACAGATGATTTTATTTTTCATTAGCCAATTTGTTGGTTTTCATCTTCAGGGTTTGTATACAGTCAGTAGGCTACATCTTTACAGTAAGGGTGACCAGAATCTGGACTAGACTTCCCAAGGAGGTGGTGCAGCCCCCAACCTTGGAAGTCTTCAAGAGGATACTGGACAGACACTTTGCTGGGATTATTTGATCTCAGCAATATTCCTGCCCAGAGCAGGAGCAGGGTTGGACTCAATGAGCTTTCGAGGTCCCTTCCAGCCTTTAATTTCTATGATTCTATGATTCAATGATTTCTGCCTGTCTGTCCTGGTACCTTTTAGAAGTGTGAACTATAGATGGTGTTTAGGGCAGCTGAAGATGTGGCTTATCAATGTTTAGCTTTTATCATTTTAAAAAGACAAGGAGACTTATGTTTGAAGGACACAAGTTACTCTTGGCCTCCCTTTACCATCCGACCTCATGTCACAGCTACTTCCCTTGCACCATCCACCATTTAGAAAGGTGGAGATATCAGAAGATCTTGGGATTGGGGAGAGGAATAGGCATGACAAGTAAACAAGAGATCATGGTTCTTAGTGCTGTGTGCAACATGCTGTGAGCACTCTCAATAGGCATAAAAGGAGTTTGAAGGCCTGTTTTTGACAAAAGCAGCTGTTGATTTCTGGATAGCTCCATTTTAGAGGACCCACCTTGAGATAACAGGAGCCAAATTTTCTGGAGAACTGAGCGCGCCACTTGGAATGCTGGTGATGAAAATCAGCACCCCTGTAAAATTGGCCGCTGGTGACTTTCCAAAGCCAGTGCAACAGGACAACAGCAATCACGCAGCTAGTGCCCAAGGGCTCTGTTTTTCAGGCCTTTAAACAGACAATGCATCTGTTTGTTGTTCATTTTCTGTGCCAAACTTTGATCTCAGATACACATGGGAACAAGCCTACTGAAGTCAATGGAAGTTGCATGTACATAGATATATGATAGCAGTTCCTTCCTTTGTGTATAAGAGAGGGATCAGTTTACATTTTCATTAAAATTACCATGTAATAATTATGCATTTTCCTTTTATCTCCAATATTAGCTTAGAATTTCAACTCAAAAGCATAATAAAATATAAATGAAGGATGCTGCTGAACAATGTTCCTTGATTTTAATTAAGCTGAAGTGCAACTTTATAAATTTGGACTCCAAAGCAAAGAATATTTTATAACCTTCAGCCTAGGATTTATGCTGCTTTTGAATGTGCATCTTCCAGGGGTTCTGCACAGCTCAAATTTCACTCACCGGAGTAGAAACAGTTGCTTTCAATAAAGAGCAAAATGCCCTGAACAAAAGATGCCTATAGTGCATTGAAAGGCTGCAAAGTTGCTAAAGGCTCAACAAATACCCTTAAATGTTTAATGTAAAAAACAAACTTTGCTACAGAAAATAATTTATTCAAAAACAGAAGTATAGGGCATTATACTTGTAGACTTTCCATTAATTTCATTCTTATTTATTTGTCTATTTTTATATTCAGCAAAAAGATCATTATCATTCTGTAGTTAAGAGTGGCCATTCTTGAGCCTATCTGGACCAGGGCTCCTTTCCAAAGCAAAAAAATTAATTCATAACCCCAACCTGACACAATTATTTGAAATAAATACAAAGTTGGCAAGTGCTTGCAGCCCTGCTGGGTGCCTCTTGTGATCCCATCGGGGGGGTCATGCCCTTTAGTTTGAGAGACCCTGGGTTAGAGCACAGACAGATGGATCCAACTGTGGACAGTGACATTCTTTAGCACTGGGCACCTGGCACCTGTGTCAATTTAATTTTTACTGTCAAATGAATGAAAATAGAGGGAGGGGACGTGTGTTTCAGTGAATAAATAAGTGGCACAGTCAGTGTGACGATATGAGAGTAGAAATCACTCCACATTAAAGTGGGAATGAAATACATTTTAACACATTTACTATCTGCTCTAAGCTTTTCAAGAGCTGAATAATACTTTGCTTGCTCAGCTTTTATGCTTAAAAGAAGGGAGGGACACCTTGTTTCAGAGGTGTAGCAGGGAAACTCCATGCCCCAGACAGATGCAACACATAAGGCAGCACCAGCTGCTATAGTGCGATTGGAGGTAACACAATCAGCTGCCATTGCAGCACGGGCTATTTTTTATACCCTCAAAGGGGGCACAAAATGGGGGTGCCAGTGCTGCTGCTGCTCTGGTTGTCACCCCTCAGTTATGCTAGTGATTTATTTAGGTATTTGTGGTATAGGGTATCCGATAGGAGGTCCCAGAATGAACCCAAGCAACAAAGAAAATAGGCAGGATTGGAGGGGGCAGGGCAACACATTAGGGCAAAAAATATACTTAATCACCTTGAATAGTTTCTGATAAGAATCAGAGTACATAGTCAGTGGAAGCAAGTGCAGAGAAAGATGCTATACACTAAACTGGTATATTGGACAGCGTCCATGAGCCCATCCCCTGGGTAGTCTCTGCCAGCAGTGCATAGGTCCCATAACAAAGAAGGGACCTGACTATGATTTGAGACCACAGGTGCTCAATCCCCAGCCTATAGGCCAGATCCTGCCCATGGAGCTTTGATGGTGGGGGAGCATAGCAGTGTGAATTGCTGCTTTGTATCTGCCAAATTTCTGGTCCTGTGGGGAACCCTGCAGGTGGTGCAACCTAGCAAACAGGGCCAGAATGGCACAGGGACTGATCCAGGTGCAGGATTGACACAATGTGGGATCCAATTCAGGTGGCACAAGGTGGGATCCTGGCTGTATGGAGTCAGATCCATGTGGCACAAAGCCCAGCCCTACATGGGATCCAGCCCATACCACTCATCTAGCCCACAGGGCTAAAGGGTTGAGCACCACTGTTCTAAACCAGTGCTCTTGGAAAATGCCAGCTCTTAGTTTTCACCCTTTTTTGCCTATAGAAAAATAATAGAGCAGTTTTTCTGTTGCAAAGAAATCAGAAAGACCACCACTATGGATTTCTGCTTGAAATCTCTGGGTTTATCCTGTGATAAACCTAACAGTGCTAGCATTGTGTGGCACCCTGTGGCACCTTTGAAGGGATCTCAAGTCAACCCAGGGTGCCAGAGCACCGTGGTTGAGAAGCTCTGTTCTAGATAATGCCTTGAACTGGACATGGTGCATCAGCTGTTTAAGCCAAAAAGTGCCCCACTGGGCCTTTAGAGCATCCTGCTATTCTAAAGGTCCTCCTAGATCACAGGGGGCACATCTACACATGCAATTAAGTCAAAACAATAAATTCCAGCACGTCACACCAGAGTTTATTGCTTCCGGGCATACCATTTGAATGTTCACCCAGGACTGCAGCCTGGTGAGCTAGGTCGGAGTAGTTCTGGCTGGCAGGGAGCCCAAAGGATAGGCCTGGGGCTGCTTTGAGCCAGCTCAGTGTGCTGCGGAGGGGCTGGCTGTGGCATGAGGGTGCTCCAGTGTGGGGGTAGCTAGCAGGCAGCATCTACACATGCTACTGGAGAGTAAAAATACTTTGCGGCAGGATAGTGCCTGTGTTTACAAGTACTATATTAAGGAGGAATACACATCCTCGTTAATTAGCAAAGAGTCAGGGGAGGGGCACTCTGAAGTGCTTTGGGTTAGAGTACAAGGCAGTCGAGGGGAAAGGGACTTAACAGTGAGAGTCTACTACAGACCTCCCAAACAGCGAGAAGAGCTTGACCAGGAATTCTTGGGTCAGCTCACAGAGGTAGTGAAGGCTAAGGATGTGGTAGTCATGGGGGACCTGAACTTCCCGGACATCTGCTAGGAAGAGCAGTCAGCCAGGTCTGAACGCTCACGTAGGTTCTTGGCCAGCGTGCAGGACCTCCATCTAACCCAGGAGGTGCATAGCCCCACCAGGGGAGATGCCTTGTTGGACCTAGTGCTGGCCACGGGTGATGACCTGGTGAGGGGGCTGCGGGTGCTCAACCACTTGGGCGACAGCGATCATCACCTGCTGGAATTCACCATCCAGTGCAAGTTGGCAAAGGCATGCAGTAGGGCAGCAGCCCTAGATTTTAGGAGGGCAGACTTCAACGAGCTAAGGAGGATAGTTGGAGAAGCGCTGAGGTCCCGGAGGGGAGGGGAGCCAGGTGTCCAAGGAGAGTGGTCGCTCTTTAAGGAGACGATCCTCCAAGCCCAAAGGAAGGTAATCCCAACGAGGATCAAAGGGAGCAGGAGAGCACACAAGCCTCCGTGGCTCACCAAAAGCATCCGGGAATGTCTCCTTGCTAAAAGGGAGGCTTACACCCAATGGAAGGAAGGGGTCATCACCAGGGAGGACTATTCTGTAGTTGCTCGGGGATGTAGGGGGGTAGTTAGGAAGGCCAAGGCAGAGATGGAACTGGGACTAGCTTCCCAGATAAAGGACAATAAGAAGTCCTTTTTTAAATACGTAGGGGGTAAAAAGAAGGTCCCGGGTAATGTGGGGCCCTTGCAGGACGCCATGGGAAACTTGGTCATCACACCAGACGGCAAAGCTAACATGTTTAATGATTTCTTTGCCTCCGTCTTCCTAAGTAGGGACCAGAACAGCCACCTCCCTGCTGGCCCCCCTCGGGCCCCGGGGGAGGCACACCTGGGCCACGGGTTAACGAGGATTTAGTTATGGAGCTTCTGGAGGGACTGGACATATTCAAGTCAGCCGGCCCGGACGATCTCCACCCTAGAGTTCTAAAGGAACTGGCCGAGGACATTGCAAGTCCCCTGGCACAACTTTACGAGCACTCGTGGTGCTCTGGTGAGGTACCGGAGGACTGGAAGAGGGCCAACATAGTCCCCATCTTCAAAAAGGCAGGAAGGAGGACCCAGGAAACTATAGGCCAGTTAGTCTCACCTCAATCCTAGGCAAGCTGTTCGAGAAAATTATGCTGGCACACATCCAGGAGGGGCCAGCAGGGGACTGCATGCTTAGGGGCAACCAACACAGGTTCATCAGTGGCAGGTCCCGTCAGACCAACCTGGTGGCCTTTTACGATTAGATCACCAGATCGTTAGATGCAGGGGTAGCAGTGGATATAGTCTTCCTGGACTTCTGGAAGGCTTTTGACACTGGCTCTCACCCTGTTCTCATTAAGAAACTGGGGGGCTGTGGTGTAGACACCCACACAGTCAAATGGGTCGCCAACTGGCTGGAGGGCCGCACCCAGAGGGTGGTAGTGGATGAGTCCTTCTCAACCTGGAAGGACGTGGGCAGTGGGGTCCCCCAGGGCTTGGTCCTCAGGCCCGCACTGTTCAACATCTTCATCAGCGATTTGGATGAGGGGGTAAAAAGCACCCTGTTCAAATTTGCTGATGACACTAAGATGTGGGGGGACGTGGGCACACTGGAAGGATGCAACAGACTACAATCAGACCTAGACAGGTTACAAGGGTGGCCGGACAAGAATAGGATGGGCTTCAACACAGACAAGTGCAAGGTGATGCACCTTGGGAGGAACAACCGGCACCATACCTACAGGTTAGGGAACTCCCCTCTTGTCAGCACGGAGGCGGAAAGGGATCTGGGGGTCATCATTGACTCCAAGATGAACATGGGCCGGCAGTGTGGGGAGGCAGTCAGGAAGGCCAACCGCACCTTGTCATGCATCCACAGATGCATCTCGAGCAGGTCCAAAGAGGTGATCCTCCCCCTCTATGCGGCACTGGTCAGGCCGCAGCTGGAGTACTGCGTCCAGTTCTGGGCGCCGCACTTCAAGAGGGATGTCGACAACATGGAGAGGGTCCAGAGGAGGGCCACTCATATAATCAGGAGACAGCAGGGCAGGCCCTATGAGGACAGGCTGTGGGACCTGAACCTGTTCAGCCTCCAAAAGAGAAGGCTGAGGGGGGGATCTTGTGGCCTGTTATAAACTAGTCAGGAGGGATCAGTGGGCATTGGGGGAATCACTGTTCCCCCGAGCACCGCCAGGAGTGACCAGGAATAACAGTCACAAGCTGGCAGAGGGTAGGTTTAGGTTAGATACCAGGAGGCGCTACTTCATGGTCAGGGCGGCTAGGGTCTGGAACCAGCTTCCAAGAGAAGTGGTGCGGGCTCCTACCCTGGGGGTGTTTAAGAGGAAGTTAGATGAACATCTTGCTGGGGTCATTTGACCCCAGTATTCTTTCCTGCCATGGCAGGGGGTCAGACTAGATGATCTGCTCAGGTCCCTTCCGAGCCTAGAAACTATGAAACTGTGAAACTAAAGTGCTGCAGAGATAATTAGTTTACTCCATCCTAATAGCACTGCACCAAGACATTGGTGACACTTGGACCACTGAAAGCATCAAATCAATTGAATACATAGCAGGCCAGAACCTCAGCACAGAACTATGCCTCTTTATACTAGCTGAGAATATGGCCTCTAGTTTCTTCCTCTGGGAGAGAGGAGATTCTACAGGTCTGTTTATTTTAATATTTTGTATTTTTTTTCCAAGCAGTTATTTCAAAATTTCTGAAGTTGTTGTTGTTATAGCACAAGCGTTGATGGATAATGGGAAGCCATACAAGGGCAGGGTTAATATATAGCAAATTCTTGGCAAACATGCCTTTGCTGACCTGTAAGATAAGCAGTGCTTCAGCCAAGGATACGAGCTGTAACAACAATAGGAAAAGGGGTAAAAATGAAAGCAGAACTTGGGAGAGCTGAACAATTAAAGTTCCTCTTGGAACATACTCTTTTAACCCTGCCATTTGACATCATTCTTTCTGGGTTTCAAAGGAAAGCATCGTTTGCAAGATACAGATGGAAAGTGCTTGTCCAAATCATTACACCTGCTTTGTCAGCAAATGTTTCAAGTAGTGTCACTTCACCAGAGCTCATTCTCTGGCAACAAAGAGTTATTTGGCCTTCACAGAAAAGTGCGTAAAAGTGATACACTATCAAATATTAAACATGACACCAACACCAGGTTTTAGACCTATAATTTAGGCTTGGATGGAATCTTTTAAGTGTGCAAGAACTTTTGATTCCAATTTTTAAAACTGACTAAGCGGGTCAAATGCATCCACTCTCATTCTTTTCAAGTATTTCATTTCTTGGTAGGCTTTAAATATCTCAACCTGTATAAATAGAAAGGTTTTCATGATTATCTAAACCAGTGGTCTCCAAAATGGGGTGCACGCACCCCAGGGGGTGCACAAGATGATCCACTGGGGTGCAGGAAGAAAATATTAGAACTTCTATTTCTATTTCTATTTATATAAATATACATATATTGGGGGTGCGTGCTCAAAATTTTTTTACTGATATGGGTGCGCGGTCAAAAAAGTTTGGAGACCACTGATCTAAACTTAAATGAAATCAGTTCTTTCTTGAATTTAAATATTTTTCCTGCCCTGAAATGTACTGGCATCTCTCAGGTCCCAAGATGAGAGAACTGTAAACCATAGAAATGTAAGCCTAGAAAGGACTTCAAGAGGGCACCTAAGCCATTGCCCAGATATGAGGTCAAATCAAGTCTGACTAAATAACACCTGACAGTTATTTGTCTAACCCTTTCAGAAAACATGCCAAGGAAAAGGAATTCCATAAATTGTGTACCAGGACAGTCCCAGTGCATACTTATCATAATCATAGTCAGAGGTATTTCTGAATGTCTAACCCAGTGATTCTCAACCAGGGTGCTGCACAACTCCAGGGGTTGTGAGATCCTTTTAAGGTTGCAAACACCTACCCATGATTCACAAGATAAATCCAAAGGCTGTGTCTACACAAGCTCACATGTGTGTTTTGTGACATCTCAAAGAAGTTTGAGACACCACTAAACGCACCCTGCTCAAGAGAAAATATTCCCTGTGTTGCATATTTGCAGCGCAGACTCTAAATTTGATACTGGGGAGTCTCAAAATAAAAAAAAACCCTGCTAGAAAAAGCAGCATGGAGCATGCTCTTGGAGCATGCCCAGAAGCAAATGGAGGACCCAAGGAGACACTCTGGCAGCCAGCCAGAGCATCTCTACGGCTGCTGCATCCCCCTGGAGCTCCAACATGCTGCCAGCAAGGCACAGCTCACAGCAGCTTGTGGAAGCAGTAGCAAGCGGTGGGCCCTTGGGGTGCTCATGGCCCACTGCAAGCAGAGCCCCCTGAGAACACATGGCTCCAGCTGAGTCCCAAGAGCTGCATGTGACAGCACAAAGCCAGCCCAGCCAGGCCCACTGGCATACGCCTTTAGACTACACAGGCCTAGCTCCGTGCTACCACTTAGGGCTCCTAGCGCTGCAGGTGGGAGCCATGTGCCATCAGGCCAAGCTGGGCCATCTCCATGCCTCTATGTGGGGCTTCTAGCACTCCAGCAGGGAGCCACACAGGGAGGCATGGAGTCAGCCCAGCCCATCCCAGCAGTGCATGCTCCCAGCTATAATGCCAGGAGCCATACATAGTGGCCCGGAGCCCACCCAGCCCAATGGCACAGGAACCAAGAGCCATGGGGCATCACATGCCATTCAGCCAGGCAGGCTCCATACTGCCATGTGCGGCTCCCCACTGGAGTGCTGGAAACCCCATATGGAAGCACAGAGCCGCAGCTATACAGGAATCTGTCATACTGCATTGCTGCCCTGTGCCTGCACCATGTGGCCCTGGCCTTGGGGGACTCCTGGTCCTGGGAACCACTTGGGGATGTGGTGGGCCAGTGGGGAGGGGTGGAAGTGGCAGCAGGGGTGGGTGAAAGACAGTGGGGGGATTAAAGTGACAGCACACTCTATGTGTGATGTATGTGTGATGGGCTGAGGGTGTCAGCAGGGGTGTGAGAGAAAGAGAGAGAGATGCGAGGAGGGAGGAGAGCTCTCCAGGTAGAAGCGTCCACCAGAGCTGGGCTTAGAACCAGCTAAAGCGGCCTGTGCAGGGGAGGCTGGCCTGGAAGGGAAGCGGCTTGCCCAGCCCAGTTCCTGAGCCCCAATCAAGGGCTTCCCAGGAAGGGCACGGGGATCACTGGGGCCTGGGCAGAACAACAAGGGCTGGCACTGCTCAGAGCCACAAAGCAGCAGATGGGACAGCTGTAGATGGACCTATGTCCTTGTGTAGGGAGGGAAAAAGTGGGTCAAGAGTAAGGGATAAGCAAGCAGGGGCTGTGGGTCAGGAGTGAAGGGCACTGGCGGGGCTGTGGGTTGGGAGTGGTGCTGTGGGCAGGGATGGGGCACTGGCATTTCAGTACTGCTCAGCACCACAAAGCAGCTGTGGGGACAGCTGTACCTACATCATGGTGAGCACATGGGGCAAGGGGAGCTCTGATTTCTTATGAAAAAAACCCAAAATCAGTCACCAAAATATATAGGTATTTAGACTGTATTTTATTACAATGATTGAGGTGGTGGTAGGTTTCCAAATTGCATTAAAATTCTAAATAATATCAATAAAACATTATGCCCAACTGATACCTATACAGTGATGTTTCATTTTAATCATGGAAAAATGTGCATTTTGGGTTTTTAATTAGAGAATATGATAGTATCAGAGAATTTGTGATTTTTTAAACAGAAAAAACCAGGATCCCTCCTAGTAAGGCAAGTGCAGTGACCTGGGTAGAGGAGCCTCTCCAGGGTCAGCACCACGGACCCAGCTGGATGGCGGACAAGGTGGTGGCTGACCTCCTGGCCATTTGAGGCCAGGATGACACCCTCTGACAATTCAAAAAGGCCACCACAGTGAGCACATCTTCCAGGCAATAGCTGCCCAGATGGCAGAGTGGGGCACTGGAGATGCGTAGGGGGTACATGCAGATGCACAGGTACTCCATGAGATTGGCAGTGCACTCCCTGCGAATATTACCACTGACACTGCCGGCAGCGCCTGCAGGCACTCACTGCTTACTACCCCGCCATTTGCCACTGACACTGATGATGATGCATCTGCAGGTGGTCCCTGATTGCCACTGGCCACTGATGATGATGCCGGCGGCATCTGCATGTGGTCGCCAACCACTGGTTGGCACTCACCACCCCACTTCCTGCTGCCAACACTGCTGTGGTCACCTGCGGGAGCTCCCCGCTCGGCCCGCCACCACTGCCAACACCATTGTGGCTGCCTGCGGGAGCTCCCTGCTTGCTGCCACCATGCCCCTGTCACTGACACCACCAGCACCACCTGCAGGCAGCCGCAATGCCCCCCCAGCCTCTGGGGGCACGTGTCGTTCATAAAGTCAGGGGCACTGGAAGACATGGCAGCAATGCTGCACAAAGGCCAACTGTGCAGCCACAGCCTGCTGGAAGCTGGCCCAGAGGTGCAGATGGCTCTACTGGAGTGCTCGTTCCACAGCCCAGGTGGCCATGTGATCCCCGTCTGGGTCTGGCAGATGCTCAGCCATGGGGCCACAGGCCCAAGGGGCCAGATGCTGTTACAGGTGGCAGCAGGTCACAGCCAGGCAGCAGTGCCCACTGCCAGACTGCTGCAGTGGGTGTAGGGAGCAGAGACCACTCTAGGTCAGGACTGCTGCAGCAGTGCAGCTGGCACAAGGGTGCTAGTATCCCCAGACGCCAACTGTCTGGGCCTCAGAACCTCCCGAGGTCAAGCAGCCGTGAGCTGCTTGCCAGGGAAATGTTTTATATTTTATGTTCAGCTTCCAGTTCCCCCAGCTGAAGATCCAAGAGGAGCTGGGCATGGTCAGTTTGCCCCAATCAACACAATTTGCCCCATACCAAAGTGCATGTTCAGGCATGTGCACTGAGGCACAAATCTCTGGCACAAATTTGTGCTGCCAATATTTGAGCTGCTGCAAGCACATGTGCCTGCGTGTGTGGACACACCTAGAGATCACATCCACATGATCATGGTTGTTTGTTTCCCTAGGGACAAGAAGCAGTGGCACACCTTGTGGCACATTCTGGACATGGCCAGATATTTCAAATAGAAATCCAGTGTCAGTATAATTCTGGCCTGTTGTTATCTGTATGAGTCCTTTGCAATAGATGAATTGTTCTATTATTTTTCCATAGTCAAAAAAAATGAGTGAAAGCTAAAGCCTAGCACTTTCCAAGGGATGCTTGAGTCTAAAACCAAGTCAAAAAATGTTGCAAAGCTCTAGTCTAACCTTTGCTGCAAATGAAGCCAATTACCACTACTACCCCTAGTGGCCATGAAGAACAACTGAGCACCATCTAGTTTATAAGAACTTTTTACAGACCATTTAGTCTTCCTATTTAAAAAAAAAAACACAACTCTTTCTCATAGGTTATGTTTTCTAAATCTCTTATCTTTCTTTTCCTCTCCTCTGGACTTTCTCTTGTTTATCTAGGCCCTTCTTAAAGTATGGTGGCCAAAATGAAACACAGGACTCCAAATGAAGCCTCCCTGGCCTCAAGGAGAGTGAAATACACTCAGGTCTCTCTTTATGTGAGGGTTGCGTTTCAAAAAAACCTTGCATAAAGCACGTTTGCATAAAGTGAATCCATTATTACATGTAATTAATGTACCAGCATCACTCTACTGCCCCTCCAAACCATGACGAATTCAAACACTAATCACACAATACAATAACTGCTGCGCGGAGAGGCTGCGAGCTCTGCGCTACAGGCAGTGACGTGTGGGGGATGCATCACCAGGGCACTGCAGGGCAGGCTGGAGAGGCACCTGGGGAAGGGAAGCGGGGCAGAACAGGAGTGGTGACCCAGCGCAGCTGGGAACAGCAGTACTGCACGGACAGGATACAAGCTTTCTTCTGCACCGGGTCATGCCCTCTGTGCTGTGGAGGCACCCAGGGCAGAGAAGCAGAGAGCAGCGGGGCCACATGGAGAAGGTGCTCACCCTGCACTGCAAGCAGCAGCACATGCAGTGGGCATGTTGCCAAGACAGTGTGGGGCGAGCACCTTCTCCACGTAGCCCTGCTGTTCTCAGCCTTGCCAGGTTGCACCTGCCAGGCTGGAGAGGCACCCAGGGCAGGGAAGCAGGGCAGCAGGGAATGGTGGCTGCTAGTCCTGCCCTGCCACCTCCTGTGCCTGCTGCTCTTTGAGGGGCGCAGCCCTGCGCCACTGGAGGCACATGGCCAGGCCGGAGGAGTGTGGAGTGCTGGAACCAGGCAGAAATAGGAACTGAGCCAGGCCCAGAATTCGGGCCAGGGCCCACTGCACCAATACATCCATCCCTTCCCCTTGGAAGTGTGTGTGGCAGTGGGGAACCAGCCCTTCCCCTCCCTCAACAAGCCACCAAATTCTCCATCCTGCTCCCTGCTAGGGTCCTGCAGCTCCACACTGTGGCCCCAGGTCCCAAGCACCCTCTGGCTGGACAGCAGCCCCAGCTCTGCCCAGCTCCCTCCCTACAGGGGCCTCAAGCCCTCTCCTCCCCTCCACTTACCTGCCAGAGCTGCCCTCAAGGCTACTTGGGGCCACATGCATGTCTGTACATGCACATGGTGCCCCCTGTCTCACCGCCTTCCTTCCGCTTCCTCCCAGCTCCCTGCAGGCTGGAACTCTGCCAGCCTGCAGGGAGCTCATTGCTGACTGATTCTGCATAAAATTGGATTTGTCTCGCACAAATCAAATTTCTGGTATAAATAAGGTCATTGCATATAAGTGAGTTCACACAAAGCGAATTCACATAAAGAGAGACCCCAGCAGTAACTTCACACTCTACAAAGAAAAATCAATATTTTGTTTTTTTAATAGAGTAAAATTTAAACCTAGTCCTGGAAGGGGTCTCAAGAAATTATTGTGCTTATATAAGACCAATTTTTGCTCTAAGATGAAAACAAATATCAAAATATTTTCTGCAAAAAAGATAGTCTTGCTTTTTTACCAGATTTCATATTTAGCTACCTGTATGGATGGCCTGATTTTTCACTTACAGGTCCCTCCAGGGGAAGAACTCTGTCAACATTTGTGGTTAAATCAGCTCTGGTATAATCAGCCAGCATTTATATTCACACAGCATAGCTTGGAGCTCCTTCACCACACATTTGAGTAATCTAACATTCTTGTTTATTTTCTTTATTTCTGTTTGACTTTTACAAAGAGCTAATGAATTAATTATTGATGCCATCCAAACATGAAGTTATTAGAATATTTTTTTTAAAAAACAAAAAGAAAAAGAGAAAAGTTATATGATTCCAAGAATAGACACGTTATTGGTGTCTAGCATAAAACTCGTCTCTTTAATTTCTGCATTAAGTGAATGGCTACAGTAGAAACAAATTTTGATGATGAAAAGAAGGGATTAATTTTGTCTTTAATGAGCTTGCATATTCTATGTGCATAAAATCAAATGTGCACTGTGGACTAAGCAGATATTAGGATGACCTAGCACATTTCCTATTAGTTGTTACAAATATACATTGCAAGGTAGTGATTTATGATTTCCCACATCACTGCTGGATCAGAGCAGGTGCTAAAAGCAGTTGAATTTCAGATCACTTCTGAGACATGTTAGTGGGGCTCAGTGATACTTACACAGAAAGGAAACAACTGGCCAAGAATATAAATGTAACTGTGTTCATCTACATATAAAATATGTTAAAATCCTTTTTTTAAGAAATGCTAGAAAAACTCATCAAAAGGAAGAATGAGCTGGAAGTGAAAGTAATGGATCAGAATTCAAAAGATCTCAGTTCAAAGGCAACGAGTATGTGGAAGTCCAAGAGCACGGGGCCCCCTCAAGAAGAGGGCTGTCACCTGAAATACATAAAATTTTCTATGTGTCTATCATCTTAGCGCCCCCCTCTCCCCAAGCAAAAATAAAAATCAGTGCCTATGTCTCAATTTAAATCATTGCTGTCTCAACAACTCCCACTCTATCTGACCCAGGTAGATTGTCAAAAGCAAGGGATCTCTAAAAGAGAGTTGAACTATTGACTTAAGTGGCAGCAGAGTAACAGTGAACTTTTGAAAATCCCACCTTTTATTTCCCTGTGCCTTTGTTTCTAGTCTGTAAAATATGGCTAATAATTAGAACTGGTCAGGATTATTATTTTTTTACCTCAGAAAATTTTAAGTTATCTTAAGAAGTTGAAAACTTAAATGTTTTGGTCAACATTCTCATGCTGTCTTGTTTCTCTGAGCCAAGCCCTTTAATTAGTCTGTATCTCCTACAACATACCTCAGTCCCTCCTCTTAGAGCACGGGCAGGAAAAATACGGCCCACGGGCCAGATCTGACCCACCAGGCTATTCTATCTGGCCTGTGGGGCCCCTAAAAATGTTGAAAATTAATATTTATCTGCCCCTGTCTTCCTGTCAAAGATGACAGGAGCAGTAGGAGCCAGGGGGAGCCGGTGGCAGAACTAAACAGCTGCAGCAGCAAGTTCGGCTCGGACCTGCTCCCCTTCCAGCCCCGGCCCAACCCTGAGCCCCATCCAGAAGCCTCTGCCAAGCAGGGGCTTCTGGCCTGGGACTGTTCCTGCCTCCCGGTGCCAAGGGAAATACAGGTAAAGAGGCAGGGAGGGAGGCATGGGAGGACATGGGTGATCACCCCAGTCCTCAGGGCCAGTCAACCAGTTCCTGCAGTCCCAGCGCTGCAGCTGGAAACCACATGGTGCCAGTCAGTGGGCGGGGGGGAGTGGGCAAATGGCTGCAGCAAGTAGGTCAAGGGGAAGTGAGCGGACATATAGCGGTCCAGTATAATGGAAAACATTCCAGTGTAAATATTCCATTCATTTGACCAAAAAAATCAAAATTTTCTTTTAAATTCTTTTTCAGGAACAATTTCATTTTGTCAGAATCTCAGATTCCCATGAAAAAACATTTAACAGAAACATTTCAACCAGTCCTACTCAGAAAGTTTCCTTTGACTTGTCCGTTTAGATTACAGCCTTTTCAAGCAAGCTCTGTCTCTCTTCCCCACACAGTAAGTACCCAAGCACAGGTTCATCTTCTAGGCCGGTGGTTTTCAGGTAGGGTGCTGTGGCACCTAAGGGTGCTTTGAGACTCTTTCAGAGTATCACACTACAGGTACTACTGCCAATGCTGAGGCCAGATGAAAGTGCCCCAAGCACCACATTTATAGCCAGACCAGGAAGAGATATGGCACACACATGCTCCTGCTGGCATTAGGGTTATCAGATACCCCTAATGCAGGAAGCAGCATGTGCATGCCACAGCCCTTGCCAGTTTGGCTGTACATGAGGTATACAAGGCACTTTTGTACAGTGGCAGAGAAGGCAGCAGCATCACCCCGGTTGAGGTCCACTGAGGTATAAGCTGAGGCAGCACAACAGTGATTCTTGACTGGGATGATGCCAAATTCAGAACAGCTTTGGAGGGGTGCCCTGAATCTAAAAAGGTTGAGAACCTTTGCTCAAATCACTGTTAGAAAGGTGCATTTGGGTTTTCTTTAAAAACTTCATATTTCTGATGTTTTCACCATTGATTTTAATAATGTTTGCTTCATTTTATAAAATTGAAGATTTAAAAAACGCCACAAAATCCTTACTAGGGATGGTTTACTTGTTTTAAAGCCTAACTCAGGTTTTCATTTCAGTGTGCACAATAGCCTATGTGTAGATTGGCTTCTCACAGCACTTGTACACATGATGCCCAGACAATTTCACATGACAAACATTTCCCTTTGTGTGGCTTAATGGCTTTACACTTACAGAGTTTTGGAGGGTTTTAAATGAGTTTGCATCGTTACAAACTAAACCACGTCCCAATGCAAGTTGCAACATTGCAGCCATTAATCTGTCACCTGTACATGGCAATTCACTGAATGATGTGTAGTAAGCCCCTTTGAACATTGGGCATTGCTACAATTTTTGTGTAGTGAGCACCTTGGACCATCAGGTGTCGCTACAACTTTTGTGTAATGAGCCCCCTTTTTGCACATATTCATGTGTAATGAATGTTTAAGACAACAGGTATAGCTGCAGAGCCTGACATGAATCAGTCTTTTGCTGACCTTATCTTATTAAATAAATAATTCAGAGACACTGATCTGTGGTTGTTGTCTCCTATTTCACTTGGTGTGGTGGGTGTCTAAAGGTCCCCAGGGTGTGTTGGGGGGGTTGAAGATCAGGGTCATCCCGTGCTCTTTTGGAGATTGACCAGTGTCTGCTGTATGTGCTCCCTTCTCCATTATCACAGCTAATGCGGTGTGTGATGTATCCTGAACCCTTCGGCGCAATCATACCATTCTACGAAATAAAAATGACTTGTGCCAACAAAAGGTGTATCCTGTTCCCCTTGTTTGGGGCTCAGAGTTAATGCACAGAATTAATAACCGATGGCCCACTTTATGTGGGCTGCCAAACATGGTTTTCTTTGCTGTTAAAAGCAGTAAGTGAGCATTTGGTCTCAGGATGGTGCATACTAGCCTGCAGGCATTATAACTTTATTTTTGGTGATCAGGTCCCCTGATCCCAAAGCCAACCTGTCGTTCCAGGAGTGTGGACACTTTTTCCTGGTTTGCCCTTGTTATTCAGGCTTGAGACAAGACCCAAGGCTTGTGCCTGCCCCACACTGAGGAGGGGGCAGGAGGACTCCTGGGCAGTCATTCAGTGAGTCCACCAGTGGCCCCTAGGAGCAGTGGCTTCACACATGGGTCACTGTTTAGCCTCACTGGACAGGGATTTTTTGGGGTCAGTCTTTGCAACAACAGGGGAGGTGAACCCTGGACCTGTTGGGTGTGTTCTGCTCTGAGCAATTAACACCTGATAGTATGGGCAACTGGTGCCTCCCAAGTCTGGGGGGGCACCAGATCACCGACTGGAACCACCAGTGGGGAAACCAGTGAAACCAGTAGTGCAATTCCACTGGCACTTCTGGTTTCATGGCTGGTGCTTCCAGGGGGTGTATGGCCAATCTCAGGGGCTGCATGTGCACCCACGTGCACCCCTTACACATTGTCAATGCCTGATAAGAATTTAATGGGTCCCCAAAGTTCACTGGACTACTTTAACATTCTCCTTTGAGAGCCTCGGAGCAGGAGTTCTTGGTCAAACAGGAGTGAAACACACACACAGCGGACATCCAGCCATCCCAGCTGTGGATTCCAGGGAATCCAGAAGGACCTCTACTCCAGCAAGGAAGCACGAGCATCTCCACCCTCCCATTTCTCCCCACTCTCCCTCCCCCACCCATTCTCATCCCACTTGTCCTTGCACCCTTCCTTCATCCCGTTCTGATTGTGACAGTGTTGATGCTTCCCTCATGCACTATCTCACCACAAATGCTCCCCTCCAACACCCTACAGTTCCATCCAAACGTCCTTCCCCCACCTTCCACTTCCCTCCACCACCCTCCCCCAGCCCGGTATACCGCAACGTCGAGAACGGGAGCCAGAAGCAAAAGTGCAGCCAGTGGTAAGTCTACTGTTCAGGGATGGGAGTTTAGGCATAAGGTAATAGGGGAAAGCATGAAAGTATAGAGTAGGTAACATGGACTAACTGCTATCCCTCTTCCAACTGCCCTCCAGCTCTGCCTCACTTGAGGACTGCAGATGCAGTGACCCAGACGGCTGAATATGCAGCCACACCAAGTGCATAGGTATGCCCAGAGATGGCTTGGGGAAATCTCCCACAGGAGATTTTGTAGCCCCTATGAGGAGGTGATGAAAGTCAGTTTGGGAATATGGGGCAACTTCCCCCTCTCCCCATTTTCTTTCTTTCCCTGCAGCACAGCTGTCATTTGCATCCCAAGTCAAGCAGTGATCCCTCCACAGTCCATCCATCAGAAGAGGGACACCCTTGCTCTGCTGGGACTCAGGATGCAGCAAATGAAAAAATCTGTTTTCTGAGATGGAGGGGACATCTTACAAATTTCTTTTTATTTATTGCTTTGTACTTGTGGGGTAGGGGAGTAGGCATTTGCCAGTTTTTATGTATTATCTGTTTTGTTGTATTTGTATTAATTTATATTTGAATTAAAGTGTTTTATTTTTGTATGTTTCTGGTTTTTTCAATCTGGGTACTTTTAGCAGTGCTTCAGCAATCTGTGGAGCATCAGTCTTGTGGGTGGTGGCTATTGTTGCTGGTGGGAGGCTCCTTTGAGGGGGCCCTGGCATGGTTTTAGTGTGGGGAATGCTTTCGGCCAGGAGGGGTGGCTGGCCACCCTTGGGGTTCATGGTTTGTCCATTCAGGCTTCTTCTCAGCACCTGCCTTTTTTCCACTGAGCACTTGAGGGATTTCAGGAGTAATCCCCCCAGAAAACTAAAACCCCAAGCTTTTCCAAGACAGGTGGTGCTAATGAGACCTATTCAAAAAGAGTGGGGGAACATCACACCTACCATTCTTCCCCAGCTTCTGCTGCATTTGGGGTGAAACGTCATAAAACCGGGGTGAATCTTCATGGGAGGTATAGTCATTGGTCCGCTAAGTATTATTATCTACAGCCTTGGGTGGATCATGGGTTTCTGGGGTCATTGAACTCCCCAAGTTTTTACAGGAGGGGTGGTTACAAGGATGTGTAGGAATTAAAATGTAAAGAGCAGGGCTGTTAATGCTGTGTTAAGGCTAATCTCCCGCTATTCATCAACCCTTACCTAGGAGTTCACCCATTCCAGTGTTTTGCTCCGCACCTGCTTTTTTTCCAGTGAATGCATGTCCTCAAAAACTAGGTTTCTTTAGATTTCAGACATTTGTAAGTGCAATTTTACTTAGTGCTTCTGGTGCCTCGATGTCTGGCATAGCTGTTGATGTGCTAATGGGACCTATTCAGAAAAAGTACCCGGGGACTTCACACCCATCTTTCTTCCCTGGCTTCTGCCAGGTTAGTGGTGAAACTTTGTGAAACTGGAGTGAAACTTCATGGCAGGTGTAGTCATTGTTCTGCTAAGTGCTATTATCTGCAGCCCTGGGTGGATCATGGGTTTCCAGGACCATCGGACACTCCTAGTTTTTACAGGAGTGGAAGTTGCAGGAACCTGAGCTGTGTAGGGCTGGAATTGAAATGTAAAGGGCATGACTGTTATAATGCCTCTATTCAAAAGCCCTACCTAGTCAACCCCCTTAGCGCAAGCAAGTGGTGCTCTGAAGAAAACAATTGTTTTCTGTATAACAAGATGGCTTCGTGACTCCTGTGGAATCTGTGAGGAGAACCAAAGGCTGTTGGATGCCCTGGATGTGTCCAGCTGGAGAATGGAGGCACTAGATAATTCAGAGATGCTGCTACTGAACACAATGCAGGCCATAATGGCCCTTGTACAGAGGCGCCAAAGCTGAGTAGCAGATTCACAGCAGCAGATGCTTTGTTATACCAGACAATGTCCCGTCAGCAGGAGTTGGAAAACCAGAGGTAGCCATGGATCTTGAAACTGACAGGGTTCTGTGGATCAACCAACAGAGCAATGATCGCAAGGTCTGGGCCCACACAAGCAGCTCTGATTGGTGAGAATGCATCATACTGTCAATTTGGGATCATAAGACATTCCACATAGGCAGGGAAACATTTTTCCACATAGTCTCAATGCTGTCACAGCACATTGAGTGCCAAGATACTGTCATGCATCACTCCACCACACCAGAAAAGAAGGTGGCCATGGCCATCATCAAACTGGCATGAAACCCCACCAGTTTCCAGTTCAGTGTGGCTCCCTGCACGGCCGGGGTGGTGATACCTGAGGTACACAAGCTGCTGTAGGACATTACAGCAAACATGTCCATCTGCCTCAGTAACCGCAGGGAAGTTCTTGGAGGCTTCAAGGCCATGGGGTTCCCTAACTGCATGGGTACATTGGACAGCACACACATCCTGGTCCTATCCGCATCTCAGGACAGCCAGTCATTCACCAACAGGAAGGGATTTGCCTTGGTGATCCTCCAAGCTGTAGTTGATAACTGAGGATGTTTCACTAACATTTATACAGGCTGGGTGGCAGCACTCACACTGCGTGTGTCTCTCAAAACTCACCGCTGTCTGGCATGATGGAGAAAGCCCTCGGGCTCCCCAGGCAGTGATCCAGGGTGTTGCCATACCCCCGCTTATCATAACAGACATGGATTACCCCTTCCTGCCCTGGCTCATGAAGCCATATGGAAGACAGGTAACTGACTAGCAAAAGTCCGTATTTAACTACCATCTCAGCAAATGCTGTATGACTATTGAATGCATCTTCAGCCATCGGAAAGCACAGCGGAGGTCACTAAGCTACAGGCTCAAGGTGAAGCCGTAAAACATTACTGCTTTCATTGTGGCACCCTGCATGCTCCACAATATCTGCAATATAAGGGCAGAGGTTTTCAGTGACCCCTGGTCTGAGGAAGTGAGGAAAGTGAGGGAGCCAGCAGCAAGAGACAGGGGCAGGCAGGACATGATGCCCCGTTAGATCAGCAAACAAATGCTGATCGGGGAGCTATTGTGCGCAGTGGCCTAGCCTCACACATTCTGGCTGCTTCCAACAGAGAGGGTGCTCTGTAGGCCACCGACAGATCAGCACTGAATGCTAAAATATTCACCCTCCTCCCTCCATCCTGATGGCCGTCCTTAGTGCAGCCCAGTACTGCTGTGTGGCCTCTGTGCATAGGGACTGTCTTGGCTCAGACCCCACCCTGCACTCTCCTGCTCTTCCTCCCTCCCTCCAGGCATCCCAAGCACAGCCCAGCACTGCTGTTGTGGCCATTGTGCACAAGGACTGTCTCAACGTGAACCCCCACGCCCAGGGACTGGGACCCCCTGTGAGATAATGCAGGGAGCACACCATGACACTCCAATATGGGTGGGAAAAATTATATATGAAACCCATGAATTGCTAGATTTTTGTGTGCATATTATAAATGAGAGGAGAATGTCAGTGCCCTGTTCATAGGGATGGCTGTTCAAGTGGAAAAAAACCAAATAAGTGGATTTACACAAGAAATAAAGTTTACTTGGTGACATAGTAAAATGCAAAATAAAATGAAAATTATAATAAAGAGAGGAATGAAGAGAATAAAAATTAAATAAGAATAAAATAATTTTAAAGTATTGGTGATTTTTTTAATGCGTAAAATATGTGTAAAATTAATAAAAGTAATGAAATGATAATTAAGTTATCCAAATTAATGAAACAGCACAACTTTCAGTGATCTACACATATCAGTGTGCTGTGAACCATAGGTGCCCCCACTGTAATTTAGTACAAAGAGTTCAGTGGGGTAGATTATAGCACCCCCTGAAAGTAATCTACTGTGTATAGTGCACTGAGCATTTGAAGAGATTTCTGCCTGATCATGTGTACACAGTGATAGAGGATAGGAAGCCGGCTGCGGGGCAGGACCCAGAGAGTTCTAATCAACGGATCAGTTGTCCTGGCAAGAAGTGGCCAGTGGTGTCCCTCAAGGGGTCCATGCTTGGTCCACTGCTTTTCAACATCTTTAACAATGATTTGGATGTGGAGGTGAAGAGCTCACTAGCCAAGTTCACGGACGACACAAAGTTATGGGGGAGCGTGGTCCTCAGCAACTGGCAGGCTTTGTGGCCACAGCAGGGGCTAGCATACCTGCAGCTTTCACCCTGTTGCGCCTTAACACACAGTGTCACCCACGTCATGGGTTTTGCTTGTCTGCAGCTTGAGGTGCAGTTTCCCCAAAACCCCTGCACCTATCTCCTTGAAACTTGGCAGGCTTTGTGGTCTCAGCAGGGGCTAGCAAGCCTGCAGTTTTGACCCTGCTGTGGCTTAACACGTACACGTGACGTGAGTTTTGCTTTCAGGATTTTTGGGTGCAGTTTCCCTGAACCCCCTGCACCTATCTCTGTGAAACTTTGTAGGCTTTATGTCCTCAACAGGGGCTAGCATGCCTGCAGTTTAGTTCTCACTGTGGCTTAACACATACATGTGACACAACTTTTGCTTTCAAAACTTTTGCAGTTTCCCCAAACTCCCTGCACCTATCTCCTTGAAAATTAGCAGGCTTCACGCCCTCAGAAGGGGCTACCATTCCTGCAAGTGTCATCCAAATCAGGCCATAAATGACAAAGTTATAGACTGTTTTGACCTTCCCCGTTATATCCTATGGGCGAAACATCAAAACAGGGTTGAAACAGCGAAACTGTTTCAGCGGAACAGAACAGAACAGCTGTTTCTTATCAAAACAAAATTCAAAACAAAACACTGTTCCATCGAAACGTCAACATGCAAGTCGAAACGGAACAGTGCCATTTCACACAGCCCTGTGAGCCGTCAGCACGATGCTGTAGCCAGCACGGCAAACAGTACTCTGGCATGCATCAATCGATGCATCTCAAGCAAAAACAAGGAAATGATTCTTCCACTTTACTCAGCATTGGTGAGACCCCAACTGGAGTACTGCATCCAGTTCTAGGCACTGCACTTTAACAAGGACATGGAAAAGCTTGAGAGAGTCCAGAGAAAAGCCACTCATATGATCAGGGACTTGCACAGCAAGCAATACAAAGAAAGGCTGAGGAACCTGGGACTCTTCAGCCCAAAAAAGAAAAGGTTGATTTCATAGATTTCATAGACATTAGAGCTGGAAGGGACCTCGGGAGATCATCAAGTCCAGCCCCCTGCCCAAAGGGCAGGAAGTCAGCTGGGGTCATAGGATCCCAGCAAGCTAAGCATCCAATTTACTCTTGAAGGTGTTCAATGTAGGTGCTTGAACCACCTCCGCTGGCAGACTGTTCCAGACCTTGGGGGCTCGGACAGTAAAGAAATTCTTCCTTATGTCCAGCCTGAAACGGTCTTGCAGGAGTTTGTGACCATTCGACCTCGTCATCCCTTGGGGCGCTCTGGTGAACAAACGTTCCCCCAGATCCTGGTGGTCACCCCTGATAAACTTATAGGTGGCCATCAGATCACCCCTGAGCCTGCGCTTTTCCAGGCTAAAGAGTCCCATGTCTCTCAGCCTGTCATTGTAAGATCTGTTTTCCTGACCTCTGATCATGCGCGTGGCTCTCCTCTGGACTCTCTCAAGCTTCTCCACATCCTTTTTGAATTGTGGAGCCCAAAACTGGACGCAGTACTCCAGCTGCGGCCTCACCAAGGCCGAGTACAAGGGGAGAATGACGTCCCAGGATTTGCTCGAGAAGCATCTATGGATGCACGCCAGCATTTTGGTCGCTTTACTAGCCGCAGCATCGCACTGGAGGCTCATGTTCATCTTGTGGTCAATGATGACCCCCAAGTCTTTTTCTTCTGTAGTGCTAACCAACGTAGCACTGCCGAGCCTATAAGGGCGCTGCAGGTTTTTCCTCCCAAGGTGGAGAACCTTGCATTTTTCGGTGTTAAACACTATGAGGGTCTCGTCTGCCCATTTGCTGAGCTTGTCCAGGTCAGCCTGGATCACCCGCCTATCTTCTGGCGTGGATGCTTTGCCCCAAAGTTTGGTGTCATCGGCAAACTTGGCCAGTCCACTCTTGACTCCAATGTCCACATCATTAATGAAGATGTTGAACAGTATGGGTCCCAGGACAGAGCCTTGAGGGACCCCACTGGTCACAGGGCACCATGATGAGTGACTGCCATCAATCACAACCCTCTGGGTCCGACCACGAAGCCAATTTCCCAGCCAGCAGATCGTGGTGGAGCCAAGGCCACAACTGGGCAGTTTGGCCAAGAGGTGATCATGGGATACCAGATCAAAAGCTTTTCTGAAGTCAAGATATATGACATCAATCTCTTCTCCCTTGTCCAGGTGATAGGTCACCTGGTCATAGAAGGAAATGAGATTGGTCAAACAAGACCTACCCGCAACAAACCCGTGCTGGCTATCCCTTAGAATGTTAGCCTGGGCCAGGCCCTCAAGGATGGCCTCCTTAATAAACTTTTCTAAGATCTTCCCCAGGATAGAAGTCAGGCTAATGGGCCTGTAGTTAACCGGATCCACTCTCCTCCCTTTCTTGAAGATCGGCACCACATTGGGCTTCTTCCAGTCTTCAGGCACTACACCAGAGCACCAGGAGTTTTCAAAGATCCGTGCCAGGGGCTGGGCTATGACGCTCGCCAGCTCCTTGAGTACCCTGGGGTGCAGGTTGTCAGGGCCAGCGGACTTGAAGGTATCCAGCTTCTCAAGGTGTTCTTTCACGAGGTCAGCATTGATGGAGGGTAGGGGATCCTCCTCACCCAGATTTCCCTGTCCCATAGCAGGCGTGGGCATCCCGTGTGACTGATGAAAGACTGACGCAAAGTACCTATTTAATAGGTTGGCTTTTTCCTGGGCGTCAGTTGTCAGTTGCCCCATCTGGTTTAGCAGGGGTCCAACATTGCCCTTGCTTTTCCTCCGGCTCCCCACATATCTGAAAATGGACTTTTTGTTGTCCTTGATGCCTGAAGCTAGTTGGAGTTCAGTTGCGGCCTTGGCTTTCCTGGTTTGGCCCCTGCAGGACCGGACCAGCTTGGAGTAATCCTCCTTGGAGGTGAATCCTGTCCTCCATCCTTTGTAGGCTTTCCTTTTTAGCCACAGTAGGTCTGCTAGGTCTCTGGAGGCCAGGGGGGCTGCTGTGCCTTCTTGCTGCCTTTCCTCCGTGTTGGAATAGATTTAGCTTGTGCACTGAGGATCGCTTCCTTGAGAAGCAACCACTCTTCTTGAACTCCCATCTCCCTGGGGTCATGGCCCCTGAGGGCCTGACCGACTAGCCTCTTGAGCTTATCAAAGTCGGCTTTTCTGAAGTCAAGGACTTCTGTGTTGCTGACTGACTTGCCAGCTTTATGGCGGATGGTGAAGGTGATCAGCTCGTGGTCGCTGTCACCCAACTTCCCATCAATCACTAGGTCGCTGATTAGGTCGTCCCCCGTAGCCAGTACCAGGTCAAGCAGCGCTTTGCCTCTCGTTGGCCCATAGACTTCTTGAGTCAGGTAAAGGTCATCCACGCATGAGAGAAAGCTTTGCACCCGCTCAGATTTAGCTGAGTGATCTTCCCACGAGAAGTCCGGGTAATTGAAGTCACCCATGACAACCAAGGTCCTGGAGCAAGCGGCCTCAGTCAGTTCCCGGGAGAACTCCTGGTCAAGCTCAGGACTTTGAGTGGGAGGTCTGTAGTAGACTCCCACCGTTGTGTCCCCTGTGCCGAATTCCCCATGAATTTTTACCCAGAGGGTCTCTAGCTGTCCATGCCGGTCGCCAACATCAGCTTGCAGGGACATGTAGCTTTCCTTCACATAGAGAGCTACACCCCCGCCCCTTTTGTCAACACGATCCCTCCTGTATAGGGTATAGCCCTCTATACCCGTGGTCCACTCATGGGTGGAGTCCCACCAGGTCTCCGTTATCCCAATGACATCATATTTCTTTGCACTGAGCAGGAGGACGAGCTCGTCCTGCTTGTTGCCCAGGCTCCTGGCATTAGTGTACAGGCAGGCAAGTGTGCCCTTGGGGGCTCTTGCCTTGCCCACAGATTGTGCCAGGGCTGCGGCAGGGGTGGGCTCCCTTAAGTGCCCCCTTAAGTGCCTTGGTCCGCTGGCTTTGCAAGGGCTGTTCAGCGGGCCAGCAGGGGCAGTAGTCCCCCCATCCCCCAGCGGGCTTAGTTTAAAGCCCGGTGGAGCAGGTCAGCCAGCCTGGCTGAGAAGAGCCTCCTCCCCAGGGGAGAGAGGTGGAGGCCATCTCTTCCCAGCAGCTCGCTGCCTTTCTCTCCAAAGAGCGGGCTGTGGTCATGGAAGCCAAAGCCTTCCTGATAACACCAGCGCCGCAGTCTTTGGTTCACCGCGTGGATCCTCCTCTCCCTCCTCAGCCCATAGCCCGAGACTGGAAGGATCGACGAAAACACCACCTGAGCTCCCAGACCCCTAAGCCCCACTGCCAACTCCCTGTAGCGCCTCATGACCTGGCTGGGGGTGCTCCGAGCCGTGTCATTGGTGCCCACATGAATAAGGAGCATGGGGTAGTGGTCTGTGGGCCGGAGGAGCTGCAGGATCCTCTCCGCAATGTCTCGGAAGGGACTTGGTAGCAGATTATCCCTACATCAGGGGAGTATATCAAGGACTCAGCAAACAACCGTTCACCAGAGCACCCTTAGGGAAAACCAGGAGTAATGGCAACAAACTCCTGCAAGACTGCTCCGGCTCAACATTAGCAAAAACTTCTTCACAGTAGAGTGTCCAGACTGTAGAATAAGCTCCTTCCAGAGGTGGTGCAATCCCCTACCCTGGAAATCTTCAAGAGGACACAGATGGTCACCTTGCTGGGGTCACCTGACCCTCAGTTGTCTTTCCTGCCTAATGAAGAGGGGCTGGACCCAATGATCTTCCGAGGTCCCTTCCAGCCCTTACAATCTATGAATCTATGAATTTATGAAAAAATTAAAACCCACCATTTCAATTTAGGGGGCATAGAATGAAACCCTGAGGACTAAACCCCCTCACACATGCAAGAGTCCTCAGATACCAATGGGACGATCACCTACTTAGAATCACAGAAGCATAAACAATAGGGCTAGAGAGGGACCTCATGGGAGTCACCCAGTCCAATTCTCTGCTCAAAGAGGAGGATCATCCATGTCTAAAGCATCTCATTCAAGCATTGGTCCAACCTGCTCTTAAAAAAAACTTGGAAGGATGGAGATTCCATGGTCTCTTAAGGCAATCTGTTCCAGTGCTTAACCAGCCTATCAGATGGAAAATTCTTCCTAAAACCCAACCTAAATTTCCCTTGTCACAATTTAAACCCATTACTTATTGTCCTGTCTCCTATGGACACAGAGAACAGTTCATCACCATCTTCTTCATAACTATACTCCAGGTATCTGAAAGACTGTTATCAAATACCTCCTCAGTCTCCTTTTCTCCATACTAAATAATCCCAACTTCCCAGGCCTCTGTTCATTTCTGTTGCTGTCTGCTGGACTCTCTCCAATTTTTCTACCTCTTTCTTGAGTGTGGTGTCCAAAACTGGACCCAGTACAAATGAGGCCTCACCAGTGCAGAATACAGTGGAAAATTACTTCCTGTGTGTGCATGCACCACTACATCCCAGTACGCTATTGGCTTTTTTGGCAAAAAGGGCACATTGACTCATATTTATTTTGCCATTTATAACCCCCACCTCCTTTTGTGCAGTACTGCAGCTAGCTAGTTGTTCTCCGTTTTGTAGTTGTGTGTTTGATTGTTCTTTTCATAGTGCAGTTGTCCCTATTGAATTTCGTCCCATTTATTTCATTCCATTTTTACAATTTATCAAGATCATGTTGAATCCTAATCCTAGCCTCCAAAGTCTCTGTTTTCCTACCCTCTGTGGTGGATTGTTGTTCATGAACTACAAGAGAAATCCTGTTAACTAGAATGTCATCAGGGACCATAATCTTCTGTGTGGACTAGTCTTTAAAGGGGAATGTAACATATCCCCCTACCCGCAGTAGGTATGGAACAAGGCAGCATTGTAAAATACAGGCCAGAGGGAAGCAAAATAGTTAAAAACCAACTGATTATTTTTGACTGTGTGAAAAGTTGCCAAAAATAAAGCAATTTTATGACAGTTTAGCATTTTTTTAAACACATTGAAGATTTCCTATGGCAAACTGGTTCAGGCACGCTTGCTCACCAACAAATGGCAATTAGGCAGAACTGTGGGGTCAGACGTAGTAAATTATTGGAGAGAGTGAGCAATGGTTGTGAACACACCTCCTAATTTAGTAAAAGCCTCAGCTACTTCCCCAAGCCCGCGACTATGTGGTCTGAGAAGTTTTTTCTGAATTCATTACTCCAACCTGCTTTATCAGCCTACATTTCTGGTGGGAAAAACAGAGAAAGAAGGTGTCTGACTGAGGCAGGGAGGATCCAGAAGTTATGAAAGAGAATGTGGTGATGAAGTCAAAGAAGGAACTCAGGAGGAGGATAGAGATGCATCTTTTATCAGCATGGTTCTTCCACTAATCCATTTTCTGAAGAAGGTTCCTTTCAGAGAGGCATTATAGCTAGGTCAAATGTTTCACAGACTTTCATTTTGTCTGTATGTGTTAGCTAATCTCCCTATGTGAAAAGTAAAGCTAGTGTTATTCAAGTAGAGTCAATAAGTTGCAGTAGCCATTACTGCTTTTTTCTGTTTAGTATCGGTTAGATAATTATGCCTAAAGCAGCAGTGTCTATTCCTGGTGTTATGAGAATGGAATGCACATTACAAAATTCATAAGGTTATGGACAAATGTTGAACTTTAAGCCTGCTACCTTAAATTTGAAAATGTTTTGTGCTCGAGTCAATCACAGGCACTTAATGGCAAGTTTACTTTTGAATCATGCACTAGTTAAAATCACCTGTTTCATGAACAACCATCCTGCTAAACAGCAATTTGCTGTGGAGAATTCCTATTTTCTTCTTTGCTGTATGACAGAAATTTTCTATAAAACTGTCCCTCTGAAGTGAGAGTCAACATTAGGACCAAGTTAACTGGAGGTTCAGTGCAAGTGAGAGCTCTATCAGTGCACATTTTTGCTCTTCGGATACAGCTAAGAGAGGAGAGATTTATCTGGCTCTCTGTTTTTGTCTCTGAACCTGAGTTTCAGACTCTGAATCTCCACTGTGCATGTACATCCATATTCTACTAGCCAGTGTGTATTACGGGGTCCCTATGGGGCACTGACAGATGTGTAGCTCCCCAGTCATGGCGCTTCACAGAAAAACACTTTGAGAGGGGCTCCAATCCACACACCCTCACTCCAGTGCAGGCTAGGCAAACTCCAGCTGACCTTCCTCCTCTCCCCTCTCCCCACCTCCCATCATGCAAATAACACTAGGGCAGGTCTGTGCTGCATTAGCCCAGCTGCCTGAAGAAGCAGAAGTTAATAAAGGCACTCCATTTTGGAGTGCCTTCATTTGAACCCTCAGATTCACAGATTCACAGACGTTTAGGTCTGGAAGGGACCTCATGAGATCATCAGGTCCAGCCCCACTGCTCTGGGCAGGAAAAACTGCTGGGGTCGAAATAACCCCAGCAAGGTGTGCATCCAGTGCATCCAGACACCCTCAAGGCAAACATTAAGTAGTGTGGCACTGACACCACAAATTGGGAAAAACTAGCCCGGGACAGGACTACATGGAGACACCTTGCAAGAGACGGCACATCTTACTTTGAGGAAAACCATCTTGCCACAGAGGCAGAAAAGTGACAATGAGAGTGAATTTGTTGTGGAATTGGAGAGCTCTGCAGCCATGCTCTTGTATTAGGACATGGCTGTGGAGCGCTTTCAGAGGGCCAACCATGTGTCAAATGTCATGTCAGTTTATGCATGGTGCCCAGGTCACAAAGGGCATGTCTGTTACAGCTGAAGAGCTGAGCACTTTAGCTCAAGCTCTGGAACTGCTCAGTTTTAACTCAGGTGGACCCCAGTATCCACCTAGATAGAATTCCATGCAGTCTTCCGTGACCGTGCCTTTGCAACTGAGTGTAGGGCTCGTGCGCAAATGCGGTTTACCCGAGTCAAATTTTATTATTGGAATTTCTTGTCTCCATACCATGGATCCAAGTATAAGTGGAGACCTATTTGTGAACCAATTGAAAAACAAGTCTGATGCTTATTGCTTTCTAAACACACTGTGGCTGCAAGAAAAGGATTCTCAAGATTGTTCCAAAGAGCCCAGAGTTACTCCTTTTTGTCTGATCTCTGTCTTTAGATTGCAAGTTCCTCAGAGCAGGAACAGTCATTAAATGTTTGAAAAGCACCTCACACATTGTTGATAATACTGCCACAGTCAATAACATATTGTTGGCTGTTTGTCACTGTCAGATCACAGTGCACAAGTAAAGCCTTATGTTTTAGCTCTAAAACTGAAACAGATTTAATACCAAACATGTTGGGGATGTGGCTGTTCAGATGCACCTCAGGGAATTTACTTGAACTAAATAGCAGTAAACATGGAGCTAGGGGAGCCACAATGGATTACATTACATTTAGAGACAAGAGAAATAAGAGATGACATGATAGAGGTATCTATAAGAAAGACTGCTGTAAAGGAGTTCGATCAGATTCCTTGATTACCCGGGGTGGGGTGGGGAATTCAATGAATCAAACATTAAAAAGATAGCAATGAGGTAACTTTCCCTTGAAATAGCCTTTTCCCCTTACTGTTTAGTTTCTTTTTCTTTCTTTCTTTCTTTTTTATCCTTCTCTCAGTCTTCTCTCCCCTTTCTCATTTTTTCCTGTTCTTTAATGTGTCTGGTTATTTATTTGAATGTCAAAAAGTTTATTCCAAAATATATGTTTCAGGTTTCTTGGACAGTATCCCAGCATACCACATGTGGCTGCCTGTGCTGACTTTGACCCAGATTTCTGTCCTAAATAAGTGTCCTACTGAGATGGGAATTTTCTGCAGGATCTTCAGTCTTGATCTGGGCTGGCATTATCAAAGGACCCCAAAGAGAGTTAGACACCAAGATCCCATTGACACCGCATGATTTTGGTGTCCAGTTCTTGTAGGGTTCTTCAAAAATCCCTATAGTCCTTTATCTACTTCAACATCTCAATCAGTTCCTGTCCATTCTCATTATATATATATATACACACATATACATGTATGTATATACATACATACATACACACACACACACACACACACACACACACACACACACACACATATATATATATGGAATATTTCTCAGGTCATGCCAGGGTGAGAGAGGAATGAGGTGTCTTTTGGTTAAGACACTGGGTTAACACTCTTGAGTATCAGCCTCCAGTTTCCAGCTACATTCTATCTAGCACAGGCAAATCTGTGACTTCAGAAGCCTAGATTCACAAAGGTATTTCAGTGCCTAACTCTTACTTAGGAGACAAAATACCTTAATGGACCCATGCCTTAGTCATTCTGTGTCTCAGTTGCTAAATGGAATAATATATTTTGCCTTCTCCTTCACAATGTCACTCTGGACTTATTTAGACCATAGGCTGCTTGGAGCATGGATAGTCACAATCTAGTTAGCACACGGGGACTCCAATCATCATGAGAGCCTCTACTGTTGTACATGTCAAGTGAGCAGGGATTTTTTCTAAAATAGTGAATTTCCCAGCCTGCCAGCATTCGTGTTCATTATTAGACAAAAAATTATCATAATGCTAATACATTTGTATGACACACAGCGCTGTGAATTACATGCCTGAAAAATGCACATATTCTCTGTGCGGAGGAAAAAAACCCTTATTTTTCTTTGTCCTTCATTTTGAGGCTTTGTCATGTGGTTTTTGTCTTAGAGGCTGGTTACGCACATGATGCACACAAATCACTGCATCTATCTGTTATGCTTCAGCAGGCCTGACTCTATTTAAGACAATAGAGTTTGCTCATTTCCACTTGCTGCTGAACTTACCCACAGCCTCTATGTACAGTTATGCCTCTAGAAAGCTTATCCTGTCAGAATCTGCTTTTTTCTATACCCTCCGTGACCTGTGCCAAAGGGTCCTCAGCCAGCAAGAATTAGGCAAGTTAGAGGGTCTGACTTATGTTTCTGAAACCCCCTGGATTTCAGTGAAATTACTGATGAATTCTCCCTGCGTGGTCGATTCTGAACCAGATCCACCTAACCTGAGGTCTAACAAATTACTTCTGTTCTGCATTCCTTGAGTCCATGGGAGTTATGCCATTGACTTCAGTGGTAACAGCTTTGTTATAGTCCCGCCACCTCCTCTCATTACAATGCTGATACTTTCCAGCTCTAGAGGGTTGAGCCTGCCAGGCACTGAGCAATTGGGCCTGACACACCCAAGTAGCTAAGCACGTGCTGCATTTTAAGCACACAGGCAGCCCCACTAAAACCAAAGGGAATCATTGCATGGCTTAAAGCTAGGTACATGCCTGAGTGCTGCACTGGATCAAGCCAGTATGTTCAGTGCCACACAGAACAGAGCCCTAGAGCATTCAGCAGCTAAGTGCACTGCAAGCAGGATATGAGCATATAAGCATAAAAGACATTTTGAACATTCAAGCTGACATACGTAGGGCACATCTACATGTTGCCATATGGCAAAGTTACTACAGCGGTACTGCCTATACTGTGCCATGTGCATAGTTAGTTTTCGCCACTATGTCACCATAGCAGCACACTAAAACAGAGGGAGTGCACCAGTATGGCAACATAGCTGCCAATCACATGTAGACCCACATGATTTCTGCATCACCATAGCATGCCATATAGTGACATAGAGCATTGCTACGGTGACATAGGGCGACATGTAGATGCACCCACAGTCTATCAGATCTAACAAGGGGCCTTAAGCTATGAGAGGTCATCCTTTGAGGCTACTGCCACAATGTGCAACAAAGGGCATGACTAAACCAAAATTTGTCCTGAAAAATAAGGGTGCACTCAGTGAATGAGACTTTTGAAGCAAAAAAATGTCTCCAGGAATATTCTCCATATCATGGATTAACAGCTGGGATCTGACCTCGGGAAAACATACAGGCATTTACTAATGACCAACTTTCACAAATATTTTGCCAGATGCTTATTTTGAAAGGCAGCCACTTTTGCACATTTATTCATTGCACTTCCAAGGTTCCACCCCCATTTTTGGTGATAGGAAGGGCATTTTCCTCATAGTTAACAAAACTATGCAAGCAGAGTGAGAGATGAGCCCAGGAATAGACTTCCTATCCAGATTCCCAACTTCCTTAGGATATTTGGGTCTGAGGTTTATACTACATCTGTTTCAGACAGAGAGACCAGCTGCAAAATTTGTCTCTTAGATCTGGATTCTAGCCTGTATTTCCCAGCCCACTGGATATTCCGATCTAATGATTCAATTCCATTTCCATCTGTAAGTTAAAACTCTTAAAAAGCGGGTCACTGTGAAGATGGGAAATTTTAACTCAAAAGCTTTAGGTGAGAATTTGCCAGTGAGCTTAGCATCACATAAGCATTAAATAAGGAGCTTGAATTTTCAAAGTCATTTGATACATCGGGGGCTGAACCATTTAAATGTGCTAGTCTCACAAAGGAACTGCCAGACATTGAGCCCTAAGTCAGGATGCCGAGCCATGGGATTCCCCTGAAAATCTGTCCATTATTTTATATATAGTTTAATCCGGCAGCACCTGAAAAGTGAGCCTTTCAAAAAGGGTATTCGTATTGGCATCCAGACCCATCAGTCAGCTTCAAATGTCTAGCTCCGGGGCTCTTTGCACAAACTGATTGAAAAAATTCTTAGGCAACTATTTTTCAGTATATGCTTGGGTCCTGGATAAATAAGAATTCTCCTGAATGGGGTCTGCTTTCCATGAAAAATGGACAGAGTATGACTCTCAGGCAAAAAAAAGCAACCTATTAGAAACAGAGCAAACAGGCAGCTACTGCAGTGACTGGGAGCACTGGGAATGCTGAATTTCCAAGGAAATAAACAAACAGACTTGCACAAATATGAAAGCAGTAACAGAGTCTGTATACAGAGCTAGCCATGGAAGACAAAGATAAGATAATGAAAATAAAGTGTTTTTAGTTTCTTTTTTTACAAGAAGCCAGAGACATATGCTGTTATGAGAAATAATGCTCAAAAGCTGGAACAGCCAATACAAGAGTTTGGTGAGCATGGTTGTCTTTCAGCAAATGGGAAACACTGTTTCTTCACTGTTTTAAAATCCAAAACCAAGAGAAAAATGGAATAGACACTTACAGACCTGAAAACCCTGGCAGTTATATGTAACTACACTTAGACTACCCTGGGTACTCTATACTGTAGTTTGTAGTATCCTTAGCCAGAAGGCATGTAAACAGCTGCGGATTACGCACAATAAAATCACTTGAAGGTCACTGGATAAGTGCAGGCTGTTGATAAGGGGAAGACTGCAATTTTCCTTGGCATGCACAGTTGCTGACACACAAAGCTCCCACGCACAGCTGGGCAGCAGCATGGAGCAAGTCATGAGCACAGGAGAGTATCAGAATACCCTCCGTATGAGAAGGGAGGGAGAGCAGTTCTGCAGGTCATGCAGCCACCTAACACCCTTTGCCACATTGAGACAGGCCAGTCTGCCTTTTAAGGGCCTGAAGACCTCGGCACAGCAAGCCCTGTCCCAAGGCAGAGAGCCCCTGTCAGGGCAGACAGGGAGGATTAGCAGATTCATTTGGGAGCAGCCAATTGCTACATCCTCTGAAAGGGCTCAGTTGAAGAAGAAAGTTTGCTTCTGTTGTGAGACCCATGTGGAAGGTGAGCCTACAATTTACAAGTTCTTGTTCAGGGTCTGATCCAAAGCCTGTTGACCTGCACAGGAATCTTTCCATCAGTGGACTTTGAACTGTGAGATAAAATGTGACCTTCTGAGTATGAAGTGATAATTTGAGCAATTTAGTGTATACACAGCTTATAGTTTAGTGTATTTAGGCCCAGAAACTCCTGTATCCAACCCTTCCACACACAGGCAATGTCCATGAAGCCAGTGTTACTCATCCATCATGCGTGACCTGTGTGAATGAGAGTTTGCAGGCTCTGAGCCCTGAGTCACAAAAGCTCCTCATGTTTTAGCTTGTCTTTCTGTAACTCTATTTTCTTCAGTCAACAGCTGGACTCAGGTGGAACAGGTCTGACATCAGTGTCTACACTACAAACTGATGGTTGTTTTTAAAAATGGCATAGTCAAAACTGAACAAGTAATGATAGCAATGCAGGCTAGTGCTATAAGTTTGGCAACAAAATTAGAATTCCACCATCGTTAAGCAAGGTTTGATTTTCATCTTATTTCTTTTGGCTGGGATAATGTGCTAATATTAATGGTCTCTCTGCAGTCTTGGACTTTATATATATAAAAAAAGGAAAAACCTTTTTTTCATGACTGCATTAGATTTATAGCAACTGTACCTGAACAGGAAATACATTGTTTCCCAATAGGAGCATGTACTAGTTATGCCAATAATTGGAAACCTTCTGGTTCAGTACCATCCATCTTCCAAATGCTGAAAACCACATGCCTGCCCCCAGCAGAAGCAATAAAGACCTTTTCAGTCCCTCAGGAAGGCCCTGATCAGGAAAGCACTTATATAACTTAAAATCCCTTCACATCAGCATGAAAGAGTCCCATTGTATGCAATGGATTTAGTTAGTCACAGGCCTAGAGCTAAAAGCATGCCCATAATGCTGAATCAGGGACTAGCTGGGCATGTAAATTGTGACTAGCCTGCTAAATTCTGCTCTGAAATGTGGGGACACCACACCTTCGCTAGAGACAAAAGTTACACATAAACTAGTTTAAGAGATCAAAAACTGGTTTAAATCTGTAACAGAACAGAAGTTCAGTGCACATAAACTGCTTTCAAAATGACCAAAACCAGTTTAAGATAAATCTGGTTGGATGTAGTATCACACTTAACCAATTTAAGTCAAACTGGTTTATGGAACTTCAGTCCCAGACCCCTTCCTGGTTCAAGCCAAATCACAGTCCCCCAGCATCCCAGAGTGCTTTGCAGCCCTGAGCTATGCTGCCTGCTCCGGTGGAGCAAGGACTGCCTCGCCCCTCTGCTCCTTAGCCAGCTTCCTGCCTGTGTCCATCAGCCATAGGGATGGGGGGGCAGGGGAACAGACCCCCCAGCCCTACCAGCCAGGGTCTACAAAGCACATGGGAGGAGGGAAAGCCTCTGTGGTAGGGGCTTTTCAGACCCTGGAAATCCTCTTCCCTCCTTCCTCCTGAGCTGCTGATTGCTTCAGCAGCTGCCATAGAAGGGAGAGAGGAGTCCTCTGGTCTGGGTACCTGCCCATGCAGCCCAGCATGGGGGCACCAGGGAATGCCTGCCTTGGAGGTCCTGCAGCCCCAGGCAGCCCCAGGGAGCTGGGAAGAATTCTTCACCTCTGGAACCCCAGAACTGCTTGTCTTAGTCCTGTGAGTCTCAGGCAGCTTCAGGGAGCAGAGGAAAATTCTTCTGCTCCTCCACAGCCAGTTGTGCCTTAGCTGCTGCATGTCTGTAGCCAGACTAATGCAAGGGAGCAGAGGAATTTCCATCTGCTCCATGGGCTATCCCTAAGACTTACAGCAGCTAAAGCAAGGGTTTGGAGAAGGAAAGAATTCCCCTCAGCTCCCTGGGGCTGGGGACCCTGGGCTGCAGTGGGGGGGCTTCCTGGTGCCCCCATGCTGGGCTACATAGGCGGGCACCCAGCCCTGAGGACTTCTTCTCCCTTCCTCCTGGGGCAGCTGCTGAAACAATCAGCAGCTGGGAAGGGCGAGGGGAGGAATTCCCCTCAGATCCCCAGGGCTTCATGGGCTGGGGAACCCAGGCTGAGGGAAACCTCCTGAAGGATAGGTTCCCCGAAGTGGGCCAGCACCCAGATGGGAGACTCCTTAATCCCCCGTGGGGGAACAGCAAGGGTTTGGGGATACTAGACTGGACTGGCAATGATCAGCAGGCTGGGAGATGTGCTCTAGCACCCCATGCCTACTGGCCTGGGTCAGTGCAGGCCTCCTTCTGCCTGTCCAAATTGAAAACTGAATGTCAGTTCAGTTGGTTATCTGTTCAACCTATGCAGCTTTGAGGAAGCTGCCTAGATTGAATCAATTCAGCCTCTAGCAATGCATAGGGGGTGCACGCAGGTGCATGTGCACCCCTGAGATTGGCCATGCACCCCCTGGAAATGCCAGTCGTGAAACCAGAAGTGCTGGCGGAAGGGCTCAGCCATCAGTCACTGGGGGGCCCTGCCCCCTCGGCCAGTGACTGGTTGCTAGCGGACCACCCCCCCAGCTGGAGATCTGGTGCCCTCCCAGACTCAGGAGGCACCATTTGCCATGGATTTAGCCTCAGACTTTTGACTGGCTGTACTTAGCCCTTAAGAAAATGTAAAATTTCAGGCTGAGCCTGAGATTTTCCAAAGGAGCCCAAGAGATTTAAATCCCCCCTTGAAATTGAGTAAAATTGGGGTGCTGAGCTGTCAGAGCCACCTTTGATAATGCCAGGTGAGGTTTTCGGAAATGGGAGCTCAAGCTTAAAAGGCCCCACTTTGCAGCCCTTGATACATGAGTGATAATTCTGTGGTGTATTCTGGGATTGCTGTGTGTGCAAACCTTCTCTTACTGAAGATGTTACTGGTGCATTGCAAGAGGCATGGCTATATGCCAGCATGCAAGATAACATGAATTTCAGCTAGAATTATAGCCAACTGATCAGCATCAGACTCCCCACATTGGCACATTGGAGAAGAGAGCACTTCATTCTCTGAGGAGGAGTGTTTTCTACTGGATAAAACACCAGACTGAGACTCAGGCAACCTGGTCTCTCTGTTCCTACTGCTGTGCATCAGCTTCCCTACCTGCAAAATGGGAATAATGATTCAGCCCTCTTTCATATTACTTCCAGATGTACTGATGAAAACTCCTATATCAGACACTGATTAGAATTTATCTGCCCAAATTTCACTGCACAGTTTTGGAAATCTGCAGCAATTCATCATTTCCAAGGCATTCATTCAGCTTAACAGCCTAAGTCGTTATACAGAAAAACATCCTGGTATGCTCTGAGTTGGCCTGACTCTCTTCCCCTGCAATGCCACTGGATTTAAAACAAAGCCACATCCAAAATGAACAGTCCAGCCTGCCGTCTGAGACATCATCTGTTATTTTAATGGATGAATCTCTTAGAAAATGAATTCTTCGTTGTCATGTTTGGCAAGTATTCTGAAAGAGATTCCTGTTCAAATATATACAGGGGGTTGCTATACAGTGTCTTAGGACCTTTGTATTTTAAGAGTCATCATGTTCTTGGCCTATCTGACATTGTTTACTTTTTTACTAAATTCAGTTTGCTTTATAACACCATTCTTTGCAGCCAAGAGTTTCCATGTCGCAAGAAAAGATATTCCCAGAAAGGAAAAATTGCTTCAGAGATCTGAAATAATGTCAAAATGTTCAGTACTTCACAGCGTCTGACAGAAAACATTTAGGCTATGTTTTCACAGATGACTAGTGATTCTTGCATGTGGCCTGGCAAGGGTTAATATTTTTCTCCTCTAAACTGTATGGATGGAACCAGAAGTTTACAAGCTGACATCAGTTTAAATATACCCAATAAATGACGTGTATGCAGGATTTATTTGGTAACAAAAGGAAACCATCCGCTGCTGCGTTTATTACACTTAATTTTCCATTCACATAACACAACACTTGTCAGCTCGTTTGGTGTCAAGACTGTAGTGAATTATGTCAAGAGCAAAGCTCTCCGGAGCTTTGAGAATATTTAGTATAATAAAATACAGGAATGAGCTCAAAAGAAAAATTATACGGAAAAATGCTGAGCTGTGCCAGTAGTTGACATGGTGAGACCAGTATTCAACCCCACCCTCATCCTGCCTGTCAGGTAATATCTATCCTTGATCAAAGCTCATTCTAAAACAGCTTGCCAATAAAGGCCTGATCCAAAACCTATTGAAGCCAATTGAAACATCTCCATTGGTTGGATCAGGCCCTAAATGAATAATATTATGAAAATTCCTCAGATTGTTATTGCAATAGCACAAGGTGGCAAGGAAAGTTGAAAAGAGCTTTTCTAACCACTTCAGCACCCCAGACCCTCTCTTCTCATCATCAACACCAAAAATATGTGGTTGAGTTAAAAAATAATCTGACCACCATTTTTCTTTCTCTGTTGCTTCCTTTCATGCAGCCGCACTCAAAGCATTTCCCTGCAATGACCCTCATGAGCCCTGCTGGCAGGAACAAAAACTAAAATCTTCTCAAAAGTCGCAAATCAGAAAGGCATTGTTCAAAAATCAATTAAGTATTCTCAGAGACAACATTGTCATTACACTTCACTTCATGCAGAAAACCCAACACTTAGAAGCAAGAAACTGAATAGTCCAGGTGTGTTGTTGTCAGGCTTGTTCATTTTCAATAGGACTAAACCTAAGCTGCAGACATGTGGCTAAGGCAAAAGGTCTAAAGAGCCTGTGCCTGAGTGACTGTAGCATGAACCTTCATGGATGTAACAGCTGGTTTGGTTAGCAAAGAAAAGGAAGTCATCCATATGTTTAATTAGACACCATCCAAAAAAGCACAAGGCTTGAAAGGAAACACTATAAGACAGAACCATAAGTAGGGATTGATGTAGCCAACTGATTTGAATTTTATTTTGCTATAATAGATGTATTCTTGTTAGAATGCTTAGATAAGCTGTAAGAACAAAGCAGCCTCATCAAATCATAAACCAAAGTGAAGAAGTAATAGACCAGTGTGAATGGGAAATGAAAGGAGATAAGGAAGTCTCCCTTTTGTCCCTTTTGCTTCACCAGGGATATGAATCCCAATTAACTGGCACTTCCTAGGTCCACAAGAAATCTGATTTAATCCAGTTTCAAAAGTTTCAGTGAAACAAAATAAATTTAAATAAAACCAATCAGGGATCATTCATTAAGATATTGGGACCAGTCATCTATAAATAATGGGCATAGGCTGGAGGAAAATTTGGACTTTTACATTTTGGAACTTCCACTTGGAGACTTCTACCTTTGGATTTTTACTTTTCGACTTCTCCAGAGCTCACCAACTCAAGTCCCCAGGGAAATAAAAAAGTCTGGCCAGCCAACCTGTTCTTCCCTGAATCTGAGGCTATGTAAGCATTGTCTTTATTGATTTAAATAAGTCTTTGCTATTGTGTATCCTAATAAAGCTTTCAAGTTGTGCCTGGAATCGGCCTTACTGTATTGTTAGTCTCACTCTCAACCACAGTTAAAATCAAGGGTAAGAAAGAGAGACCACCAGACCAACTTCCCTGTCTTCCTGTATATCCCAGGCCATAAATCATCATCCCGTTTCCTTGGATTGAGCCCAATAAAGTATGCTTTATATCATAACTCTCCAAGAAAGGCATCTAGCCTTGATGTGAAGATATTGAGAGTAAAGGAATCCATTACTTCTCTTGGGAGTTTGTTCTGTTGTCCAGCCACCTTCCCGGTTTAAACAAATGATGTGTCATTTCTGTAGAACATGGGTGGTTTTAACTTCCAACCATCATTTCTTGCTATGCCTTTCTCCCTGAAAATAAAGAATCCTTTAAGGCCTGGTACTTTCTGCCCATGGAGGTACTTGTACAGCAGAATAAACATACATACATGCATGCAGACTAAGTACAAACATTCAAAAAGCCTGAAGCAGAATCAATCCAATCTATGTGGGTTTCTCTAAGATGTGTAGATTGCTTCCTGAGGCCTGAGACCATGCCCTGGAGCTCCAGGAAGGGCTTGGACAATGCCTCCCCCACCCTGGATCCCAGCCCAGCGTACAGTCACAGCCAGGATCCACAACTCAAAGCCTTTGTCTCCTTCCTAAGCAGCCAGGCAGGGGAGGGTGGAAGGGAAGAGCAGCAGATGGGGGAACAGAACCCCCAGCCACAAAACCCAGGCCTCAAGCTCGGGTAGGACTGGCCCAGAGCTCGTCAAGAGCTGATGAGTAGCAGCCAAGGCTAGCATGCTGCCCTGCAAGGGGCACCTGGGATGCAGGAGGACAGCAAACTAAAGTGATTTGCTACAGGGTATGAGACAGAATTTTGATGGTCCACACTAACCTAAATCAATTAGGTCTAATACTGCATCCACCCTGGTCTATCCTAAACCAGGTTCTGCTACATGTGCTGCATTTCTGTTCTGTTACAGGTTTAGACCAGTGTTCAGTCATTTATACTAGTTTACATGGGGTTGGTCCTGGGGCCAATTTTGTTCCATGTGTTCATCAATAACCTGGAAGATGGCACTTTGCAGATGACACCAAGCTGGGGGGAGTAGTAGATACATTGGAGGATAGGGCTAGGAGAGAGACCTCAACAAAGTGGAGGATTCAGCCAAAAGAAATCTCATGAAGTTTAACAAGAACACGTGCAAACTCCTTCATCTAGGACAGAACAATCCCATGAACCAGTACAGGCTGGAGGTCACTGGCTAAGCAGCAGCTCTGCAGAAAAGGACCTGGGGGTAACAGTGACAATAAGCTAAAGATGGCCCAACAATGTGCCCTTGTTGCCAAGAAGGCTAATGGCATACTAGGCTGCATTGGTAGATGTGTTGCCGGCAGGTCAAGGGAAGTGATTATTCCCCTCTGTTCTGCATTGGTGAGGACACATCTAGAGTACTGTGCTCAGGTTTGGGCCCCTCACTGCAGAAAGGGTGGGGAAAATTGGAGAAAGTCCAGCAGCGGGTAACAAAATGGTGAGGGGGCTGGGGGACATGACTTATGAGGAAAGACTAAGGGAACTGGCCTTAGTTTAGAAGTGGAGACTGAGAGAGGACTTAATAGCAGCCTTCAACTACCTGAAGGAGGGTTTAAAAGAGGCTGGAGCTAGACTGTTCTCAGTGGTGGCAGATGACAGAACAAGGAGCAGTGGTCTCAAGGTGCAACAAGGGAAGTTTAGTTTAGATTAGGAAGAACTTTCTCACTAGGAGGGTGGTGAAGCACTGGAACAGGTTACCCAGGGAGGTGGTGGAAGCTCTATCCTTGGATGTTTTCAAAACGTGGCTAGACAATGCTTTAGCTGAGATGATCTAGTTGAGGCTGGTCCTGCTTTGAGCAGAGGGTTGGAGTAGATGACCTCCTGAGGTTCCTTCCAGCCCTCATTTTTTATGAGTCTATGATTCTATGTGTAATGTCTGTATCTAGCCACAAGGTCACATCCTTACCTGGCATCAGTGAACTCCAGTGAAGTTAAAAAGACAATGGCAGTTCACACAAGCTGATGGTCTGGCTCATTTCCATCAAGTATAAAGAACCACATGCTTTGCCATAACATAGAGCCCTAAACTCTGAGACCTCAGCCTGCTCAAGTCATTTACTGCATTTGTGTCATCTTGAAGGTTTGTATCTTCTTTGGAAGAAAAGTGTTACATGGGAAATATTACTTAACGTATTTATCAAGTGGCAGCAGAATTGTTTTTGCTGAAGTCATGTACTTGCTGCTTTCTGAGAAGAATGTGTGTGTTCATAGGATGTGCATATTCTGAATGACTGATCTGTGGTAAAATTATACACACATTTGCACCACACTGACTTTAAGGCTGGCCAATGTGTACTGCTACAGAAGAGTCCTGTGAGGTTTGTTTCTTCTTAGGGCTTATATTTTTGGGCCACAGATAGAGGAAGATGCTATGCTTCACAGTCAGAGTTAAGGCTTCTGTGCTGTGGTTTTGGTCCCAGTTCCTCCCTACTGGAGAGCCCTTGAGCACATTATGATATTCCATGACTCCACATCTTTGAAAAGTGTATAACAAAGCTGTTTCAGTGCTCTGAAACCCTGCAAAAACACAGGGCCAAAACCATACTTGGTATGACAGTGAGTTCTGTGGAACTACACCAGGAATTAACTTGGTCCACAAGGAAACTATTAAAAAGAACTTTTTTCCCTTCTGAAAATGTTCCCCCATGGCTTTTATTCATCTTGTTCCTTCTGCCCCGCTGGCATCCTTGACACGTCAGGACAGACTGCATTGGTAATGAGAACCCATCATTTGGGAACCAGTCAGCTCTATTCTTCCTTTCTGCAGCATGGATTTGGCACTCTCTCTTTCCTGTCTGTACAGAAGTTGGCAGGCTGCTAACACACCTGAGTGTCACTGAGCTACCGATGAAGATAAAACGTACAGATTTCCATGCAATACACAGAGCCAACAAAAAGAGAAAAAAATCCCTTGGCATAATCCATTGTAACACACTTGGTTGTAACCTGCAGGAAGAATCTTTTCATCCTTCATATGTTTCTCTCTCTCAGGTGAATACACTTCAGTTATGTTTCATGTGTGAGGAACACTTTCATACCTCCAGAGAGCCTGAAAACAATCAGCCAAGACTGTAATAATAGTCACACCCTGAGCTGTTTCCAAAGTCTACAAGTGACCTCTGGTGGAATAACAAAGAAATGAATGTTGCTGAAGATCAGAGCTGAAAAAATACTGACAGCAGCTCATGGTGCAGGGTTTGTTCTGGATGGGCTTAGAAAAGGGAATGTGTTTATCCACTTACTGGCTTGGAGGGTTTTGCAGAACCAGGCCTTCCTCCATGAGATTTCGAGGGTGTCCTGGTTTTCGTCAAGCAGAAAGTATTTTTTTCTGGTATCTCAGTATCCCTTTTTCCTGTCAGGCCGAAGACCCTGCTTCTGCACAGTGTCTAACTTCGCAGACTATGAGTGGTCCCACAATCTTCAAAGAGGCAGGGGTGGTCCAATGGCTACGGTGCCAGCTTGGGCTTTGGGAGACAAGGTTTGCGTGCCCTACTCTACCACAGACTTCCTAGGTGACTTGACCAAGTTTCTTTGGCCTCAATCCACAAAGGGACCTGGCTGTTGTGACACAGAAAGAAGCCCTCTTCATTGCAGAGTGGAATTCACAGCCTGGAGCTGAGGTCCTCAGCTCCCTTACAGAGCATGAGGAGAGTTACAAATGCAAAAATCTAGAAGTCTTGGTTCAGAGATGATACCTTTCATTAGACCAACTGAGAAATTGCAAAACAATGTCTTTTTTCTGCAAGCTTTGGGGCTCACATGCCCTTCATCAGGCTCAGGGAAAGTTAGGTGCCTCAGTGTAGGATTCACAGTGGCCAGCAGGCTGAGTCAGGGGCCAACTCTACCTCCAAAAGGAAATGCTGGGGACAGGGGTGCATCTGAGAGACCCATTGCTGAGATCTGTATCTTAAGATCTTGAGAGATGTGGCTGAAGGCACCTTTATAGTGCCCTCACTCCCACTCTAGGTTTGGAGTGTCTGGAGCAGAAGTGGGACACCAGGGATTATTTTTTCAGTGGCTTCTTCAAAAGCAGTATGGGAATCAATATACGTGTGCCAAAAAAGGTTTTTTTGGGGAAGTGGGAAGTTGGGGGGAGGGGAAGGGGGGCATTGAGGGAAATTAAACCAAGGCCCTGACAGCCAACACTCTGATCACCAAGTCTGTAAGAGAGACTTATGACTATGAGAAAATGGATGGCTCCCAAAATGTGGGTCCAATTCCCTGCTCTGCCACAAAACTCTGGGGTGACCTTGAGCTGGTCAAAAAATGCCCCTGTATTTCTGCCCTTTATCTGTCAAACAGAGATAATAGGCTTGCCTCTCATCCCAGCATGTCAGATGATGCTCACATACCCTGTGATGAGGCCCATCTAAAGACACTGAAAATGAGCTCTTGGATTCTGCTGTGAATGAGAACTTTCCATGTCTCCCTTTAAGAAACAGTTACATACATTCCAAAAATTCAAAAACCATGAGCCAGCCCCACTCCAGTAAAAATAATGAAAATTAAATAATAATAATAATAATGCATAGTCCTTTTTATTTGTCATCTTGGTTTTGAACATTAGGATTCATGCTTTCCACGTTTTCAGTACAAACATTAAAAACAATAATGCTAGAAACCTGCATTTTTAGTATATTTAATGTAAGTCCAGGAGCTGGAACTATAAGAGAACACCAAATATTGCCAGGCTTCTGATAAAATCAAGTGTAAAAGTGTTGCCAGCTCTTGCAGTGACTAAGGCCATTCTGTTGGCCCGTATGAAAGCAGAAGGAAAGTTAAGAGAACTTAAATTTTCACTATATCTCATACCCCCTCTTCTCTAAATGAATGTTACTGAGCAAAACAGTTTTCAAATAGATATAGGAATATTACTCTGTTGTTTCGTTTTCAGTTACTGTTTACTCTAAATCAGGGGTAGGCAACATCTTTGTGCAGTGCCAAAAACACCTGCAACCTTGATTCATAAGATGTTGGCAGATGGCATGGGAGCCACAAGGGGTCCGAGCCTTGTGGCGGCACAGACATGGCCCCCTCCCTGCCATCCACTCACAGGCATGTGTGCCAAGCAATATGCCTTCTCATGCCACACTGGCACTTGTGCCGGGGGTTGACTATCTCTGTTCTAAATACTGTAAAGTGCATGTTATGTGTGTAACACCAGGAGGAACCAGGCAGCAGGCTGCAGAGTTATGCTGACTGTTAATTTGAACTAAAACTCCCAGAAACTCCCAGGGGCTGAGGGGAAAGGGAAAAGGAAGAGAAAGCAGCATGTAGGTGGCATGTGGGCAGCCCTACACAGAGGAGTGCACAGTGGCAGTGAAGATCTCACTGGCTCAGTCAGTCAGGACTGTGAACAAAAGGAGCTGGACTCAGACTTAGGGGCAGCTGTAGGCTGCTCTATGAGCACTCTAGAGACTAAAGGCGTTTGGGAACACCTCCGGAGGAGTGGGGGAAAATTAAGGTGCTGAGTGTATGTCACAACAGTGTTGATGTTTCCTTACCTTTTACCTGTTTCCTCCCTTTGGCCCGGTGGCTTGTGACCCTAACCCTTATGATTTTCTATATAGAAGTGGCAACTCCCCTTTGCTTCTTATGCCAGTTTCTGGGGCTGCAGAGCTGGCACACTAGTGACAGAAGTTTGCCTTGACAATGGAAACATTTCCTAGATTCAGACTTATAATCAAACAAAATAATCAGTTAAGGACCAGTTTTAGACTCAGTGTAAACACACAAAATTCAGTGGGAATTATTTGTCTTTTTAAGATAGGCCTGAATTTGGCTTTGAGTATAGGAAAAAGTAGGCATGTCTAAACTTCAGATAATTATTTTCATTTCACTCTGAACAAATTAAGACCCTGATATTACAGATAGAAACATATGCAAGTAATTTTACAGCTATTGATTAGGATCAAGACCCATATTTGTATAATATAAATACAGAGTGGAAAAGTAAATTGCATAGTGGTTTTAGATTACATCCTCTTCATTATATAGGGTTACCATACATCCAGGTTTTCCCAGACATGTCCTCTTTTTTGGCCCTCTGTGCTGCATCCAGGCGGGTTTTTAAAATAAGAGAAAATGTCCAGGTTTTTTGCTCTTCCTCTGCTCTCCCATGCTGGCTGCTTGGGGCTGGGAGCAGCAGGCAAGGTGAGTGGCTGTTGGGGGTCACATGCTCCCCACATGGGCCCAGCAAGCCAGGTAAAGACATATTGTGTGCGTGCGTGCATGTATGTGCATGCATGCATGTGTGTGTGTGAGCAGGTGCCCAATCATATGCCCCTCCCCCCTCTCCTCCTCCTTCCCCCTCCCTCTCCCTCTTTTTTGATGCTGGAAATATGGTAATCCTAAATTATGCAGTAATTTTATGAAACACTTTGTTTTGAAAATGCCAGAACCACACTTTCAGCTTTTTGGGGGGAGGTCTATTTTCTTTTTCTTTTTTAACTGGAACAGTTCAGTGACATTGGCAAGTGTTCATTAAATGTTTCAATCAACACAAATCTATTGCTTGGCCAAAAATATTTGACCATTTCTACTCCTAAACTCTTACTTGGTCAAATCACTACAGGGAGACCAAGATACAATGGCTAAGCATGGGTTACATATGCACGCAGACTATTGTAAAACATCCTGCAAAATTGGGATCATGGGCCCTGATCCTATTAAAAACAATGGTTAAACTACAGGCGACCCTGTAAAAAAATCTCCCAGCCCAAGCCCCACAACTTGGGGCTCAGGGGTGATCTGATGGCCACCTATAAGTTGATCAGGGGTGACCACCAGTATCTGGGGAAACGTTTGTTCACCAGAGCGCCCCAAGGGATGACAAGGTTGAACGGTCATAGACTACTGCAAGACCATTTCAGGCTGGACATAAGGAAGAATTTCTTTACTGTCCGAGCCTCCAAAGTCTGGAACAGCCTGCCAGCGGAGGTGGTTCAAGCACCTACATTGAACACCTTCAAGAGCAAATTGGATGCTTATCTTGCTGGGATCCTATGACCCCAGCTGACTTCCTGGCCTTTGGGCAGGGGGCTGGACTCAACGATCTTCCGAGGTCCCTTCCAGCCCTAACGTCTATGAAATCTATGAAATCTATGAAACTGCAGAGCTCACGCTGGGAGATAAGGATCTCCCAGCACTGCCCCCAAGATCACAGAGGTGGTGTTGGCAAGCAAGGACCTTCCAGCCCCCCTCGCCTCCTTTCCCCCCTCCCCTCACCCTGCTCCTCAATCACAACGGCAAAGCAGAGGCTGGAAAATAAGGCTCTCCTCGCCCTGGCTTCCTGATCACAATCTCAGAGTGGGGCACTGGGAGCTCCCTGCTGCCAGGGCAGGGGGATATAGTCCCCACCTGGGGTCCAGTGGCAGAACCCACCCCAGCATCAGACTGTTCCCAGTGGCAGGGAGCAATTTCCTGGCCCCTGCTGCCTGTCTGACCAGGAGCACATTTGCTCCTGGTCAGCCATCTACACAAGCATTACTGTGCAGTAATTAATTACAAGTAAATTTGCTACTTGCATTTGCAAGTAGCAAATTTACTCATGATTAGAGCAGCTTACTGTGCAGTAAGCATGTGCACATGTAGACATGCATGCTTACTGTTCAGTAAGCTGCTCTACTTTACAGTAAAGCATTTTGTGTAGATGCACCCAGTGATGTTCAGCATCTAGCACAATGGAACCTGTGTACATTTGGGGCTTTTGGCTTCTTGAGCATGAATAATAATCCAGCTCACAACAGTATATTCCACACATGAGTAAACATAATGAGCCAAAATGAAGGCTTAGTGGAAATCTAAGGCAATTATTCAAGTAGAACCCAGGATGCACTTGTTGCATTGTGTATGCCAGTTGAAACAGAAGGGCACAAGATCTACCGATTCTTATTTCCTCAGGACACATAACTGCCTTCTAAATTCTAAGAAATACCAGTATTTGTAATACTTGGAATGAGAGAGTTACCAAAAACAAATGCGTCATAATTACACTTTCTCTGCTTATGGAGTGTGCATAATTTTGCTACAATGTTCACTGCTAGCTCCTGAGAAGTCTAATGCTGTTGTTGAAACCTTGATTATTCCCACAGTTGCAGAATGAAAGATGCCTCACTCAGGTTTGTCTTCAGGGCTGAAAAATAGCTTTTGGGGACTCCATTTGTGCAGGCAGATGTTTGTTCTACTCCCAGTCTGATGCCAGACGTGATAGAAACTAATTGGTTCTGGGAGGCAGATTAAGCTTTTGTGCATTTTGTTGGCATCATTCTCCATAAGTGCTGACTCTATCCTGCATTCTTCATTGCAGGGAACTGAGCAAAAAAATAATAGCCAAACTAAAAATTAAATTGTTTGGTCCCCTTTGGAAGTCATTGACTTCTGTTCATTGCCTTAACCAAATGCAGTATCCATACTGAATCATTGGACACTTTTGGGCCCAGACATGCAAAATCCCTGGGGAGGTTTGTAGATGCCAAAGATATGCCTGAACTTGACATGAGTCAATAAGTCAGTCTTGAAAATCCCTATCCCCATTCTCCAGGGGACGATAAAGACAAGGAAAGTGGAGGGAAGGTGGAGCGAAAACACTAGAGTTCTATTATTTATATTACAGTAGTACCTAGTGTTCCTTCTAAGAACATATCTCCAAAGGATATATGGTTATCTGTTTTTCAAAGGAAAGGAATGTATCTGGCAAAGAGAGATGATGTGTCTTACCCAAGGTCACACAGCCAGTCTGGACAGAGCTGGACATTTTCCAAGTCCTTTTCTTCAAGGTTTGCAGGCTCAATGCAATATAATATGGAGGGGAATCAGTTTCATAATAAACAGGAGAATTGGCTCACAGCTTCACATGAAACTTAATTCATATATCAGACTTTAGGAGCTTAGAAGTATAAGCCATTAGCTGTGTTCTCTCTTAGAGCTGCTTGGAACATGAAACATGACTGCTGTGTAAAATATTGCTCTAAACCTAGCAATACTGAATGCTAAATTGCTAGCTAGGCAACCCAACCACTTGCCTCTGCTCTTAAGCATCCAGTTCAGCTGTAACCAATGGATTCTTATCTGGCCACAGCTTGAATACAAGTAATCTCAGTTCCTCAATGATAATCTTGTTCAGAGCTACGCATATACCCCTGTCCTATAGCCTCTCCACGCCACCACACACCAGTCCACCTAATATAAGGAGTGACTAAAGAATACAATCTATATAGTTTAGGAAAAGCTCTTGGCAATGAGTAAAAACTCTTGGTGAGTAGTGGTCATGGGCATGGCATTGCATGGGCTTGCATTGGTTTCATACTGGTTTAGTTCCACTGTTCCATGAAGTGACTTCTGATTTATACTGGGAGGATGGTTGGAACCTGTAGATCTAGCAATGGGATGATGTTCAGCCTCTTGAAATGAAAAACACAAGTTCAATCCCCTCTTCAGAGCTAAATCCTGCACACAAAGATGTTCATTGACTTGGAGGGGAACAGGACAGTGCCATCCAGTTCTCATGTTTTGTTCCCACAGACATTTCAGCCTAACTTTGGAACACAACATTGGTTTTCCAGATGTTCATTACCTGCTGGTGTGCTTTCGTTCTGTGAGTGGATAGAGATCTGACCCTGCATCTTGCACAGAGCAGCGGATCTTCCTCATCACTGTTCACATGGTAGAGATGATGTACACTATGAACTGCAGTCACATGTTTTGTAGGTTGTTTCCATTCATATGTTGGGAGCTGGCAAAACATTTAATCACTGAGTAGAACAAAGAAATTAAATATGGCTCAGCCATATCCTGCCCCCAAATACTCAATTCTGTAGGTGAGCAAATAAGTGCAGAATTTGTCCTGTAATTAATAATCCTTTTAATGTGCATAGTCTGAGCGTTAGAAATTTGGGACCAGAAACATTGACTTACATCAACCTCAGCTGTGCTAGACCAAGGGGTTTACTCCGGTCACATACTGCGAAGAAGCAGCTTCTTCCAAAACTTCCCCCCTGTTTCTTGAATTTTACTTCAGTAGCTTCACCCACAGCATGTGCCTCTTCATCCTACGCTGGTAATTTATATATCACAAAAAGCATTTAGGAATTGTCTACATTCCAGAGCTACAGTCAACTGTAACTGCAGTAAAGCTCCCTAGCAGAGAAGCAGCATACACAGCATAAAGGGATCTCTTTCAGTGCAGTTAAAATACCTCCACAACTGACTAACTAAACAAGTACAAACCCTCTTCTATAAGCAAAACTGCATCCAGACTGGTGGTGTTGCTGGACAATGACATCAGCTAATGCTGCATGCTCTTTCAACACGTGACAGCTCTGTTGGCAAAACTGTGTAGTGTAGACCAGACTGCAGTTGCATGAGATCTGTTGTGGAATTGGGGTAGGGTCTACAGCTGTGGCACATTCAGCCTAAACAGATAACGGCTTGCTCAGCCGCTGGGTTTTGACTGTCTGTGCCTCAGGAAACAATAAAAAAACAGAATGAACCTGACATAAACCAGTCATCTGGGCTGACCTAACTATAAGGGGCAGAGGCACTGACATGGGATCAGTTACCAGCTTGATCCATCTGGGTGTTAAAGGAATTTAACATCTGGGCCCAAAAGGAGCAGAGGAAATCCCCAAATTCTGCTTCTCTGGCCAGCCTTATCTTCCCTGGAATCAAAATCATTCGTAATTTATTCATCATGCTTAATAACATTTTGATACTATGCTTAACATCCTTCCAGAAAAAAGAAAGTGTTTGTTCTGTTCTTAAGTACCATAGCAAAGTTCAGTAAATTCCTAGAAAAAAATTCAGACTTCTTTCCTCTGAAAGATAACAGAATTTCCTCAAGTCCAATTTTATATTAAGGATACAGATGCTCTGATATATACCTTTTGTTCAACTACATTTTTAGTATATAGTACACTGTAATGTACATAGGATAACCGGGTCTTTTGTTGTCATCTGGCCCAAACCCAGAAAAACAGAACAGCCTCCTTGAGAAATTGAAAGTCTGTGGTTTTCAGTCAAATGGGTGAGCAGAACAAAGATGCTTTTTATTGTAGGAAAGTGTTTTCCTTATTTCAGTGTTGCTATGTGATTTCTCTACCTAGAATTTCCAAACAAATGGCACCTATGGGAAAAGGCAGGACAGGGAAGTGACAGGCACAAAAGAATGATCAGATTTAAGAAGAGAGCCATATATAAGCTGCCCAACTTCTAAGCTCCTCCTGTCTTCCCCCCAGCCCACAGGCCCTGGGAGCCAACCTATCAGGGCTGTGTGATGCACAGGTCACATCAGCCATAACACATGAACACTTCCCCTTGCCACTGCTGTACTGTTTGCCCGTATGAGCATCCCCTCCCCACTGCCATGCTGAGCGGGCACATGAACACAATCCACCCTTGCTGCAAAAGGCACCTACATAAGCATGATGCACCCTACCCTCACAGAGCCTGGACTCACCCCCCACACCTCCATTCCCCTGGGGCAAAGGCAGGAAGCAACAGATAGTTTCATAGTTTGTAGGGTTGGAAGGGACCTGAGCAGCTCATCGAGTCCGACCCCCTGCCATGGCAGGAAAGAGTACTGGGGTCAAATGACCCCAGCAAGGTGTTCATCCAGCCTCCTCTTAAAGACCCCCAGAGTAGGAGCCAGCACCACTTCGCTTGGAAGTTGGTTCCAGATCCTAGCTGCCCTGACCGTGAAGTAGCGCCTCCTGATGTCTAGTCTGAATCTACCCTCTGCCAGCTTGTGACCGTTATTCCTGGTCACTCCTGGTCATGCTCGGAGGAACAGGGACTCCCCCAGTGCCTGCTGGTCCCCTCTGACTAGTTTGTAACAGGCCACCAGATCCCCCCTCAGCCTTCTCTTGTGGCGGCTGAACAGGTTCAGGTCCCGTAGCCTCTTCCCATAGGGCCTGCCCCGCTGCCCTCTAATCATGCGAGTGGCCCTCCTCTGGACCCTCTCCATGTTGTCCACACCCCTCCTGAAGTGCGGTGCTCAGAACTGGACACCGTACTCCAGCTGCGGCCTGACCAGTGCCGCATAGAGGGGGAGTATCACCTCCTTGGACCTGCTTGAGCTGCATCTGTGGATGCATGACAAGGTACGGTTGGCCTTCCTGACTGCATCCCCACACTGCTGGCCCATGTTTATCTTGGCATCAACGATGACTCCAAGATCCTTTTCTGCCTGCCTCTGCACTGACAAGAAGGGAGCTCCCCAGCCTGTAGGTATGGTGCTGGTTCTTCCTCCCCAGGTGCAGCACCTTGCACTTGTCAGTGTTGAATCCCATCCTATTATCGTCCAGCCACCCCGTAACTTGTCTAGGTCCGATTGCAAAATGAAGGACGGAAGGAGGAGGGAGTGAGACCCTACAAACTATGAAACTATGAAATGTCAGGAGAGATGGGAGGAGCTCCAAGCTCTGGATGACTGCTGCACAGCATTACATTCATCCACTCATGGATCCAGCTCCTCCAGGTTATGGACTCCAGCTCCCACTTCTTCTATGCCCTTGAGAAAAGGAGGTGTGCCAAGAAGTACATTGCCTGCCTCTTGGCAGACAACAGGATCTGGGGAACTGTGATTAATGGTGAGGACTTTCTACACAGAACTCTTCTTACTAAATCTGATTCACACTGATGCCTGCCACATGGATGGACTGGCTGAGCTCTCAGATGCCCTCTGCCTGATACCCACCAACAATGTGCTGGACATCGACAGGCTGACTATGGAGTTCTACACTACCTTCTGGGATGTCCTTGGCCCAGACTTTGCCAATCTGGGTCAGGTCTGAAGGGGATGGGGAGCTCCCCTTGTCAAGCAGGAGGGCTATGCTGACCCTTCTGCCCCTTTCAATCTGAGGAACTGTCTCCCTCCTCTGCATGAACTACAAAATGGTAGTGATGGCGATCACCCTGAACCTGAAGTCCATGCTGGCGGACATGATCCACCACAACCAGATGTACACAGTGTCATGGAGGATCATCTTCGACATCCTGTACCTGTTGTGGGACCTTGAGCTCACCTGCCAGGAGGGCCTGTCATTTGCCCTCCTGTCCCTCAATCAAGAGAAGTCATTTGACAGGGTGGATCACAGTTACCTCACAGGCACTCGGGGGGTATTCAGCTTTGGTCCCTGATTCATGCAGTTTCTCCAGGTGCTGTACATCTCTGTAGAGGGCTTGGTCAAGCTCAACTGGATGATGACAGGGTCCATCCTGTTTAGGTGGGGAATGCATCAAAGTTACCTGCTATCAGGCCAGCTCTACAACATCACCCTCAAGCCCTTTCTATGCCTCGTGCAAAATAGATGGCCATCCATCTACTTGGCAGCCTCCTCTGCCTGGGATAACTAGGTCAAGAGCTCCGGCTTAATGGTGGGTGATCGGTGGTAGGTGGGCTCGCTCCTACCCATGCTTCAGGACATTTGCTGGGGTGTGGGATCACTACTCTATCTGAAGGTCCATCTGTCCCCCAGACATTGGAGAACTGTCCCCATCTGTCCCCCCTCACTGGAGAACTGGCATTAGCTAGAGGTTAGAGTGTCAGAAAAGCTGCAGGCATGGCTGGGCCTGCTGCAGTGCCTCTCCCTTCATGGGAAAGCACTGGTCACCAACTAGCTGGTCCTGTCCATGCCCTGGCACTACTTCAAAACTCTGCCTGTGCCCCTGGAGCTCCTGGCCAGGCTCCAGAGATGGCCACTGGGGTTCTTCTAGCCAGGATGGCACTGGGTCTCTGCAGGGGTCCTGACCCTTCCCTTGCAGGAGAGCAGGCAGAGCCTGGCCTGCCTCTGCAGCCAGGTCCACACCTTCCTCCCGCAGGCCTTGCAGAGGCTCCTGTATGGTGATGGTAGCAATGCAGCATGGAGCCACTTAAGGCACGCCTTCCTCCACTGCCTCCTAGGGTTCCAGTATGACAAGCAGCTCTTCTACCTGCAAGTTGTCCCTAAGCATGAGCTGGAGGAGTTGCTAGATTTCTACCAGGACCTCCTCAGGACCGGGAGGCTGGTCTCTGCCTCCAGGTCCCCAGAGCCGGTCAGTCAGGCTGCCAACCTCCTGAGCCCCATTGAAAAACCCACAGCTGGTAGTGCTGGCAACAGAGGTGCCCTGTGTGTGCCAGAGGATGGTCCTGGCCAACATCACCCATGCTGGGGACCTCCTGGACTATGCCAGACAGGAGAGGGCAGATCCCACTGTACTGGCCCAGTACATATTGCTGCTCAAACTGCTTGAGTCCTGCCTCCTACACCAGAGGTCAAGACCACCCTGCCAGATATAGCCATCTCCTGCATTGGCCCCTAGTATCTGCCAGCCCCTCCCAGAACTCATCATGGGGTCCCGGCCTCAGGAAGCCCCATGGGGCTCCCTGCCACAGCATCTCAGCAGGCTGGGGGATACTAGGCTGGTTCACTTCCAACAGACCATTGCTGCCAGCTGTAAATGCTCATGGTCTGCACACTCCACCATCATGTCCTCATGTCCTGGCCAGACACCAAGTGGTGGAACATGCTCGGCAAGAAGAAAAGTCTCTGTTAAATGAGCAGGTACTCCACCTTGATCCCAGGGACCTCAGCTGGTGGCTCCTCCACAGACCTGCCACCATAGGCATGTATTTGGATGACCCCAACACCTTTCCCTTCTGCAAGCAGTGGGAGACCCTGGCACATGCCTACACAGAGTACACCAGGCTGCAGCCCCTTCACTGCCTACTCCAGAACCTCTGGCTGCACTATAACCTCACCTCACCTATTTATTTGTGCATTCCCCATCCGTGTCCAATCCCTTTTTGCATCTAGCTAAACTATCAGCTTCCACAACATCTTGTGGTAATGAGTTCCACATTTTAATTACACACTATGTGAAAAAGTTTGTTTTGTTAGTTTTAAACTGGCTACCTACCAGCTTCAGATTCTGACCCCTAGTTCTTGTATTATAAGAGACAGTAAATGATAATTCCCTATTCACTTTCTCTTCACCATTTAATATTTTGTAAACCCTTACCATGTCTCCCCTCAAGCATCTCTTTTCTAAACTGATGGCCTAGCCTCTTTAGTCTCTTCTCATATGAAAGTCCCTCCATACCACTAACCGTCTTTGTTGCCCATCTCTGAACCTTCTCTAGTCCTTCTATATCCTTCTTGAGGTACGAGGACTAGAATTGAGCATGGTATTCAAGGTGTGGATGCACTATGAATTTATACAGGGGCATGATGATACTTTCAGTTTTGTTTACAGCTGCCTTTCTAATAGTCCCTAACATTTTGTTTGCCTTTCTGATGGCTGCTGAGCACTGGGCTAATGCTTTTAGCAAACTGTCCAAGATGACTCCCAGATCTTTTTCCTGTGTGGTGACAGCTAATGCAGAGCCCATTAAAGTATAGGCATAAATTGGGTTATTTTTGCCCAGGTGCACCACTTTACATTTATCTACATTGAATTTCATTTGTCATTTAGTTGCCCATTTTCTCAATTGTGCTAGATGCTTCTATAGTTCCTCACAACTCACCAGTGGTGACATGTAGGGGGTGCACATGCACCCCCTGAGAGCAGCGGTGCACCCCCTCACTGGTTGCACTCACCACTTAGGCGATGGTCAGGGGAGCAGGCAGGAGCACTGGTGCCCCCACTACAAGCACTGGCCGATCACTGTGATTGCTGCAGCTGCTTCCAGGAGTGGCTGCAGCGATCAGCTGGTGCTTGCTCTCAGAAGCCATGACATCCACTCCTGGGAGCAGCTGCAACCACTCCTGGAAGCAGCTGCAGTGATCACAGCGATTGCCTGCAGCGATCAGCCATTGAGGAATTGCCCATGGGCCCCCCCACCCCACCCCACCACAGTCAGCGGGACTGGTCACAGGGGGGTCACATGTCCCACCTAAGGCAGTACTAGTCACCCATGCACCCCATCTTGGTTTTTACCACTTTGAATAATTTTATTTCATCTGCAAATGTGGCCATTTTGCTACTCAACCCCTTTTCCAGATCATTTATGAATATGTTAAACAGAACTGGTCTCAACATGGCTCCCTGGGGGACCCTGCTGTTTACTGCTTTCCATTCTGAAAACTGATCATTTATACTCACTCTTTGATTTCTTTCGTTAAACCAATTTCTAATCCACAAGTGGACTTTTCCTGTAATCCCATGACTACCTAATTAAGTTAAGAGCTTCTGATGGGGGACCTTGTCAAAGGCTTTCTAGAAATCAAAATATAATATGTCAACTAAATCATCTCAATCCATCTGCTTATTGACACCCTCAAAGAACTCTAGAAGGCTGGTGAAGTATGATTTTTCTTTGACAAAAAAAGCCATGTTGATTCCTCCCTGGCAAGTCACGTTCATCCGTGTGCTAAACACTTCCCTCTTTTTATTGTTTCTAACAATTTTCCAGGAACAGAAGTTAGGTTCACTGGCCTGTAGTTCTCTGCATCCTCTCTAGAGCCTTTTTAAAATACTGGAGTCACATTGGCAACCCTCCAGTCCTTTGGTACTGAGGCTGTTTTTAGTGATAAATTGCATAGTACAGTTAAGAGCTCAGCAATTTCCTATCTGAGCCCCTTCATAATCCTAAAGTGAATGCCATCAGGTCCTGGTGATTTGTTACTGTTTAGTTTACTAGAACAAGTGTATGTCAACACCAAAGGCAGCTTCCAATGCCAGTGCCACCAGGGCTATGAGCTGGTGGAGGGCAAAATGCAAGGATGTGATAGTGTGGAGTATAGTGTCAGCACCACTTCCCAGTGAGGACTTCCTTGGGGGTTACAGATGCATCTGCTTCAAAGGATATGCTTCTAACCCCCAGAACCCTACACATGCAACTTACATTTCAACCAGAACAAATTCACAGCTGACTGTGACCCACACATACAGGGTAATTGCCACTTCCCCAGAGAGTTTCCTTTGGATGAGGATGGTCCAAAGGTCTGTGTGGCCATTGATGAGTGAAAACTACGGCATTGTGACAGGCTCTGCACAAAGACACCAAGCAGCTTCAGATGAGATTGCCCTGAGGGGCAGATCCTCACTGACTTATACACATGTGTAAATGTGTGTGCTGATGATTAAGATATTTCAGGTGAGACTGAACTTTACCCACAAACAGCAATCCCCACCCATGTACCACTAGAGACCAGCCTTCACCCTGAGGCTCTGATTGGCCGCATTGGGCACATCCACACATGCAGGCATGTGCATTTACAGCAGCAAAAATAAAAGTGGTGCAAATTTGAGCTGGGACTTTTTGCCTCATCACACGTGCTCAGACATACACTTTGGTGGGGGGCAAATTGTGCCACTTGGGGCAAAATAACCCTGCCTGACTCCTCCTGGATCTCCAGCCAGGGGGAGCTAGAGCCTGGAGCCAACACCTGTGCTGTCCGCAGCAGTATAAAATGCTGCCCTGTCTTGGCCCCATCAGTACAAAAAGCTTCCCTGTCAAGTAGCTCAGGACTTCTGGAGCCCAGCCAATTGGAGCCCATTCCCTGGAGACACTACCCCTTGTGCCAGGTGAACTGCTGCAACAGCCCTGAAAGTTCCCTGCACCCTTTACCCACTGCAGCAGTCTGGCAGTGGGGGCCACTGCCTGGCTGTGACCTGATGCGCACCTGCCAGACCCGGATGGGGACTGCACAGCCAGTAGGGGCATCTGCCCCTCTGGGCCAGCTGCCAGTGGACTGTGACTGCAAAGTTGGCCTTTGTGCGGCACTACTGGCCTGAGTAGATCATCTAGTCTGACCCCCCGCCATGGCAGGAAACAATACTGGGGTCAAACAACCCCAGCAAGATGTTCATCTAACCTCCTCTTAAAAACCCCCAGGGTAGGAGCCAGAACCACCTCTCTTGGAAGTTGGTTCCAGATCCTAGCCGCCCTGACCGTGAAGTAGTGCTTCCTGATATCTAGCCTAAACCTTCCCTCTGCCAGCTTGTGACTGTTATTCCTGGTCACTCCAGGCAGCATGCTTCAGCAGCAGGGCAAGGGTGAACCATAGAGACACTGACTGCTACCAGCACGTCTCTACAGAGGACCCAGCTTCTGGATGCCTCGCTTTTTTTCTCTGCGGATTTGTTTGACCCCTGGATATCCAGGGGTCTACTTTTGCCCTCTCAATGCAAATTTGCAGCTTGGGGAACATTTTCTCATTTCTGCACATGCCTCTTGCAGCACCTCAAAGGAGTTTGAGATGTTGCAAGAGGGGCGTCCTGTTTGTGATCTCAGTCCTGACAACCTGTGTGCGCCACCTTGTTAAGAAACATTGTGCTTCCCAGATAGTCATAGGTTGTAAGTGTAGCAGCAATACAGAAAAGGAAATGGAACTATCCAGGGTGTTCCTCTGGTAACCAGAAAGTGAAGAGAAACCCATTCAAATGAAAAGAAAAGCTGTGCTTTGCAAGGAATGGGTGGTCTAGCACAGTGCTGAACTATTCCTATTCACCTCCTATTCACTTTTTAGAGGAAAGTTATACCATTTTACTTTTCCATTTTTCTAATTCAGATTAACTTGGGAGGTTAAAGAACTTTTTGGTCCCTTGAGTATATAGTGACAAAATTTCTAAGAGATAAAGAACCTGATCTGCTCCAATTACTGTAAGATGGAGCTTTAATTAATAGATTCCTGTGTTAGTGACTGAAGGTCTTTTGGACAATATCTTTTTATAATGTATCTGTACAGAACAGAAATTACTACAGTCTCAGACCAAAAACAGCAGGCTCCTAGAGACTACTGCAATCCAGTAACATCTAAGAAATTATTAGCAGTTTCATTTTTTAGTAGTAGGTATTACAGTTCAGGTATAAGGCAGTGTTGGCAGAGGACAAATGTAGAAACCACAACAACAAGACAAATAAAGTTTACTGTTAAGATGTTGAGGATTTTGTATTTTGTAGCAATCTAATTTCCCGGGGTTTGGGGGCAGAACTAACAATACATACAAAATGAAGTTACCTTGAAATGAGGATATGTTTTCCTGACATGCTAGAATAATCAGACTTGTTTCAACATTTTGGAAGTAAAAGAAGATAAGGATCCTATGAATTCTACCTTTCTCAGACACAGTTAGCCCCACTGTTGTATAAACTTTGAACATGTGTAAAAAGCTATTTATTTTTGGAACTGAACTATGTACACACTTTGATTTCATTACGCAGCCATCTCATCTTCTCTGCAAATATTGATGCACAAGAGTTGCAAATGAAATTATACATGGCTTGCAGATGCTAACTTTGTAGCATAGACCTTTACTTTATCCTTGCTCACTGTACACATAAAGTTTGTGATTATTTAGTCTTACTCCAATCCTTGCCTGAAGGTTTCATGTAGTTTAATGTTGGCAGGAAGCATCTTGAAATAAGGGCCTCCGAACCAAAATATTTAGTGGTGTTTTATTCCATGGATTGGACAGAATATACAACTCTTCTCAGGAAAGTAAGCATAAAGGTACACACGTATGCTTTGAAAACTGCACTGATGAAGACCCTTGCATTGGCCAGCCAGATTCCCTCACAGAGATGCCAAGCTAACCCTTAAAAGATCTGTGAGAGGTATAGCAGAATAAACTACTTGGAGGAAGTATGCAATGGGTGCATAAGGACCATTTCTGATACAGTAATTGCATGGGCATAAATGCATTTATTTATTTAGTGGCTTTATATGCTACCTTTCCTAGTAACAACTCTGGAGCAAATTTATTACTTTGCCAAAGCTGCTGCATTTTTCTCTCTGCTTCAGGTTGCCAACCTTGGAGACTTAAGCCAAACTCACTAAAGAAGGCCCCAAAGCCAGATTTTGAGTCACGACAAGTGAACCTTTGTGGTCTTTATAACTTGCCTGCTGAGCAAAGTAAATAAAGCAAATAATCTTTTTAGATAAGTCAGTTATAAAATCAACTAGACAGGGGAGAAGGCCCAGGAAGAAACATTATACAAAAAGGCCTTAAAATAAATAATCCAAACATGACATATATTTTTAGTTTATGAGTGTTAACGATAATGATTAATGTAACCAAATATATTAGATGTACTCGTGCTATGCTAGATATACATATTTTATAAATTTCATAGATAAATTGTCAAAACAAAGTAACCTTGTCAGAAAATATCTTAAAATAAGGTAAGTGATAGAGGATAGTGAGCAACATTCCAAAATGGTAAAAGCAGGAGATAAGGAAACTTCCTTTCCAAAAATTACAATTTTCACAGACATAAATTCTACCTAATTAACCTCTTCCAGAGCCATGAAAGAGCTGAATCAGTCTGGTTCCCCAAGTCACTGTGATACAAAGACGTTTAAATAAGTTAATCAAAGAATATTTGTTAAGGTGAACCATGCATAAATAGTGGGTATGGACTCAAGGGAAAATTAGAGCTCAGCAGATCCAGGAAGACATGATGCCAGGCTGCATATCATCTTCTTCGTTCCTCCTGAGTCTCCCCAGGCAGTATAGGTGAGGCACTACTTAAGGTAGCGAGAATGCACTGGTGTGTATTTGTATGCTCTGGGAATGTAGGCAAAAAAAGGTCATGCTGTAGACATGTCTCTTGCCTTTTTGATCAGTAGTCAACATATTAGTACACTAGAATCCAGGTAACACCAACTCCTGGAGAGGGGAATGCCAGTCATCTCTGGTCATTATAACATTTTCTTCCTAAACTTCTCTCCCTCATTCTTTCCATGTCCCACCAAGGCTTCTGCCTCATTCTTATTCACCCTTCTGTCCTTCTTGTTCCTCTCACCCTCACACATTTCCCCTTACACTCTTCTTACCCTTCTGTCCCTTGCCTTTTTAACATTGCTTGTATCCTAGCTCAATTCCTATGCACACATTTACTTTCCCTCAGATACCCCTGCCTTCCTTCCACATATATCTTCTTTCCCAGTTCCTCCTCATATTCAATTGCTTCCTATAATGACATTGTCTCCTGTGTATGGTTCTGCCATCTTTCCTGAGGCCTTTGCTTCCTTTAGGAAACATGGAAAATGGTGGCCACTTTTGCTGAGGCCCTAAAGCACTTGTATGGACTGTAGGATAATATACGTGATTCTTCAAGCCATCATTCATAAAGATAGCTGCACCCAATGTAAACAACATTGATCCTTTCAATACAGAAATGTGCACTGGGATTGTGCCTGTGCACAGTGATTCCTCACAGCCATGGTGGTTGAAAGTACAAGGCACCTCAATCATCCTGACGTCTCTTCTTACCACCTATGCCTGCAAGACAAATCCCTGTAGTGTCAACTTTTCTGTCACCTGCAAAGTATTACTATGTCCTGTTCTATGTACTATGCAAGGTATGTACTATGGCTTGTGCTACCTTATCCATGGTTAATTCATTACATTAGTGTATTTATTGGTTTGAAAAATAAAAAAGTTTAGATAGAAACATGTTACTAGGAGAGTTAACTGTCCCCACGCTGTCACAGGGACACATCCCTTTGCTCCTAAATCCAAACTGGCCACCAGCACAATTCCAGTATCCAAGCAACTCAGGAATGCCCATTCCACGGTGGCCACATCAGATGCCCTTTATAGTTAGGCAAAGGATAGGTGCAACACATTTCAAAGTGTTCACTTAAAACCAGAGAATTACACTCCTCCAGCACACTGTGAGCTATGAACCACCCCTCCAAGTGACTGACCCTTTACTGGCAACAACCCCAGTACTGGACAGTCTGGTGCAGACCAGACTGGCCCTGAGAAAGTGAACTAAGATGTGTGCATGAGTGCTTTCCTGGCACTGACAGGCACCTCAGCACCAAAACAATTTTCCCAGTTTGTGGCTTTAGTGAAGGGACCCAAATCAAAGTCCCTGATTCTAGACAAGCTCAGGAAGGCAATTAAAATACTATGTTCATCCCACAATCTACCAGTAAAAGCTGTTGTGAGAACTCCTTTCAACAACTGACTCAGAAGATGGGCAGTTCATATGCCTAAGACCTTTGTAAATTTGTAAAAAAGGGCTAAGTATAAGTGGCCAATGTAGTCCTGGGGCAGCAAGTCCATGACGCATATAAAGAACCAGTTGATGGCATCTTCTCACCATGCCCTGACCCAAGCTCCTGGTATTCTGTACTCATGTTCCTGTGTTTATAAATAGTTTCCCTTTAGGCACACTATCCTGTGGACTTTGGTATTAAATCTGTATGTGCCATAACAGTTGCTATGTCTGTCTTTGTCCAACACCACGCCCATTATCTTGCTCTGCAGGAGGAAAGGGCACGTACTAATTTTCCCATCAATGAAGGGATAAGCCGTCCCCCAAACCTCCAACTTATGTTATTAATTTGCTAAAGTGAAATATTGTGCTGCTGGAATGAATGGTACAGCTCATCTCATATCCTGATGACAGCCCAAAGTGCCACTGCCATAAAATATCGATGGAAATCACCAAATATTTTCCTACATTTTTCAAGCAAGGTTCTCTGTAGTTCATGCTCCACCCCAGCATGGATCAACCCAAAACTGGCTTCATAATTAACTTACAGACTGGGAAGTAAACGGTGGGTGCTGCTGTTGGAACAGGCAAATCCATTATTACATCCATTTGCTGAATTTGTTCAAGCCTTGCCCACCATCTTCAGCAGTTCTGGCTGCAGGTATATGGTAGAAGCTGCTTTGTTTTCCTGCTCACTTCTGCTTGTTTGGACAAAGACTGAATTCACCCAGTTATTTGCCTGTGAAGGAAGAGCTAGCAGGAACTGATCCATATGCTCTCTGCACACATTCCATTATTACTATGCATCAGTCTGTTAATTATTTTCATGAATGCTGTCAATAAAAAAATAAATATATGACAGCCCATTTGTTCTCATGCCATTATGAATCGATGCAGGGGGACATAACACAATGTTATCTAACTGAAGAAGAGGAAAATTCATTGAATGATAGAATCTAAATTATTTACAACCCCAACCTGCTTAATTCACAAGTTACTGAATAAAGGATGTTTACTGCTTGCTGTAGCTATTATCGCAATGGATTTCACTTATCTGATCGGTGGAGCATCTCAGCAATCCCACACAGCTGTTTGCTGGACCTCTGTATACCTTGAATGCTCTGGAAGCCCTTAGCTTCTTGGTGGGGGGGATAAAGAACCTAACCCTGCAAAATATCTGGACTCTGCTGTACTATACCAGCAAGCCTGGAGGAGCCTGGTCATCTCCCTGTGCCAAGAAGCCATCAGTCTGTGGGTCTGAAATATTTGTATCATATTGTGCCAGTAGTTCTTGGCTTTCCAAGCTTCAAGGATATTCTGCCAAACTGGATCAGCAGAAATCTCTCCAAAAACCACCCATGGTTGCTGAGTGATTGATTATTTAGATCAGAGGTAGACAACTTGCAGCATGCATGCCACAGGTGGCACAGGCAGGCTCTGTATGACATGAGGCAGATTGGGAAGGGGATGGGCAGCACAGTGACAGGGTAGGGAGCAGAAAGCAAAAGAGCAGATTAGGCAGGGGAAGGGAATCAGAGTAGTACTTGGATAGGGTTCAGGGCTAATTTGTGGCATGCCTGCCAAGGAGGTTGGCCCCAGTGCTTCAAATCATCTTCTACAGATGAGCGTACTCAACAAGAGACTGGTTTGTGATGTAGCACAGCAAATGCCAGAGATTCTGCTCATGAGGAGGAATCAAAGTCCCTCACAGATACGTTTTTTTGTCCTTTGCTCACTAGACATATGTACATAACTTCAACTGCATTAACCTAGAATTCCCAATCGAGTGCCACCTACTGGCAGAGACAGGGCATGTTCATTTATTAATGGGAAAGCGAGTAGAATACAAGAATGATCATCTTCACAGAGCCAGATACAAGCAAATTAACCCATAACTGACACCAAGTGCTAATGCTTTAAAGGGTTGGGTTGGGCCCTGATAGTCTTTTTTAAAAGCCAGGCAGTGGGAGAAGGGAGAGCTGGGCCAGCTGTAGGGAATCGGGAAAGGGTTTTCCTCCCCTCCCAATCCTACTTAGCTGTGCTGGGTGGGAGCTGCGTTCCCGAGCCACGCGAACAGGCCCTGCAAACAGGCGTGTTCTTCAGGAGCATGCCGGAGTTTGCACGAGAGTTCACACAGGGGGGGCCTGAGACTCCTTGCGTTGGAGCTGGCAGATTTGGGCAGAGTCTTCAAAGTCTTCAGGTGAGAGCACGTGAGGGGGATTTAATGCGGGTGGTGACTCGGAGCGCAGCCAGGGACCCTGCCCCAATGCTGTCTCCCACCCAGGGCTCCTCTGAGGCTTCTGCCCAGACAGAGTCTTTGGGCGAGTCAGCAGTGTCCGGGCCCCCTGCCTACAGCGGTTGTCTGGTGGGTCCTCAGAGGTCCAGGGTAGCGGGAGGGCCAGGAGTCCCCTCACCTGTCCTAAGTGTGCCCGGATTGAGGCCCTGGAGGGGCAAGTGAGGGAACTCCAGGCAGAGGTGAGCAGGCTGCAGGGTATCAGGTCAACTGAAAAAGAGATTGATGGCTACTTTCATTCTCTGCAGGACAAGATGCCTGGTGGAGAAGCTGCAAGGGAATGCCCTGAAGCAGATGCTGCTGAGTGGAGGATGGTCACTTCTGGGGCCAGACCTCTTGCCACAGAGACAGCTCCCCTGGTGCAGTTGGGGAATAAATATGAGGCCCTGGCTGCACTGGAGGAATGTGCAGTGCGGGAAAGTGCACTGGAGGGGCCTGCCACCATCACTGAGTGAGTGGAGGGCCAGCCAGATAAGCAGAAGAAGAGGTGCCACGTCACTGTAGTGGGCGACTCCCTGCCAAGAGGAACAGAGGGACCCATCTGTTATCTAGATCCCATGACGTGCAAGGTCTGCTGCCTGCCCAGAGCCAGGATCAGGGATGTCACAGCGAGAATTCCTGACCTCATTCAGCTCTCTGACAACTATCCTATGGTCCTCATTCATGTGGGAACACATGATGCAGCCAGGAGTAGTCCAGAATGTATCATGAGTGACTACAGGACTCTGGTGACCAGGCTTAGGAAGACAGGGGCATAGGTGGTCTTCTCATCGATCCTCTAGGTCAGCAGTTGCAGTAGGTATCATGTCAGCTGTGTCAGAGAAGTCAACCCGCAGCTCCAGAGTTGGTGCCATCGTGCAGGTTTTGGCTTCCGAGACCATGATCCACACTTCCATACAAAGGATCTCCTGGGATACAATGGGCTTCATTTCTCCACAAAAGGTAAGAGTCTTTTTTACAGGTTGGCTGACCTCCTACATCAGGCTTTAAGCTAGGTTCAATGGGGGACAGGGAGGCAGGAGATGGAGAGAGTCTAGAACGTACAAACTGCAAGACATGCAGCAGTACACCCCAGGTAAGTACCAAGGGGCCCTTTGGGCATCAGAATGGGGGGGGCACACCAAAGGTACCATTCGGAGGTCTCAAGTGCCTCTATACTAATGCTAGGAGCATGGGGAACAAGCAGGAAGAACTCGCACTCCTGTTTGCAGACAATAACTTTGATTTAGTGGGGTAACGGAAACCTGGTAGGACCCTACCCATGACTAGGCATTGAGGGCTACAGGTTGTACAGAAGGGACAGATTAGGGACGAAAGGGGGAAGGGTTGCTCTCTATGTAAAGGAGCATTATACATCTACCCTGATCAAAATGGGATCAGAGGAGGAGAAAGTTGAGGCATTGTGGGTTAGGAAACATGAAGGTTGAGGGGAAAGGGACTTGGTGGTGGGGGTCTGCTACAGACCACCACACAAGGAGGAGAAGCTAGACTTGAAATTCTTGAGGCAGCTTTCAGAAGCCGTACAGTCCAGGGATGTGGTTGTCATGGGAGACCTAAACTACCCTGACATCTGCTGGGAGGAGCAGTCAGCCAAATCCAGCTGTTCACATAGGTTCTTAACCTGTGTGCAGGACCTTACCTAATGCAGGAGGTATATGGTCCCACTAGGAGGAATGCCTTACTGGACTTGGTGTTGGCTACGGGGGATGACCTGGTAGGGGAGCTACAGGTTCGTGGTCACCTTGGTGATAGTGACCACCAATCAACTGAATTCACCATATGGCATAGGGTGGGTAAAATAACTAGTAGGGTAGAAGTGCTTGACTTTAGGAAGGCTGACTTCAGTGTCTTTAGGAGTCTAGTCAATGACACACTGCAGAATAGGCGAGATGGATGTCCAGGAAGGATAGTCGCTCCTAAAGGAAGCGATCCTTCAGGCACACAGGGAGACGATCCCAGTATAAGGGAAAAGGGGGAAAGTAGCCAAAAAACTTCCTTGCCTAAACAGAGAAATCCAGGGGAGCCTAAGGGCAAAAAAGAAGGCATACAGGTGGTGGCAGCAAGGGGAAGCTACCAAGGAGGAGTATACCTACTTGGCCCGCACTTGCAGGGAGGCAGTTAGAAAGGCCAAAGCATACAGAGCTGAAGCTGGCAACACAAATTAAAGACAACAGAAAGTCTTTTTTTAAGGTATGTAGGGACTAAAAGGAAGGCGCAGAGCAGCATGGGACCCCTAGTGAACAAGAAGGACCAATTAATAACAGACAGGGGGACAAGGCTGAGCTATTCAATGAGTTTTTTGCCTCAGTGTTCTTGAACAAGGCTCAAGATAAGTCTCCTAATGGGCTCTTAGATGGGCATCAGAGGGAAACCAGCCCACCAACTGTTATCGCTGACTTGGTGCAGGGTCACTTGGATGGACTGGATGTGTTCAGGTCAGCAGGCCTGGAGAGCTGCATCTAAGAGTACTGAAGGAATTGGCTGGTATCACAGCAGAACCATTGGCACAGCTGTTCAAGTACTCGTGGCACTTGGGTCAGGTCCCAGAGGGCTGGAAAAGGGCCAATGTGGTCTCTACTGTCAAGAAGGGGAGGAAGGAGGATCCGAGTAATTACAGTCAGTCTCACCCCAATCCCTGGAAAGGTCTTCGAAAAGATTATGAAAGATCGTATTTGTGGGAGTCCAGCAGGAAAAATAATGCAGCAGGGCAACCAGCATGGATTCATAACAGGTAGATCATACCTGACCAATCTGGTTTCATTTTATGACATGGTCATAAAACGCTTAGATGCAGGAGTAGAGGTGGATGTCGTTTTCTTCAATTTTAGCAAGGCCTTCAATACGGTATCTCATCCCATTCTCATAAATAAATTAAAAGGCTGTGATATAGATGTTTACATGGTCTGGTGGGTGGCAAATTGGCTTAGTGGTCACACCCAGAGAGTGGCAGTGGATGAGTTGGTATCGATCTGGATGGATGTGGGTAGTGGGGTCCCACAGGGTTCGGTCCTTGGACCTGTACTCTTCAATATTTTCATCAGTGAGTTGGATGTGGGTGTTGTTGGATGTGGTACTCTGTCCAAATTTGAGAATGATACTACATTGTGGGGTAAAGTGCATACTCCAGAGGGGTAGGGAATGATTGCAGGCAGACCTGGACAGGTTAGAAAAGTGGGCAGTACACAATAGGATGCAGTACAACAAGGACAAGTGCAGAGTGCCACACTTAGGATGCAAAAATATCCAGCACATCTCCTGGCTAGGAAGTGACACTCTCAGCAGCACAGAAGCAGAAAGGGATCTGAGTCACAGTGGACTCCAAGATGAGCATGAGTCGTCAGTGTGACGAAATCATCAGCAAAGCTAACTGCACTTTATCATGCATCAGAAGATGCATGACAAACAGATCCGAGGAGGTGATACTTCCCCTCTATGTGGTATTGGTCAGACCGCAGTTGAAGTACTGCATCCAGTTTTGGGCACCGTACTTCAAGAAGGATGTTGACCAACTAGAGAGGGTCCAGAGGAGGGCCACTCGTATGCTCAGGGGCTTACAGGACAAGCCCTGTGAGGAGAGACAGAGGGACTTGGACCTCTTCAGCCTCCGCAAGAGAAGGCTGAAAGGTGATCTTGTGGCTGCCTACAAATTCATTAGGGGAACACAGCAATGCTCTGTTCATCAGGGCACCTCTTGGGGTAACAAGGAACAATGGTCACAAACTGATGAAGTACAGATTTAGGCTAAATATCAGGAAAAACTTCTTCACAGTAAGGGTGGCCAAAATGGGCTTCCAAGGGAGGTGGTGCTCTCCCCTACCTTGAGGGTCTTTTAGAGAAGGCTGAATAGGCATCTGGCTGTAGTCATCTGACCCCAGTACTCTTTCCTGCCTAGCCAGGGGGTCGGACTTGAGGGGGGACCAGAAGGGTTTGGGGGAGACACTGTTTCCCCTAGCGCCCCCTGTCATAACAAGGAATAACGGCCACAAATTCTTGGAGAGTAGGCTTAGATTAGACATCCGCAAGAACTACTTCACAGTCAGGGCGGCTAGGATCTGGAACCAACTTCCAAGGGAAGTGGTGCTGGCTCCTACCCTGGGGGTCTTTAAGAAGAGGCTTGATGCCTACCTGGCTGGAGTCATTTGAGTCCAGTTTTTCTCCCGCCCAGGTGGGGAGTCAGACTTGAAGGACAGGGTCCCTTCCGACCCCACTTCTATGATTCTATGATTCTATAATCTGTTGAGCCATCCCTAGCATTTATGACTCTATAAGCCCAAATGTTCTGCTAATCCAATGTGCCACAATAAAGACCGTTTGATATTTCTGTTCATGATGACGCATTGAAACAAAGCCTTGAGTCTGCAAATTACCATAATTAGTTTTCCAGGTTAGGTTCACTGACCTATAGTTCCTTGCATACCCTCTAATGCCTTTTTAAAATACTACTGAGGTCACATTGGTGCAGACAACTCTCCTACGAAGTGGGGTGTTCTTAACCTCCTGGACACAACTTCTGATCTGACACATTCTCACCCCAGCACACCCCCTCTCAGCAGGGCTTGTCAGATATGTTCTTTAGTTCCAGCCAGGCTGGGAATTGTACCTTTAAGAGAAGCTAGACAGAAAGTTGGTGGGAGGGACTGCAGAAACCTCTGCTTTGTTATATATTTGCAACTGGTTGCTGACTACTGAGGATGGTTTCCAGGCACCAGAAGCCCAGAGTGATTCCTAAACGCTGCACAGACAAGGAGGATGTGACCTTTCCCTCTTGACATGGACAAGGTAATCTCAGGTCATGCTGTTTAACCAGAGTTCTCTTAGTAGTATCTTGAGGGAGTGGAAATGTTATTCTATCCCCTAGATGGACAAGAGGGGGTGAAGAAAACCAGGTGTGAAACAGGACTACAGTCCCCAGTTCCTTCTGCAGCTGCCTGTGCACAGAGCAGACAGCTGCTTATCAGCTTCAGAGTGTTAACGCCTTTTGAGTTTAACCACAAGAAAATGAATACAAATGCCTCCTTGAAGATATGCATAGACGCTTTGGGTTTCTGATGCTCTCTCACTTGATATTCTACAGGAAAAGATTTGACAAGAGGAAGGAACATCCTTGAGTTGGGGAGGAGGTAGGTGTTAGTGAAACACATTACTATGTGTGAAAATGTGCTCCAAAGCTGAAGAGTCTCACAGAAACAATGTGATTCTGTGCTGCTCTATAATACACAGCTGCATCCCATCTCATCAGGGACTTCCTTATTTTCCAGGCAGAAGGGACAGCTGGCATCCTTGTAATAATTTGGGCACCTACTTTGAGGGATCACTGAAGTTTCCCATGCTTGGCTCAAAAACAAAAACAAGCAACAGTGAAAATTCTCATTCTCAAGCTCACTCAGGCTAGACCAGATGGGAGTCCTGTAGCTACATTATGGTCAGTTTGATGTCTCAGTACCCAATATGATGCTGAAGCTGTTCCTTGTTCTGATAGGTGCAGTACAGCTCAGGCTTTCAGCTCCCACTGATCCATGACTCGCAAGGGTCCTCTGCATCAAAAATGACTGCTTTATCATTTTCTGGGGGCAGAAGCAGTTCTCTGAAGCCAGCAAGGTGTGTGGGGGTAGCAATGGGCATCTCTTGATGATGAGGTCTGTGGTGGAAGAAAATATCATCTCCCTGATGCAGAACCAGAGTGCCGGCCTGTGGATTGAGCTGCAGCTTCCCCAGGACTGCACAAAAGCCTCCCAAGAGCCAAGTGGGTTTTTGGTGGGTCATGGATGATGAAAGCCCTGACTATGTCGTCTGGAAACTGGATATCCCTATCTGCAAGAACCAGTGTGTCACTGTATCCCAGGATCTGAGTTTGGAGGAGCGGCAGTGCAACTTCATGGCAGATGACTTCCTGTGTGAACACAACTACCCCAGCACATGCACCAGGTTGTCTGCAGGGCCAGCACTGCTGTGACCTACACCACCCCCTTTAAGGCACAGGACAGTGACCTCCTGGCCCTCCCTCCCCAGACCACAGCTTCAATCCCAGCACTGGGCTTGGAGCTGGTCTGCACAGAACACAGCAGAGGGGGCATGAAATGGAGCTCTGGTCTGTCTGGGGCCTGGCACTGTGAGGTGGAGAATGGAGTGTGCGAGGGCATGTGTCATGAGAAAGATGGATGCCTCTCCTGCACCTGCCCTGATGGGTGGAAGCTGGAGGCAGACAAAAAAAGCAGCTGCTCTACCTCCTGTGCTGGCGCCCCCTGCGAGCATGTCTGCAACCCCCATGATGCCGACTTCACCTGCATGTGCCACAAGGGATACAAGCTGGCCAAGGATGGCATCAGCTGCCAGGACATACATGACTGTCAAGTCAACCCACATATCTGTGACCAAGTATGCATCAACACTGAAGGGGGCTTCCAGTGCCAGTGCCACCAGGGCTATGAGCTGGTAGAGGGGAAATGCAAAGATGTGATATATTGTCATGAAACAAGATGTCAGCAAAAATGTGAGGATGTCCCCAATGGTTAAAGATGCAGTTGCTTCGAAGGTTATATTCCTGACCCCCATAACCATGACAAATGTGTCTTACATTGCAACCAAAGTCAGTGCCCAGCAAACTGTGACACACACAGGCAGAATATATGCTACTGCCCTGACAGGTTTATTTTGGATGAGGGTGAAGGTGGTGAGAAGACTTGTGTGGACATAGATGAATGTGAAATGCAGCACTGTGATGGGATCTGCACAAATATACCAGGCAGCTGCAGATGTGATTGCCCTGATGGACAGGTCCTCACTGACCCATACACATGTAAAAAAGAAAGTGATGATGAAAACATTTCAGTTGAGATCAAACTTTACCCACAAACAGCAGTTCCCACTCGTGAACCACCAGAGGCCAATAGCCTCTACCCTGGGGATCTGATTGGTATCACTGTCCATGTTCTTGATCATCATAGCTTTCATCTACCACCTCATCAAGAAGCATTGTGCTACTCAGAGAGCCTTCAGAGAGCCCTGGATTACAGTAATAGCAGTACAGAAAAGGAAGTGGGACTGCATCACTTTAGCCTGGGATGTTCCTCTGCTAATCGAACACTGTAGAGAAACCCACTGAAATGAGAGAGAGAAATATGCTTTGCGGTGGATGAGTGGCTTAGCACACAGTGCTGAGTAATTGCCAATTTCCATCTTTTTTAAATATAGATTTGTTTTATTTTTCCCTACTGCTGATGCAGTATTACCTGCATGGGAAAGAACTTGGAAGTTGGTTCCAGCTAGGGTCTGGAACCAGCTTCCAAGAGAAGTGGTGCAGGCTCCTACCCTGGGGGTTTTTAAGAGGAGGTTAGATGAACACCTTGCTGGGGTCATTTGACCCCAGTACTCTTTCCTGCCATGGCAGGGGGTCGGACTAGATGATCTGCTCAGGTCCCTTCTGACCCTAGAAACTATGAACTTTTTTTGTGCTTTGAGAACATAAAGCGAAATATTGCTAGGAATCTAACAGCCCAAACCATCTGACATCAGTGGCAGCAAGATGGAGTTGCCTGGGCTTGTGATTGAAGGTCTTTGGGAATACATCTTTCTATTTTGTTTTGTACAGAACATGGTATACTAGAGTCCTGGTTAATAACTAGGCATCTTTTACTTCAGGAGTCTTGTACTATTTGTATAGGGAATCTTGTATTACTACCATACTGTCAAGAATACGAAGTATTAGTTTGCTCAGCTTCCAGCACTTAGATTTTACAGTTTAGGGATAGGAAAGCATGGTCAGATGAGTACTGTCAAGTGAAATGACAGATGTGGAAGATTTTAGACTTCCAGCTACTTCTGGTTAATGTTTATCACCAAGGCATTGAGGAATTGTATTTCATAATCCCCTGATATTTATTTTTTAATAGAAATAACTGCAAGTACCTACAAGATGAGACTGATATACCAGAAACTTCTCTTTTTTGTAAAAGAGAAACTATTTTTTCAACTTTTTGTAAAAGAAACTAAAGGAATGTTTTATTTGAAATCTATCTGGGGATTAATTTATTGAAAATGTGCCCTACACACACTGGTTTCATATGTAGCCATCTCATCTCCTCTGTAAAGGTTCATGTTTATTAAAAATGCACAAAACTTGCAGTCGCTCAGGTTTGCACTTCCTAGCTTAGATTCTTAACACCCTCCATGTTTCTGAAATGGTTTTGGCTCCATTCCTATCCTTGCCTGCAGGTTTCATGTTCTTCAAATATCAGCAGGAGGCTTCTTGGATAAAAGATTATCCCGCCCTCCAAGCAGAAATGCTTAATGCTGCCTTTCTCCATGGATCCGAAAGAACGGAGAGATCCAGTAAACATGAAGACTCACACACATTCTCTGAAAAATATGTCAGTTAAGGCTTACAGCCCCTCACAGAAGCGCACAACCTGCTGACTTGCAGAAGATACAGCAGAGTTAATAAGTTGGAGATGGAAAGAACGTGCATAAGGGCCACTGATGGGTCTGTAGTTGCACAGGCAAAAATATAAAGGTTGTGGAGGAAATTCTTCCCAGTCTCAGTGCCAGTTCTGCTGAATTGTCTCTCAGCCCCAGCTCCTGGAGTGGGGAATGCCAATCTATTGCTGTCCTGGACACTGTGGTGCTGTCCTGACCCTCTCTGTCTCGCTCTTGTTCTCCCTTCATTGATCTCATGCTTCCCCTAATGTTTCCTCTCACACTTACCTGTCCATCCTCTCCCTTGCCTCCTCACATTCTCTCCTGTCATCCCTCCACTCCTCTTCCCACACATCTTTTCTGCCCTTAGACATCTCTGCTTTCCTTTCACTTTCACCTTCCCTCCTTTTCTGTCCCCATATTTGTTTGCCCCCTACAGTGACAGTGTCTGTCTCCTGACAATGGAAGGGCCCTTTATTTTCCCTAAGGGCAATCGGCTTCGTTCCCCTCAGAAACCATGGGAGGGGGCAGCTGTCTTTACTAGGGGCAGCCTGCTGTGCGTGGTTAGATTGGTAGACAGGAGTCTCCGAAGCCAGTGCAGAGCAGGCAAGTATATTGCTAATGAGAGTTGGTGGTATTCGTGGCTCTGGGAAATTAGAAGGGAAAAACTAGGGACTGACAGCAACAGCCAAATCCTGTGCTGCCTCTTGGAAGTGGCTTGCTCAGGCTACTGCCCACTGAGTCAGAGGAAGTGGGGAACCACAAGGGTCAGGGTATGAGGCCCTGGGTTTGAGCAACTGCTCCCAGAGGAAGTCCCCCCTCCTGGTGCACACCGTAATGCACACAGCTTCACATCTTTGGAAAGTGGTCGAGCCCACTGGGGTAGGGTTGCCAGCTCTGTTTGAATCTACGGTTTCATCACTTGACATAATGACATTAATGACTGATCTACTGTACTGTACTCAGAAAGGCAAATGAACATTACATTTTAAAAACCCACTGGACTACTGTATAAATTGGACTCAACTTTTAATTTATTGTAATGAATGCCCTGTCATTACTCACATGAACACCCGTGCAAGGGCAGGGCACTGGCCGCTGAGGTCACCCTGCTGTACTTGCAGCAAGTGAGGAGGTGCAATGCCTAGGGCTGTGTGAGAGGTGAGGTGCAGGGGGGGGACACTGGATTTGGCTGGGGGCAAGAGGCTTGCACTATAGGGGACCTCGGCAACTGCAAGGTCAGGAGGCGCCCAGAACCCCCACTCACCCACCCTTGCCAGGTGGGGGCGGGGCTGCCTGCCCGCGGAGGAGGCTGTGCCCGCAACCAAAATGGCCGCCCTACCACCTGCGGCGGGGCTGGGCGTGCCTGAAGCACCACCCCCACCGGGCCCCCCTCAGGCGTTCCTAGGGAACGGGCGCGGAGAGCGAGGGATTAGGTGCCCGTCTCCAAGATGGCCGAAGAGAGAAGAGAGTAGGACACTCCCCGCGAGCCCCGGGCAGCCATCTTGCGTTCGGGCAGCATGGCCGCCCGCGTGAGCGGCCTCCGCCATGGGCCGGCCCGCCCCGCCGTGCGCCGGCGGCCCCGGTCCGTACCATCGTGCTGACGGGGTGGGGGGGGAGAGGGGCGTGGGCTGTTCACGCTGCCGCGCCCAAGCCGGACGGACCCATGCGATCGCGCGCGGGCAGAGCGCGCCGCGGGGCAGGGTAAGGCGGGGCGGCCCCTATGGATGGGCAGCGCGCGGGGGGCGGTGCCTACAGCGGGACCTTCCTGCCCCCTATAGACAGGCGCTGGGATGGGGTTCCTGCTATAGCAGAACCTTTCTGCCCCCTATAGGTGGGCTGGGGCGGGGGCTATAGCGGAATTTTCCTGCCCCTGTAGATAGCCACTTGGATGGGGTTCCTCCTATAGCAGAACTGTCTTGTCCCCTATGTTTGGTTGCTGGGCAGGAGGGGTGCCCCTATAGTAGAACCTCCCTATCTCAATGGGAGGCTGCCATGCTGGGGGTGCCCTTCAGCAGACTCTTCCTGCCCCTATAGACAGGCACTTGGATGGGGTTCCTCCTGTGGCAGAACCTTCCTGCCACCTATAGATGTGGGGGGCCTATAGCAGAATCCTGTTGCCCCCTACAGACAGGGACCGTGCTGAGGTCGCCTCTATAGCAGAATCTTCCTGCCCCCTATAGGCAGGCAGTGGGATGGGGTTTCCTGCATAGCAGAACCTTCTGTTCCCTATAGACGGGTGCTGGGGAGGGTGCCCCTATAGCAGAATCTTCCTGCCTCCTATAGACAGGCACTGTGCTGGGGTGGGAGTCCCCCGTAGTGGAATCTTCCTGCCCCCTATAGGTGGGCAGTGGGTACCTGTCCCTGACAAGTAGCTGGGGGTTGGAGATTGCAGAACCAGAAATCGTCTGCAGATGAGATTGTGTAAGTGTGGTCTGAACAGGGACTACAGATTCACTTCCCACTGCCTGCTTTTAGTGTGTGTAACCGCTGTGCCCCCCGATGGGTTAACTGCTTTGGTTTTCCCTCTCTTACCTCCCCCAGCAGTGCCCCTTCCTCTTTCCTTCTCCCTTTCCTCCCCTTTGTATCTTAATCACTGCTTTCTGTTCAGGAGCTCTGCTCCATGCCGTTCCTTCTCAGTTTCTGATGAAGTAAGCCCTCTGCTCATGAAAGCTCACACATCTCTGATTTAGTTGGTCTGTAATGGCTTACCTGCAGCGCAGGTGCCCCTGTGTGTGCCACACAGCAGGGCAGGGAGGGGACAGGCAGCACAGCAGCACATAGGGCAGGAAGCAGAAAGCAGACCTAGCAGGGAACACGGGGCTGGGAGTAGAAAGCAGAGCAGCAGATCGAGTAGGGGAAGGGGACTAGAGTGGCACCTCCTGAGGGTCGGGGGTTAATTTGTGGCATGCCTGCTGGAAGGGTCTCTGAGGTGCAAATCTATCCTGCCTTCTGCCTGACTTGAGACTAACACTGCTAGCTACCTCTCACTGTCCTTGTAGGGGGGTTCTGCCCAGCTCTGGGTGATAGGGGCTGCGCTGTGCTGATGGGGGAAGATTAACAGCATACTGGGCTTGATTAGCAGGAGCATTGCCAGCAGATTGAGGGAAGTGATTGTTCCCCTCTACTGGGCATTGGTGAGGTCACATCTGGAGTACTGTGTCCAGTTTTGGGGCCCCCACTACAGAAAGGATGTGGACAAATTGGAGGGAGACCAGCAAAGGACAACAAAATGGTGAGGGGGCTGGGGCATGTGACTTACCAGGAGAGACTGAGGGAACTGGGTTTATCTAGTCTAGAGAGGAGAAGACTGAGGGGGAATATAATAACAACCTTCAACTACCTGAAGAGGGATTCAAAAGAGGATGGAGCTGGACTGTTCTCAGTGGTGGCAGATGACAGAACAAGGAGCAGTGGTCTCAAGTTGCAGCAGGGAAGTTCACATGAGAAATTTGGAAGAATTTTCTCACAAGGAGGGTAGTAAAGCACTGGAACAGGTTACCCAAGTGGTGGAAGCTCCATCCTTGGAGGTTTTCAAAACCCAGCTAGACAAAGCTTTGGCTGGGATGGTCTAGTTGGAGATGGTTCTGCTTTGAGCAGGGGGTTGGACTAGATGACCTCCTGAGGTCCTTCCAACCCTCATTTTCTATGATTCCCCCCCCACAATGCACACCCAACCTGCCACCTGCAGTTGACCACTGGGCTGCCAGGCCACAATCTCCTAACTTCCTCTGGGCAGCCCTGCCCCCTGTGGAGGGGAAATCAGGGAGTGTCCTCTCCGCCCAGCATACACACATGCACACACAGATGAGTTTTGTGTTAATGAGGCAGAAAGCCTCTGGTTTGCCATGGAAGGACTTACTTCTGTAGGAGCTCTAGGTCTAGATGTTGGATTTCCCACTCCTTTGGGCTCTCTTATCACAAAGTCATATGCTGCCAGACTGCATGATCACTCCTGCCATAAGAGGTGACCTTTGGCATCACACTGCAGTTCAGCTTCATGCTGTGCTAGCCACATGTTGCCATCATCATCTCTCTGACTAGTGCAGCCTCCAGCTGGCTATGGTATTTTGGAGCATTGCTCACTACACTGTCTTGTCCCCAGTCCTGTAACACAAATACAAGCCCTTAATATTATGCATGTCAGTAGTTCCACTGACATTAACAGAACTGATCGCATACTTAATATTGAACCCAAGGATTTTTGAATGTCCACTTCTGATCGAGCACGCTTTAAACCAGGGTTGTCCAACTTCAGATTGGCCAGGGGCTGCTCCAAGATGAGGCCACAGGTCCCAAGCTGGTGCCCCACACACTCGGGTGCTGCCCCCCAGTACTCCACATGGTGTGGCACTGTGCTTCACCCTCAGTTCCCTGCAGACTTCTCTGTGGCATCAAGCTATATGGGTACTCCATGCTACCACCATGCTGCCAGGCACCTTGGGCTGCACCTTACCAACTTGCCCTTCCCCCTCAGAAGCCAGGAGAAGGAAGGGGAGCCCCAAGATCCCAGCTGCTGCAACAGTTGAAGCAATAGGGGCAGCAGCTGGATGTGAGCCTGAGGGCTGTATGTGACCCCATCGTGGACCTTGTGTTAAGACTTCCCTGCTTTAAACAATAGATCCCTAAAGCTATTTAATACTTCGTCTTTCATATTTTTATCTCTGTTCCCATTTTGATGTTTATAAGCATCTTTTCAGCAAGGGAGAAGCTGACTATACGTAAGGTCCCATCGCATGCATAAAACACAGCAGCTAAAAAAAAAAGAGGAAAATAATTTTAACTTTAGCCTTTTCATCATCTTAGTCAGTGAGTTGTAGCTAGAATAGACACAGCATTTTCAGCCTGTATTGTGCGGTTTTTTTATTTTATGGCAAGCAAATGGTGTTCCTGGAATATTCCTAGCAACTGATGAAGTAGGTTGTTGCCTTCAAAAGCTCCTGCCTCTAAATCAGTTAGTCTTTCAGGTGCCACCCTGCTCTCTACCTTCTGCTTTGAATATTACTGTTATCCATAGACGGTGCAGACTCACCATGTTTCACACATGTGAAGGGAGTTTCTCTCATTTTTTGGGTTTATTTTAAAGTGGATTTTTGTTATTGTTATGTACTTGCATGCTTAGAGATGGTGTATGGTTTAATAAGACACAGATAAATCCATTTTTTATTTTAAAAAATTCTTAAAGTATCACAGTTGTACTTTACGATGGCCCAGAAATTATGGGGAAAAGATTCATATGTTGTTTTTATTTTTAAAGACCTTGTGAAAGATCATTTCCCTGTTTTTTCCTGTACAAATTAGCGGACCAGTCCTGTGTGTGCTTCTGCATGTGTGTAACTTCATGACTGTAAATTCAGAGGGGCTGTTTTTTCATAAAGTGAATCAATGCATAAGTGTCTGCAAGTGTCCTTTTTTGTGCTTTAATAGTTATTCATTGTTTGTGTGCCCCATGATTATCAATGGATTTTATCACTGCAACAGTCTTTCCAGATAGGGAAATACGTTCCCTATTTCACAGATGAGGAAACAAAGCAGAGGTAGATGAAGGAACTTGCCAACACAGGAAGTCTTTGGCTGAGCTGAGAAAAGAAGGTAGGGCTCCTGAACCCTAGTTCAGAGCCATACCCGCTACTTAACCCTTCAGCAGAGTTACTGTGCGTCCTTGGGATATATCATGTATATTTCTCTACGACCTTGAATCTGTACGTGGGTTCAGTGAGTAGTTTAGCCATAGACAGCCTTGTTGAAGTCAGTGGGGTTCTACTCCCAGTTTCAATATCCTTTGTGTGTTTGCATCCAACACTAGGTTAAAATGGTCCTCACTTGAAGGAAACGTTTCATGGAAAGGTCCTTAGGGAAACAGCTGTAAAGGAGGAAGGAGGACTCATCAGTCAGAAGGTCATGTAAAAATTGCAGCAGCACAGCATATAAGTACAGTAGCAAGTTTCATGTGAAATAAATCCAATTGTGTACCACCAAATACTTATTTTGGGGGTACCATTGTGATCCAGGTCTTCAGCTCTCCTACATCAGTGTACCTTTAATAACTCTTTATGTGACAGACAGTACAAACTGTAAGTAGACAGAAATGGGAAAAGTAAAATATTATATCTAGTTCTTACAAACCCTTTTTACCCATTAATCTCCCCAAAACCTACCTTTCCAATTCATAGTGTGAGTGTCACTTCAAGATAATTTTACAGCTGCTGCCTAGTGCTTCATTGTGTTATAGAAACATGGTAATATAACTTGAAGTAAATACAAATCGCCTTTAATCAAGGCCTCTTGTTTCCTCTACTCTATTTTTGCAAACAGCTGAACATGTTCCAGCTGTGTTATCAGATGCTATAACTGAACTGAGACGTGTTATGGCATTTGCAGTTATGCTGTTTGCTTTTTGTAGTCCAAATTTTGTGATATTACCTGTGAAAGAGTTCTAGGGATCGATTGTCCCTTCCCTGCAGGGAATTGCCCATTTAAAAGTGTTAAAAGTACTCATAAGCAGACCCCTAAAAACGGAGGAAAATCAGCAGTTGCCTGAATGTCACGGGGCATCCATAAATGTGTCTTTTAAATGCTTGAAAAGGGAGGGGAAGCTGGTGGTCCTGAGTACCCACCAAGTGCTACAGTATAATTGTTACCTCCTGTAGTGATACAAGTTTGCTCAATCACTGTAACTTTAACCCTGAGTGAAAGGGTGAGAGTTGCCACAATTCTATTACATTTGTATCACTACAGAATCATGCAAATTAAACTGTTACATTGTAACAGCTTATATTAGTATTACTGGATATCAGTACAATTATTATCTCTATCAGTACCCACAAAGACTAGGATCTGCTCCTTATCTTTCATAAATAATATCTGAAGTATCCATCATAACAATATTTGCACACCATTATTGTCCTTTAACTGTTGCCATAAAATCAGTTTTCTTTCTTTGAGGCAGTGGTGATTTACAGTGACACTGCAGCTTTACTGTCCCCACTTTGGCTGTCTGGATGGAAACTCTTTGATGCTCTCTATTTGTCATTAAGCTCTCTTCAATACATGTTTGAATGCATGTTTGCATGGTTTTTTTTTTTCCTGAAACAGAATAAAAAACATTTTCAAATTTCCTATGAAACGAGAGTCTAAAAAAAATCTTAAAGTGAGCAAAATGTTTTATTTTGATGCATCTGAGATATTTTTTTCTAGTGTCAAAGGTTTGAAACTTTAAAACAATGCTTCTATCAAAACTGTGAATTTTGCCTTCTGAAAGTTGTTGTGATGCAAAACAATTGAAATGTTCAGTTGCAGGAATATTTCTTTTCACTTTTTCCTAAATAGAATCTTATTAAAAATAATGTATTGATTTTAATGAAAATGACATTTTTTGTTGCAAAATCAAGATTTCAAGCCACCTTGAATCTGAAGTCCAGTGCAAGTGGAAAGACACCCATTCACTTTACTGGTCTTTGGGTGAGACTCTGAGCAATCAAGAATAGAAAAAAAACCACCTGATCTGTGAGCGGACCTCTCTGCCACTGAAATTAAGGGGCTCTTATAGGCATAGGATCATCTATTTAGATCTCAGTACCTTGAAAGAAAGGAGGGAGTTAATTATTTAAAATGATAATACATTCCTCCAAATTATACTTTTTTTTGAGCTCCCTAATTCATCATAGTTTCATAGTTTCTAGGGTCAGAAGGGACCTGAGCAGATCGTCTAGTCCGACCCCCTGCCATGGCAGGAAAGAATACTGGGGTCAAACGACCCCAGCAAGATGTTCATTTTAGACTTGCTTCTGCAGGCAAAATAGAAGAGGTGATGGTGAAAATATTAGAACTTTATATGTTCAACCGGTGGCCCATGGGCCTCATGTGGCCTGCAGGGGGTTAATTTGTGGCTCCTGGGCTCCCATCCAGCCACTACTCCTACCATCACTCCTGCTGCAACAGCAGCCACAGTTTTGAGGCTTGTGCGCCTTCCTCTGGCTTCCACTTCCTGCCCCTGCCCCTGTCCCTGCCCCTGGGAGTGGTGCAGTGTAGCGCAGTCCCCAGTTCTGGGTGAGTCTGTGGCTCAGAGTGCCCAAATGGCACAGTGCATTGGGGAGCCTGCAGCTGGGGAGCTGAAGGCGAAGCCAGGGTGCCCATGCACAGTGCAGTGGGAGGCAGAGAGGTGGCATGGCTGGTGGCCTGTGCTGGTGCTGGGGCAGTCTGGAGCCCTTATTTGTGTGGCCCCTCCAACTGCTTAGAAGTTGGACTGCTCTGAACTAGACCACGGTTGGCCAAGCTGCAGCAGTATATGTCCTAAGTAGTACCAGCAGCCTCCATCCATACACATGGCAGACCAGGGAGGGAGGAAGGAATACAGCAATGAATAGGGCATGGAGGAGAAAGAAGAGCAACAGATTGGGCAAAGAGCACAGGGCAGAGAGGAGACCAATGGACTGAGCAGAGGAAGGGAATCAGGGTGGTACTTTGTGAGGGTTAGGGGCTCATTTGTGGCACGCCTACCAAAATGGTTGACCCTACAGTGCTAGACCGCTGCCTGTGGTTCATTGTCCAAAACAATAATGAAAAACTGGATTTGCAAATTTAGCAATTTCCAACTAATCAAATTGTCAGAAAATTCCCATGCAACCAGATGAAAGAATATCTCTACTTCTCTGCAAAATTTTGTATTCTCTGCAACCGGGTTTTGGGTTCTACATGTTGTAAGAACTTTGACTCCTAACCTGCCATTCATGTCTGACCTTTTAGCAAGGGCCTGTCTTTGTTTAAATCTGTAAACAGTGTCCATTTAACTATAAATACTAGTCTTAACATTTAGATCTATGGGATTTGGGGCTGAAGGCGATATCTATACCTTTACCTGTGTCAGGTTAGGAAGTTTGGGGCACTGTGCTGGATAGTTATGGAGAGTGGTGTTTGTGCAGTTTTAAGAATAGATTAGGCAAACACTTGTACTGGATGGTTTAGATAGGGATGACCCTATCACTTCAGAATGACTTAGACAAATTGGAGGATTGGGCCAAAAGGAATCTCATGAGGTTCAACAAGAACACGTGCAAAGTCCTTCACCTAGGACAGGACAATCCCATGCACTGGTACAGGCTGGGGGTTGACTGGCTAAGCAGCAACTCTGCAGAAAAGGACCTTGGGGTTACAGTGAACAATAAACTGAATAAGAACCAGCAATGTGCCCTTGTTGCCAGCCAAGAAGGCAAATGGCATACTGGGCTGCTTTGGTAGGTGTGTTGCCAGTAGGTCAAGGGAAGTGATTATTCCCCTCTATTCGCCATTGGTGAGGACACATCTGGAGTACTGTGTTCAGTTTTGGGCACCCCACTATAGAAAGGATGTGGACAAATTGGAGACAGTCCAGTAGAGGACAACAAAATGGTGAGGGGGCTGGTGGGGCATGTGACTTATGGGGAGAGGCTGAGGGAACTGGGCTTATCTACTCTAGAGAAGAGAAGACTGAGGGGGAATATAATAGCAACCTTCAACTACCTGAAGATGGATTCAAAAAAGGATGGAGCTGGACTGTTCTCCGTGGTGGCAAATGACAGAACAAGGAACAACTGTCTAAGTTGCAGCAAGGGAAGTTCCAGCTAGAAATTTGGAAGAATTTTCTCACTAGGAGGGTAGTAAAACACTGGAACAGGCTACTCACAGAGGTGATGGAAGCTCCATCCTTGGAGGTGTTCAAAACCTAGCTAGACAAAGCTTTGACTGATTCTGCTTTGAGTAGGGGGTTTGGGATGATCTAGATGGGGCTGATCCTGCTTTGAGTAGGGGGTTGGACTAGATGACCTCCTGAGGTCCCTTCCAGCCCTAATTGTCTGTGATTTTGTGATCCTACTTGGGCAGGGAGGGGTCTGGAGGGTTGGACTGGAAAACTTCCTGAGGTTCCTTCCAGCCCAACTTTTCTATGATTCTGTGGTGAGCCTTAGGCAAAATTACCTTTCATACTGAGGTTCTTTTTTATTGCAATATTTTTGGTATAATCCTTTGGGTCCTTTCCTTTGTTCATTTTATTATTCTGTGCAATTTTGTAAAGAGAATAGCAGTTTAAGGACTTTGTCTATAGCTATTAGCATATATCTGCCGAAAAAGCTATTTTTCCAAAAAATGAACCAAAAAAATGTGGGGTCAGCTTATATGCAGGGTCAACATATAATTGGAGCAATACAGTATGGCTTTTTACTTCTCCAGAAAGTACTTTCCTTGGGCACTTTCCTTTAACAAAGATATTTTATTTTTCTCTCTTCTAAGTGAATATCTTCATCAGTCAACTGGCATGAATTTACTGACTGTAGCAAATCAAGTTGCTGAATAAGGGCTCAGTCCTAAATAAACCTCTCCATTGACTTTTTGAGACTTCTCATAGGAATACAGTTACTCAGACATAAGTGTTTACAGCTCAAACCCTATATTAAGTCAGAATTAATCACTTGCGGTGTTTAGAAGTATTTCAGTTCATTTATTATTCCTTCAGATAGACCTGATACAATCTGTTCTCCCATAAACATAAGTTTCTTATGAAAGAAAAAAACGTGGCTATGAGTCACTGAGAAATCTTGAAACCAGCAAATTCATACAGCCAGAGTGTGACAACATTACATGAGAAGCTACAAATCATGAATTAGTTGTGCCTTGCTTATTAAAATGTAATTAACACTGTCGTGTTTGCTGGATTAACTTTGAGAACATCAAGTTAGCTTTCAAGTTTATTATTCAAACCCATTTGCTAGGCTGTAATATTGATTCAATATCATGCTGCTGTATATGTTGAAGGCTGGTTTGACCTCTTTTATTTGCACTTTGTGCTAGCATTGGTAATGCCTGAATTAAATGACATTAAGTATGAGGAACGAAAGTAGAGCTTGTAATTTAATGCCAGTCATTATTATTATTGCCAGTTATTATTGTGAGGAGTAAACACTGCAGAGTTGAGGTGAAACAGAGCCAGAAGGCAATAGAAAGCCTATTCAGCTATTTATTTTGGCCAAAAGCTCTTCCCTTGGCTATAATATTTGCTTGGTTATGCAGTTTCAGCAGGTATGTATTAAATAACACCAATTTATAATCCACAACTAGATTAGGAGTATCAGATTCTTGAGTGGGTCAGATTCCTGTTTGAATTCTCAGGTGTGGGCTGGGTATTGGGATTTGGTATTCAGCACAGTGGCAGTGAATCACCCCAGCTATCAGAGGAATAGCCACACATAGTTTAAGAGCAGAATCTTCTATAACATCAGGCACTTTTACATGTGCTCCAGTGTGGAGGGTGCTTTAATTACAGCGGCTCTTGGGAGCTGCTGTAATTAAAGCACCCACAACGCCTCGTATATTTGGTGTCCCATGCTTCAAAATGGCACGAGGGAGCTTTAACTAAAGCTTGTCAAACGAGCTTTAGTTAAAGCACCCATAACACCATTTTAAAGTGTGGGGGTGCTGAATACATGCAGCTCTGAGGCTGCTGAAGTGTGCTAATTAGCACAGTCCAGCAGACTCAGTTAATTGAGTCTGCTCTGACACATGTTAGCATGTGTTGGAGCAAGTGTTGGGCATGTGTATAGGTGTCCATCATGACTAAACTTTTAGTTTACTATTGCTTTTATTAAAGTCCCCTTCATCAATTACACAGTATTTATAACTGCTGCTATTTCTGCCCTTTGCTTTCCCGTTTTTGTCTCTTCTTCTGTCTTTTCTCTGCATCTTCTTCCTGCATCAAGGGCCACTTCCTTCTTAAGTATCTCACTTCCATCCTGTTCCCTTTGCCGTGTTATACAGTGATCAATGATAAAAGTAGTAATGGCAAGTCATGTGTCACTGTTTTGCTCTGGAATTAGTCCCTATAAATTGAGCAGGAGTGAAGGAGTTTGTACTTCTGAGTCATTGTCTCAGGCTGGCTGTACGCACTGGACAATAGCAGCATATCATCAATTTGCCTTTCTTTCTTTTGCATTTGGAAGGTTCATTTTACAACCAGAAGGACTGCAAGATTAGACTTGGTTTTTAAAAACACAGGCTGTGGATAATCTGAATAAGACTACATAAGTACATACAGGTTTCCCTTGCTTTATGCGGCGCATACGTTCCTGGAAAACTGCACATAACTCAAATTTTCATAAAGGGAACTCAGTTTATAAGGTGACAGATAGGGATATTTTCCCGTGGGGGTGAGGGAGGGAGTGGGGCTGGGGCTAGGGAAGGAAGGTGCAGAGGGAGGGGCGCAGCGCAGGTGATCAGCTGCAGGCAGGTGGTGTGAGCCACTCTTGGGGCTGCAGCAGGGAGCAAAGCAGAGGGAACTGTCAGTGGGTGCAAGGCACAGGACTGGGGGACACAGATCTTGCTGCTATGTACACCCCAGGAAGACTGCAAGCAGGGGGGCTGCGCCGGGCTCTTCCCAGGGGTGTGTACCCCTGGATCTGCACGTGGGACAAGGGCAGGCTGCTGCTGCAAGCTGAAGCCAGCAGCAGCACCAGGCTCTTCCCAGCAGGGGGCTGGGCCATGCTGTGCTTAGGGCGGGTGGCGGTGCTGGGAGGGGGTCTGCAGCCACCCGTTTTGCCATAGCCCCCCCCCTCCACCTCCCCTTCCAGCACTGCCACCCCCCATCCCAAGTGCAACACAGCCTAGCCCCTCACTGGGAAGACCAGGCCCAGCCCACAGCAGCAGCCTGCCCTCATCTGCATGCAGATCCGGGGGCACCTGGCACCCAGGAAGAGCCTGGTGCAGCCCTCCCAGGGTGCACATAGCAGCAAAAGCCCCACACCCACTGACAGTTTCCTCTGCTTTGCTCCCTGCTGCAGCCCAGGAGCGACTGACGCAACCTGCCTGCAGCCACTGGGCTGTACTGCACCCCTCCCCCTGTCCCTTCCCCTACAGACTTACCTCACATATAATGAATTTACCTCAGATATAACAAATTTTGGGTGTTAAAAGGGTTATCGCATAAGAGCAAATTTGCATATACAGAACCACATAAAGAGAGGGAAACCTATAAAATACATCAGATCAGGTCCTGAGGCTAGGTATTTATCATCACTTCACTAAGTCTGCTACTAAAATCTCTGTTGTAAATTCAGGTGTACCTAGCTAAAGAATTCAGGGTATGCCTGCTTTTACATGCACTGGACTTGCAATAGGGGAAGAGAGATACTGATAGATGCAAACTTTATTTATCCAGAAGGGATGCATGTGCTGGACGACAGATAAAAACATACTCTCCAAAACTGGTGCAGCTCAAATAAAGAATTTTACCAAACTTGGGTATGCCTTAATTAAAAGCTACAGGATGATGTGTGGCTGAAGATATGGAGACAGCTGTTACTTAGACATTATTGAAGTGCTCTTTACTCATTGTGGGAAGTCACTGAGCCTTGCCTATTTATGGCTAGATGGTGATATTCTAAGGACCTTGTTATACATTAATTTTAGATGCCTTCTAAAGCTCTTTTCCCCTGGATTGTCCACACATTAACACGCAAAACTAGCTTTAAGCGTACTTTTAGCAGCTTAAAGTTAGGCCACTCCAAGGCAGGTTTATCTCTGGTCTGTGTTATTCAGTTCATGTTCCATTAATGTGTGGCCACTCCCTACAGACAGCTACGCTGCCGTCCTCCAGCATCCCAGGATGCAGTGTCCCCCCTTCCTGTTCTGTGTCGACAAATGTTCTACCCCCTGTACTCTACTGCACAGCAGGGTGGAGACAGGGGGAATCTGGCACCAAGCCAAATCTCCCTCCTGCTCCCAGGTGTGTGACCTTCCCACCTCCAGAAGTGTGACCCCATGCAAACACCCAGCAGAGAATATGCCATTTAACCAAGTCACAGGGTCTGGGAGTGGGGTCTAGGAAGGGTGGGGTGGGGAACAAGGTAGGAGGCTGGATTGGGTCCCCATGAGCAGGGGTTTGCTTCCCAAGGCATGGGTAGTAGCTCCCCCAAAAGTGCCTTCCCTTGCTGCTCCCAGCTCCAGCCACCCCAGGAAGCACAGCCCCTAGTCCCAGTTTATTAAAACATGAGACCTTTTGAATTTACTACCTCTTTATTTCTTTTTAAATTCTTTGTTTTTTTTTTACTATTTGTTTTATCCTTCAGTGGCTGATTTCCTTCATTTCACCAGCCATTCCCCACCCCCATTTCCTTTCTACCTCACATTTTATTATATACCCAGATCCTGTTAACTTTCTGCCTCCCAGCTTCGTGTTCCTGCCCCCCCCCCAACCCATCTCCAACACCCCCATGTAGAGCAGGCATAGAAGCCTGTCGTGGCTCAGCAGACCTTTAGTGGCAAGTCGCACCTTGGTCTGGCCCCTGCTCACCAGCCCTCTAGTGGCAAGTAGAGCAATGCAGATGGGGGACAGCCAGAAGGTTTTTTTAGCCTTAAGGTGTGACTGCTCCAGACTTAAGCTAACACTAACACTGATCAATGTCTGAGCAGTTCATCGTGCAACATGTAACACGGCCCTCACTCAGGAGTGGGCAAAATATAGCCTGCAGGCTGGATCCAGCCCTCCAAGATATTCTGTCTGGCCCGTGGCAGGTTCCTTGGCCCGCCCGCCTGCCCCAGGTGCATGGGACAGCCCAGGCTGTGGCACATGTGTAACCAGTCCTGCTGCCCCCAGACACATGGCAGGTTAGGGGTGGAACAGTGACTGGACTCAGATTCCCAGCATCCCCCATGGTGGTAGCTCACTTTGCTCGGGTGCCACTGCCAGTTCACCCTGCACCCACCACAGTGGGTGCTGGACAGAGCAGGTGAGTAGGGTCTTCATGGAGATCGGCCCAGTACACCCACAGGCAGGGTGCACTTGGCCAGACAGATGGGATAGGGCCGTGGGCAAATGGCGAGCAGTGTCCAGGAGTGGGTCGGGTGGGACCAGGGCCAAGATCGCAGGGCAGTAACAGTGCAGGGCTGGGGCCCAAGGCAGAGCTACCATCCACTCACCATGCTTCCCTACCCATGGAACCGGTGCCTGTCTCAGGGATGTGCAGGGAGCAGATTGCAGCTCTGCTCCAGGCCCTGGCCCCATGCTGTCACCACCCCATGGTACTGGCCTATCCACCTGTCCTATTCCCAAATGCCACTCCTTGCCTGCCGGCAGTCCCATCTAATCCACCTAGCTGAGCACACCCTGCTCATCCACCCACTCAGTCCAGTGTCCCCAGTGATAGGTGCAGGACAGAAGGCCTGGGGCTAAATAGACTCAGTTGCACCTCCCTGTCACACCAGGCCAGACTGGGTCAGCACCCCTTCCCCCTCGGCCTGCCACAGCTTACCAAAACTCCTTAAGTGGCCCTCTAGCCCAAATAATAGCCCTTCCCTGCCCAAACTCAACAGTATCATGCTCCAGTTGAGTTTGGGCAGGGAAACTCTGGCACTGTTTGTGAAGTATGGCATTTCATGGTATTCACTGTGAGTAAGGGTATGTCACTTCATTGAGTACTCTCAGAGTTATTCAAGCTACAGGATATTCCTCGGATGCTGCTGGGTGGGTGGCATTAAGTCTATGAGTAGCCAAAAAAAAGAGTAAGGGACCATCTGATAGAGAATGAGTCACAGACTGCAGAGAACGCCACCCATATGAAAGTGATTATGTGGCTTAGAAAGTAAGCTAGCAAAATGTAACGCATTAAAGGAAGCTGTTTTTAAACCATATTGGAAAGGATTTGACAGGAGAATGAAGAGAGAGGAAGAAAGATCAAACGGAAGTCAAGAAGTCGTGAGGGAATGAGTATTTTTGCTTATATCTATCTCTGTATAGGTGCGGACATCCCGCTCTTTGGGCTGGATCCTAATCATTATGTTGGTGTATATCCAAACTACCACTGCAGTGAGTGCAGCTACACTGGACTTGTACCAGTGCAACTTTTACCAGAGTCTGAATACCTCTTACAGCTGTTTTTTACCTTAATTGTTGCAAAGGGGTGGTTAATTTAAAGCCAGAATCTCTACCTCATCATATAAACAGTGCTGAGTGAGTACAGAGCCAGTATAGAAGGCTACAAGATCAGCATAGTGGCATTATTAAGTGCAGACTGCACAGAAGTAAATTATTACACAGACTGGGGCAGCAGACAGCCAGATCTGTGGCATTCCATGTTGTGGAGAGTCCCTGTAACTTTTCTCTTGGGAGCAGAGAGGTTTCCTATGCATGTAGTCAGGGATCCCATGACATACCTCTGGATGACCTCAGATACCTGTAGGTCATATTGCTTCCTGAACCCACAAAACACTGTGCTCAGCAGGAAGCTCCTGCAGCAATGGCTGAGGCCAATCTACTGACCTTGGTAAGACTTGCCGCCTCTTGTGACTGCCCTAGAAACTCTAAGGCTGCGATGGACAACTACCAAGAATTGTTTGGGAGGGTGTACCCTTCCATCCCTGTTCTAACTCAAGTGATTGAAATGGACAAGAACACATAGGATAGACAACCTCTGTTTGCACTGATTTTGGAAAGTCATGTCGAACTGATATATATATAATTTGGAAATAAACAAGCTCTGCTAAAACACAGTACAGTCATTGAGAATCCACGTGGTGCTGAATAATAAGTTATTGAATTTAAGATACACAAATCTGTTGCTCAGTAAGGGGCTTTGGTGGTGATTCACTGGGCACATCAACATGAGATGTTTACTGTGGAGACACCTAATGAGCACAGTAAATATCTTGGTGTCTTTGTATGTGGCCCTGTTACACTGCAGGACACTAATAAACTCCGCAGCAGGTTAGTACTTGTAAATACAAGTACTGTCCTGCTGCAGAGTTTTTTCATGCTCAGCAACACACATGTAAACGTTGTCCTGGCTGGCTGGGACACAAGGGAGCTTCATTGTGGGCGCTGCCTGCCAGCTAGCTCCACACTAAAGCACCCTCGTGCCCCAGCCAGCCGCTCAGCAGCATGTTGAACTGGGTTGGAGCAGCCCTGGACTGGCAGTTTGACCCCCAAACTCCCTGCCAGCCGGAGCTCCTCCACCCCAGCTCGGTGTGCTGTGGTCCTGGGCACACATTTAAACAGCACACCTTGGAGCAAAGAATTCCAGCGCTATTTGCATCAGAGTTTATTGCTGTGAATTAATTGCACATGTAGACGCACCATTGATTAGTATTATCTGGTTACATTTATTTGGAGCCATGGCATATTTATATGTGGTAACTTCATAATGGCAACCAGTACTCTGTACAGGTGTTGCTAGCCTTTCATTTCACTGGTTCATCTGAACTGCAGGGTAGCTATTCCCATCTTCCTCTTCTCTGCAGTATTTCTGGTTTATGAAATGTACAACTCAAACTAACCCTTGTATCTTATTTTGAGAAACCAGCCATCTTATTATGTTATTTTAGCTTTTCTAGTACTGAGAAGCACAACATTACATTATTTTTCAGTTGCTCCCTAGTCTAAATTCCTCGAGGGTGCAGTTTTCTGAAGTATTTGTCCTTTTGTGCATTTCCACTGAAGTCAATGCTGGGCATTTTTAGAAACTCCAAACTTATATAGAGTTTTCTTTTCACACAGGCTGGGCCTATTTCTACCTTTACTTACACTGCTGTAAATCAGAAGTAGCTCCACCCAAGTCACTGGAATTGCAGCAGAGTTACGCTGGAGTAAGTGATCAGATTCAGTTCTTAGATCTTCTATAACACAGTCATAAGTATCCTTTATTAATAAGTTAAGCAGTGCAGTGCAGTGACTGATTAATACTTTTGCCACTGAGGATTTTTTTGCCATGAACTATTTGGATTTGTAATTAAATCTCTGCCTTGCAGAGGTAAGTGCCTCTTATCATATATCTCAAACTGGGCACCCAGGAGGTAGTTGCATACAACTTTAATACTAAAACTTTTAGGTTGTGTGAATGGTACTAAGCTGGTTGTACAGTGCTGGTAAAACTGATGTAACCTATTAAATCAATGATTTGTTGCTGAATAGTGATGATGATTGCTACTGCAGTTGTTACATGCGTACAGCATTAGTAAGTATATTTTTATCAGACCAGCATCCAGGGGCCCTGGCTGGGATCAGGACACCAGCATGCTGAGTGTTGTACAAACACAGATAAGTGTCAGCCCTTGCCTTAAAGCAGAGACCTCCAACTCATACAGCCCCAGGCCTGATCTGGACCACAGGGTTCTTTGTGGACTGGATCCAGACCCAGAGGAAAATCTGTGAATCTCTGCCGGTGGGGTGAGCAACAGCAGCATTAACCCCCATGGGTGCCTGAGCCACTGTATCAGCTCAGGAAGCTGTGGGGGTCAACACTGATATTTGCCATGCTGCTGCAGAATTGAGTTCCCAGCAGGGTTTCCATATCTGGACATTTGGCAGCAGGGTGAGTGACAGCAGCAACAACCCTCACAGAACAGCTGCTGAATTACCAGTCACTCCAGGAGTCATGTGGGCCATATGTTTGACACACCTGCTTTAAAGTGTACATGTATCTTGTGTGTGTTGAGACAGGAAAGCTTAAGAGTCTGTCTCATAGTAATAATGTTACAGGATTATATCTATAGCAAGTTGGGGAAATGCAGAGTTTTTTTGTGTTAAAGTCTTAAAGTTCTTTTCAGAAAGTGTCTATGAAAGTTTGAAAATAACAGTGAAAACTCAGCTACTTGGTGGTGAGCATGGCTATCTGGCATTATTATGGTTTTACTTTCTTTTATTTTATTTTATTCAGAGTTTCCAAAAATATAAACCACCTCTATTCATGTCTCTGCATTTATAACTGTGGTAAACGTGAATCCTGTAAATCTAACCACCAAATAGAAAATCTCACTAACATCTCTCACCCTTTGTCTACAAGCCTGGATGACTTTGTTATGTGCTTGCTCAACAAAGATTTAACCACCTATTGCTGGAATGGAAGCCATATACTGTAGGGCAGTTGTTCTCAGCCTTTTTCCTACCGGGACCCATTTGCAAAAGTCCACGGCCTGTCCCGACCCACACCCCCCTGGCCCTGCCAATGTCCAACCCCTGCCCCGCAGGCCATGCTGGTGTCCCTTACTCCTGACCCACAGCTCCTTGCCCCTTCCAGCCCTGCCAGAGGGGTCCCTAGCTGCCCCCATCCCATTCGGGCCAGAGTTCAGTGGCTGCGGCAGCTCTGGCTCACATGAATGGCAGCAGAGCAAGTCCAGCCTCAGCACAGGCGCGAGAGAAGAGGAGGAGAGGCCTGTGGCACACCCCCTGCCCTGGGCTGGGGCTGCCACGTCACACCAGGTCGCCTAGTCATGGCCCCTCCTGCCCCACTGAGCGGTGTCTCCCGGCCACCCTGCCCCTGTGAGCACAGGCACCCACTGGCCCCAGTGCCGCCAGCCTGACCACACAACTCTCCCTCAAGTCTCAGTTCCTGGTCACCTTCCCCCACTGCCAACACACTCACACATGCTTTCTCTTTCTCTCTCCCTCTCCCTCTCTCTCTCTCTCTCCCCGCCCCCCAACACCCCTCCAAGCCCCAGCCCTCCAACCCCCACTCCCCATACACTTACCTAGACCCAGCTGCTGGCGCTGCTCTCACAGCTCTACCTGGCTGCATGTGTATGCAGACGTACACGTGCCCATTGTCTCCAGTCACCCGAAGCAGCACCTTTTTCTGTAACTTGCTTGTGACCCTTTGAAATATTCTTGTGACCCACGGGTTGAGAAACACTGCTGTGTGGGAAAGGTCCTGGACTGGGACTTGGAACACCTGCATTCAGTTCCTGGCTCTGCCACTGGCCTGCTGGAAGACCATGGACTAGCCATTTCCCTGCTTTGTGCCTCAGTCCTGTATGTAAAATGGAGACTACGAGGCTCTCCTCCTTCAAGTGCTTTGACATCTGCCAGTGAAAAGCACCAGATTAGGACTACTGCTGTCAGTGCATTGTGTGCCAGTCCCATTACTACACTGCTGCCAAACGTGCTGCAGATTACGAGCTAGGAAGGATGATCCTAAAGTAAAAAATAAACCTGTCATGACACATTAACAAAGTTTCTTTGGTAAGGGCAGTAGCTTAGAGGGAGGGTGGTGGCCTTGCCAGGGTTTGGGAGTTAGTAATTAAGAAGGAGAGTCTCAGTGAGTGTCCCAGGTGCTAGTGTGAGTGAGTGATATCCTATTTAACAGGGAAGCTGAAAGGCAAGCTGACTAGTGCAAGGAAAGAAGTGATCTAATAGACTTTCTTGCTTTGTTTTCCTGGCAGGATGGAGAAAAAGAAGATAGTGATGAAATCCAAAGTTGCTTCTTCGAACCTTCTGAGGGCACTGCATTCACTCTATCAGTTCGGTCATCTCTGTGACGTGATAGTCCACACCGAACAGATGGGAATTCAGGAGGAGTTTCTGGTTCACAAGGCTGTATTGGCAGCTTCCAGCAATTACTTCAAGGGGCTGTTTCTTCATGATGAGATGTTGGACACTAAGACCCGCACAGTGACTCTACAAGATATTTATACGGAAGAATTCACTTCCTTCCTGGAGTTTGTTTATACTGCCGAAGTAGAGATTGAGGTAGAGAAATTGCATCGGATGAAGGAAATAGCTGAGAGACTTGAGTGCAAGGATTTGCTTGATATTTGCGAAGAAATGAACTTGGAGAGTAAGGAAGGCTTAGATCCAAGTGTCCATTTAAAAGGTCAGATACACAAAAATGGTGGGTCCCAGTGGGCTTATGTCCCACAAACAGAAGACAGTGAACTGGGTAATTCATCCCCATCTGGGGCAACACCGCTGCAAAGAAAACTGTGGGATGGCCAGAAACACAGGAAATTATTAACCAGCTATGAACTTGTGGAATGTCAACCTACAGATCCAAACAAGGAAGGGACTGCTCTTTCAGAGTCAACAGCTGGGATGGCCAAGCTAGCTGAGCATAACAAAACAGACACAAGTGAGATGATTGGCGTGGATGCTGCCAATCCAGGGGGAAAGAAGACCCGCTGTTCTGCCCCAAGTGAACCAGACTCCAAGGAAACCTGCATAGTCATTAAAAAGCTGCTCCCTGCCCAAGGGGAAGATGAAAATACTTTAATCTCAGAGCTGCCCAGTAAATTTGAGCCCAGGAGATCACTTCGCAACGGATCAAAAATCTTGCCCCAAATGTACACATGTGAGAAGTGTAACCAGTCATTCCATTTCATCAAGCAGTATCAGTCACACATGGAGCTGAAGCATAATATTAACATTGTCACCAAATACAGCTGCAACCTATGTGACCAGCTCTTCTCTAATCGCCAGAACCTGAAACAGCACAAGCTCACCGTCCACAGTGATGAGAGGCGCTTCCCTTGCATGTCCTGTGACAAGAGATTTAAGCGCCAGAAGGATATCAATGACCATGTTCGGAGGGTTCATGAAAAGAAAAGGAGCCCTCAGGCATGCCCATATTGTGACAAGGTTATCAGCTCCAAGTGTGGCCTCACAGTTCATATGCGCACGCACACAGGAGAGAAGCCCTACAAATGTGAACACTGCCTTGCAAGCTTTGCTCAGAGATCTGCTTACAATACCCATGTAAGGTATGGCCTTCCATGTGGGGGTGTGCCCAGGCATGGGAAGAGAGGGTGGGTTTCAGAACATCTTTGATTGCTTCTGTGCTAGGATACTATAGGTCAGAAACAAAGCCTTTTGAAGCTGGCACAAGTCTTTCCATTGACTTCAATGGGCTATGCAGTCTGGGATTCTTAAAGCCATGTGGGAGATGTAGCTAGACATTTCTTATTGAAATGGATAAGAGTTGGGCCACCAGGTCCTATCAGTAGCTTTGAAAGTTTCGGCTGGTGGGTTTTAAATGCGGGCCAGGAAAATTGTGTTGTGTTAAAAATGAACTGTAGGGGTAAGAGAGAAAGGAAACAGGTCAGTCTGGATAGTGGGGAGGAGGCAGGGAACAGGTCAGTCTGCTCAACTACTCTTGCCCTCAGCATCCACTCCGGCCAGTGGGAGAAACAGAGTACTGGACTAGGTGGATCTGCGGTGTGACTCGGTACAGCCTTTCCTACAAACAGGAAAATGGCCCTTTCAGAAGTGGCCAGATAGCTTGACACTTCATTGTTGTTTGATCAGAAATCCTGAGGACTGTGGGCTTCTCAAACATTGATTGACTGGAAATGAGATGGTAAAATCACCTGGTGTTCAGATCTGCCTGTAGTCACTCAGCATACCAAAGAGGTTGTGTGTGCATGCCGCTGGGTGTATGGAGCATTCGTAAGCATTTCAGCTTTCATTTTCATTGTTCCTAACCCCCACTCCTCCCTCCCCTGTGTGGAAAGAAATCCTTTCAAATGTGACCCCCTGGCAGTGGATGCATTAGTGTCTTCCCAGTGGATACAGTGTCTTCTGGAGGTGGCAGACAGCCAAGAAGGAGGACTTAGAGGTGTGAACTTCTCAGCACCCATTAATCTCTAAAGCTCAGTGATGATGTTTTAATTGTTATTGTTAACATTTTCTTTGCCAATCACTTCCTTTTATGGCATGGAGAAGCAGGAATGGAGTGAAATCTCTGGTTCAAGGGGTATTGATCAGAGCTCTGGGATAGTTAATTCAAAGAGAAGAAAAGGGGAAAAAGAAAAAGAAAAGGAACGGAAAATGGCAGAGAGAAACAAAGCGTAAGACTAGCTGCAGTCCCTGAAGTGAGTGGGTTTCTACTGAGTGATACTGAATGCAGTGGTGTAAGTTGAATGTATACACATCAGTTGTCACGAGTACAGACACATCAGTCAGCAGCACTGATTCTTGTTTGCTTAGGACAGAAAAAGTATAACTTGGAAAAGCTACTGTAGAGGTGCAAACTGTCCACTCCTTACATCAGCTGTTCCTTCTAGTGGCAAACAGAAGTCTTCATGTGCGCTTATATTATCTTGAGATGCCCTGGACAAAGTCTTTCAGTAATCTTTGTGTAGACTGCCCCAACTTCCCATGGATGTGAACAGGGTGATTTGATACTTGTGGAGTATCTATTTGGACCTCTGGGATAGAGAGAAATGCATAATTAAGTTTGGCTGGTTACTCCAGGCGTGTTTGCCTTCCCCACAGTGCATGACCTGAGAGGCAAATAGATAGATGTTCAAGAAGAGCCCTAGCCAAAGAAATACAATAAAGCAGTAGGTTGTCACTGAGTGTGTTTCTTTGAGTGTAAAATGACAGGATTGCCAGGCTGTGCCAGTGGAAAGGTCCTGAAGGTAAACACTGAAGGAAGATGAAACTTCACTTTGTAGGAAAAGAGAGGTATTTAGCCATGTTAGTCTTAAGTCAAGCAGAAGGCAGGGTAGTGTCTCTGCTAAGATGAACCTCTACCCTATCTTCTGTGGAAAAAAAGGAGAGAATCATATTTTTGTTTACCCTGGGAAAACTGTTTGTTCTGGCTCCTGCAATATGTAGAGTAGATCCCATTAAGATGAAGGGAGGGAGAAAAGAAAAAAACACTTCCTGTTTGGGAACTTACTTCTCAGGGGTAAAGCCTATATAATCTGACCTGAAAAAACATTTGCAAATGAAGCTTAAGTAATTTTGATCATCCAGATTGATATTCACTGCTTAAGCGTCCTCACTCATGCCAATCTTAGTGTCTAAGTAAGAAAACTGGTGCAGGTCATGAGTTGAATCCTCAGCAGTGAGGAAAATAGCTTTACACTCTGCTCTTGTCCTGGGGCCAGCTTGGGGGCTATATCAGGCCCCTTGGATTAATTAGAAATGGACAGACCTACAGATAAAGCCCTTCCAGCTCTGCCTTTTAAGTATCTTTAATGTGCAGTGATTCTCAACCTTTTTAGTAGGGGTGCACCGATAGAGATTTTTGAGCCGATACCAATGGCAGATTTTTAACAAGCCATATTGGCCAATATCGATTTGATTCCAATATGCAACCGGGCAGCTTGGAGACCAGTGTCTGGTGTGGCTGGGAACAGCCCAGTGCAGCCCCCGATCCCAGATGGAGGCCCCCATGGTGAGGGAGAGAGTGGGGCTGGGGCAGGTGCTCCCCACCTGGGGCGGGGCAGGGCACAGGATGGAGCCATAAGCGATTCATCCAGAGAGTGGGAGGAGCAGTTCCCACCACTGCGTGCACCCTGGGAGGGCATGGGGGCAGGGGTGCCCCCCGGATCTGTCTGTGGGGCAGGGTGGACTGCCGCTGCAGGCTGGGCCACGGGCTGTGCTAGGCTCTTCCCAGCAGGAGCTGTGCTCAGGGTGGGCAGCAGTGCTGGGAGGGGAGATATGGAGGGGAGCTAGAACCACCACAAAATTTGCTGTAGCCCCTCGCCCTATAGACCCCTCCCAGCACCACCACTATCCCCCCCGAGCTTAGCCCCGGCCCAACCACCCTGCTGGGAACAGCCCAGCGCAGCCCCCGGCCCCCTGCATCAGCAGCCTGCCCTTACCCCATGCACAGATCTGGGGGCACATAGCCCCCATGCCCTCCCAAGCTGTGTGCAGCGGTCAGAGCCACCCCACACCCCCTGGATGAGCCGCTCACCACTCTGTCCCACGCCCCACCCCGGATGAGCAGTGCCTGCCTCAGCCCCACTCCCTCCCTCACCACGGGGGCCTCAATCTGCACCCCCCAACGCCCCTTCCATCCCCCCATCCTTCCTCCACAACAAACTTACCAGCCAGGTGCTGCTCTCCAAGCTACCAGGCTGCGCTCCTGGCCACGTGCATGCTGCAGGTGTTCACATGCGCATGGCTTTTATCAGCCACATTATCGGCCACATGAGGCAATAGTTGATTTCCAATGCTGTCAATTTTCCCTGTATCAGTGCTGATCCAATATGGGACCAATGTATCGATGCACCTCTACTTTTTAAACTTGAGGCACCCCTCAATAGACTTAAGGTGCCCCTCAGAAAGTGCCAGCTCTTAGCTTTCACTTGATTTAAGAATAGAAAAATAATAGACTAATGCTTTGGTTGCAAAGAATTCAGAAAGACCACAGCAGGGCAAAATGTTTCTGACACGGTGGGTTCCTATTTGAAATCTCTAGGCTTATCTTTCAAATCCTGTTTGCACACCTAACAGCACTGATCTTGCATGGCACCCCACAGCATCCTTAAAAAGAACCTGAGGCACCCCGGGGTACCACAGCCCTCTGGTTGAGTATCACTTGTGTAGCACTTCAGTACCGTACACAAGTAAAACTGCTTCCCATCTAAAGTGTCACTGTGAAGCACTTCAATTACCTTTTTCATTCAGGGTCATTTTTTTAACATGGTGTGGGCTGATCTGGAGTGCTGTATCACTGTCATCTGTCTGCTCAGTTTTTATACTGCTTTGAAGTTGTTTGAAGTGCTGGAACTGTCATGTCTGTGCATGCCCAAAACAGGAGGGCTTAGATCTCATCTCTGTGCTTTAATTTTTGTATCATTAACTTTCTCCTGCTACCAAAGCACCAGCGAATAATCAGCGTGAGTGTTTATTCACAGCAAGAGGGTCTTTGCTTTCCAAGCAGTTCCTGGAGCATAGTAAATTCAGAAATCTCTTATATGAGTTTTTGTGTTGGTTTTATTCCTGAATTCCTCCCCCCTCCTCACCCCCTTACATTTTAGAGTAAATATATTTCCTCTCCCATCCTAAAATCTGATCAACATAGGTAGCAATTTCAAGGACTGCCTCTCTAACCATGGTCAGGTATGTGAATTGCAATTCACAGCCTCCTATCAAATATCATTATTTTGGTTCTTGTGGATTCCCAAGGTAATGAATAAGCCAGGGTGGGTTGAGTAGATTTCTTCTGCAGGTACTCTGCAGATCCCTTTTATTTAATGGAGTGCTACCCTTAGAAATAACCAAGGACAAAGACCATTTACAGTTCAATTTTTGCGCACTTGCTTGGTCAGCAAGTTTGGAAATCCTGTTAGCCCGTGGCTAATCCAGTTACCAGACCTGACCTGACATTCTGCTGTTGCCTTTCTGAGTCCTGCAGTGACTCCCTGACCCTCGCAGTCTCTCCTGACTCCTTCAAAAATTCAGTTTTCCAGTTAGGACCCTCCTCTTCCTTGAAGGTCTGTCTCCCTTTTCAATCTCCTACCCAAGCCCTTCACTTCCCCAGCTATGGAAAAGATCAGGATAAATAAATGATGTTCCCTCCAAAGTTCCTCTCTGTGCTAAGGGCCATGTAAATGTGCATTGGAGGCAGTTGTCTTTTCTGGAGAGCTTGCAATCTAAAGCAAAGAAAAATAAAAGAAGGAGGATCAGGGAAACTAAGGCACAGAGAAAATGTCAGGTCACACAAGAAGCCAGTAGCTGAGCCAGGAACTGACTCAAGACTTCTACTCCAGTGCGGTTCCTTCCCCATAAATCCATTTTCCCTGTCATGCATGAGGATTCATGGCCAATATTAACAGGCTTCTGCCTCCGGCATCAACAGGCTGTAGTTTTAGTCACAGGTGAAAAATCCTGCCTCACATTTTATTATTGTGTCTCATTAATCAATTCAATCTTGGATCTTTTGAAGAATTTTTCACGAAATTATGCAAGAGGCAAGGATTTTTGTGGGTGATTATCTTTTATTGGACTACCTGCATAGTTGGAAGAGATTTAGGTGGCTTTTGAGTACAAGGAGCCCTTCTTCAGGTTATGAAATGACTTATATACAATTATACCACCTGTCTGTTTCCAAAGGAAGAGAAGAAGTAGATCTGCATGCCCAGGTGACACTTGTGTGTATAGTGTGTACAGTTAGTTCTGAACCTGTGCTTGTTAGCAGCTTAAATATTGATTGCATCTGATTTCCTTAAGAGCCCAGTCTGGTATACTAACTCTCTTTGAGTTATGATTTCAAGAGGACTACTCATAGCCTATGCGTACTTCTCTGTATTAGAAGGGTTAGCAGAACCTAAATAAATACAGAAATGATTTGTGCTGCTGTTGGCACATGGAAATATTTTTAGCCAGGCAGTATTTTTAAATAAGAAATGCTTTACATTATAATCATGGTGATAGTGGTGGTGGTGGCAGCACAAAAGTTTGTTAGTTATTTATTTGGATCCTGTTTCACAAAGACTTCATAAACTTCTAATCAAAGGATAAATACTTATAATGGACTGTCTGCCCAAGCAATAAGAAACTCTGCCTTATGTAACTGTATGCACAAATTGGGCACATCATTGCATGTGCATTTTGTGCATGCAGGGACATGCCAAATTTATTTTAAAGCCAAACACCATATAGTTTTCCAAAGACAAATTGTTTGTTGTTGTAGACTGTACATTAACCAGATATTGAAGTTTTCACTGAAAGGATGAAGCCCCCCCATTCTTTCTTCTGGTACATGGATTCACTTTCAGGTAAAAAAACTGGACATTTTGTCCACATATCTTAAAACTGAATGGTGCCCATTACATTTTGGAGTAATCATATCTAGCACACAGTGAAATCTTTACTCCTTCAGATGAAGAGAAACATCCGTTTTTGTCACAAGAAACTGCCAACTCTGGTATGTATTTTAGCAGTGTTTGGTTCCTATCCAAAAAATTTTCACTTAGCCATGATACTTTGTAACCCTCCTCCTTGGCCTATAGTCCAACATCATGCTTCTGTGAGTTTGAGAATTACATAAGAAACATTTATGGTCAGATGAATTGAATATACAGGCAGTCCTCAGACTTAAGACATGGTTTTCAGGAACCAGTTGTGTCATAAGTCAAAACATTGTAACTCGGAACCAATTTGCTCATAAGAAACAATGTTATAAAGGGGGGATTGGTTCCTGAACCAAGACCCAATACCCTTTTTTCACTAAAAATACCCCAGAACTTTGTACTCAATCAATTATAGATGAGTAATATAGCTACATTAATGTATTTATATTGTAAATAGCAATCATATTAATTTGGAAGGACTTCTTTGAGGTGACTGCTGGACTTTCTGAAAGGCTCTTGGTTGGACTATTTGAAGGGTTCTTGGCTGGAGTCTCCTCAGGAATTTTGGCTGCAGGTTTTTCTGGAGACTTGTCTGCTTTCTTAAAGAAAGTGTCCAAGGACATTTAGACAGATGTTCTCCAGGGAGATGAGCGATGCAGTGAACTTGTTCACTGGCATGGCGTTGCATCAAATCAAGCGTTGTAAATTCAAAACTGATGTCATAAAGTTGAAATGGTGTCAATTTATAAATGTTGTAACAGTGAAATGTTGTAACTCGAAACATTGTAAGTCAAGGACTGCCTATAATATTCTTGTTTAAGGAGATGCTAGGGTTCAAACACAGCAGATGCGTAAAAGTGTGCTATTTGATATTTATTGATTTAATAACTCAAAGCCCTCTTGCTATATCTTAAGTTTTATTTGCAAAACCACATTTGCTAGATGGTATTTTAGGCCTGTGCAAAGCAGCTAGTATTTGCTTCAGATTCAGATTCGGCCGACTTGGGGGACAGTGATTCAGTTCGGTGATTCGAATCGCTGTCCCTATTCAATTCAGCAAGGCCAGGCCCATCCCCCATCCCTCTCCCAGCCCAGCAATGGCCGCCCCAGCTCCTAGCACTTGGGGTAAAAAAAGCCCCAGTTCACCAGGTGCTGCCAGGCAGGGGGCAATCCCTGCTGACCCACACTGCATGGGGGCTCTGCACGAGCTCTGGAACCCTCCCCCGCCCCCCATGGGTGCCCAGTACAGGTCAGCTTGGCCCTTTAAGAAAAAAACAACTGAAGAAACCCCGGGATTCACTGCTCCTGCCGGCGGGGGGGCAATCCCCACGCCAGGTGGGGGGCTCTGAAGGAGCCTCCAAAGCCCCAAGGCTGCACAAGGAGTGGAGAGTCCTGGAGCTTTTCTCGGCTTTTTTTTCCCCTTAAAGGGCCAGAATCCCGGCATGGGGGGGCAGGTCAAGGGGGCTTGTGCAGAGCCCCCCATGTAGCATGGGGCAGTGGGGATCGCCTCCCCGCCACCAGGCAGCACCTGGTGAGCACTGGGGCAGATGGGAGCAGCTATGGGGGGGGGCTGGGGGAGCGGGCGGGGATCAGGGGGGCTGGCAGGAGTCCCCCCATGGTCTTCTCCCCCCTCCCTCACACCTCCTCCCCTGCCCCTAGTGCTTACCAGCTCCAAGTGGCTGCAGCTCCCTTCTGTAGCCACTGGGTGCTGCCCAAATCATCAAAGCTCTCCAAATCTTTGCTGAAGATTCGAAGAGCTTTGAATCAATTTGGACCTTTAAATTGGTCCCCTGATTCTATTCAGATTCGGAGATTCAGCTGAATCTCCTCTGAATTGAATCACTACCTGAAGCTTTGCACAGTCCTACTGTATTTACAGTCTGACTCATGATATTATCATATTTATTTGCACACCACACATGCACAGTTTCCCCCAAAAATAGCCTTCCAAAACTGGTGTACCTGTCTTAATCAGGGAAACTGCCCTGAATAAAAGCATGGAGGTGCAGCAAAATAGCTGATGCTTCTTTTTCTTCTCCTCCACCAGCCGCATGGAAGGAGTGGCAGAGGGAGTCCAACAGGGGCAGGTCTGGGGGTACAGTGGTACAGTCATACTCTTTTTTTATTCCTGTTCCACCTAAAGTTTAAAAACAACTGCCCTGCGGTACCAGTGATATTTCTATCCATGCATGCCTGAGGGAGTTATTTGATTTCATGGCTAGTTATAATCTACCTGAATTCCTGCTAATCTCTTTGTTCAGCAGATGTTAACATTCTTGATGCTCTGGTAATCAAACTATCCTTTTTGGGGCAATTTGGCTGTTAGCTATTCCTGGTCTTCCTTCTATTACACAGCCCTACTCTTTCAAAATCCTAGATCTGCCCCAGGAATCTAGTCTTCATTAGCAGCTACAGTTTCAGCTTTTAGCTGAACAGCCAAGAGCTGGCAACAGTTCAGCTTTGAAAGGTTTAGAACTGTAACTTTTTCCTAAGGAGGAAAGGGAGAGTGAGTGAACTGAAGATTAGGCTCTGTCCCTACTCTTTGCAGCCGGAACTCTAAAAAAAACCCTTTTTTCTTCATTCTGCCTTCTCGAAAACAAGGTTTGTGGCTTATTTAGGGTTGCATGATATGCAAGACAATAGTGTAATCAGATGATGTATGCTGTAGTGAGAGTGTCTTCTTAATGATCTTTTGATCTTAAAGTTCTGTCCAGAGTCTTTTCTATGCCATTCTCTCAGTGTAAATTTCATCATTAGCATTGCAGTCAGAGAAACCCATGGATTTTAAGGTACACTTTTACAAGTGTAAGACATTTTAGTTTTCATGGTCTCACCCTGATGCAGTGTTTCTTTGCTGCCTTGCACTCAAAATATTCTACCAGCTTGTTAAATAACATAAAGAACCATTAAAAAGGCTAAGAGTAAATACTTTTCCTTCACATGCTCATGTAGAAATTTGAGTGTTTGAATTCTCTTATAGTTGTGTTGTGTTTTTAACAGGAAAATACATGAGTCTGGGCAAGACAGGAAGCATACACCAATCTACTGGACGGTTGTTCCACCTACAGTTAGACCAGAAGCAACAGACTGTGCAATGGATGTTAATGAAGAAACTTGGGATGGGGAATCGGTTACTGGATTGCAAAAAGGTGCTGGGAGCAAAGCAGCTATGGGCACTGAAGAAGAACCTGGCAGCTCCTATAATGCAGAAGTAGACTGCAGCAAAGAAGGGAAAGGAAAGATAGACAAATATGGGGAAGATGAAGCAAATGGGGAAGAAGGAAATGAAGATGATGATGAAGATGAAGAAGAAACAAGTGTGAAGGGAGAAGATGCGGGTTATTCTGAACTAGAGGACAGTAAAGATAATGAGTATGTCTGTAATGATGATGGTGGTGGTGATGATGATGATGACGACGACGACTACTCTAATAGTAATGAAGGTGAAGAGAATGATTCAGATGAAGACTTGAAAATAAAGAAGGGTAAAAAAGGCAGGGTAGGCAAGAAGTCTGCCTATGTTATAACATGTGATAAATGTGCTGAGCAGTTTGTTTCCCGGAAAAAATATGTAGATCACTGCAAAGAAGTCCATCAATCCTTGCCTGGCAAAGTCTATCAGTGTGATATCTGTAGCAAGTCATTTGCTAGCTACAACAGCTGGAAAGAGCACAGAGCCTGTGTCCACACTGAAGAAAGGCAGTTTGCTTGCACCCTCTGTGATGCTACCTTTAAAAGAAAAAGAGATGTGAGGACACATTACATGAGGAAACATGAAGGCAGAGTCAAGCGCCCTCTCTGTTCTGTCTGTGGGAAGATCTTGAGCTCACGAACAGCACTGATGTTTCACATGCGGACACACACAGGGGAGAAACCATACGAATGCAGTGTTTGTCATAACAAGTTTGCTCAGCCCTCCCAACTTAAGATCCATACCAGGTCAGCCTCCAGAAACACTTTCCCCATATTCTGCATGCTTAGCCTTCTACAGCATGCCTTCCCCTTCCCCTCCCACTTCCTATCGGTACTCTGCAGTAGTCACCCAATAGGAAGGCTGGAATTTAGCATCTGGACTGGATTGTCCAATTTCATTGTGGCTGAGGACTGCATGTGGTGTCAGTATGTGGCCTTGGAGCCACACACTACACTGGCCATAGGCTGCAGAGGTGGGCCCCCAGGATCCACCACCACTATCACCATATGGGTAGCAGTGGTGGCACCTAGCCCCTGGAACCTTCTTCCTTGCTGTGCAGCCTGCCCCATGAGGTCAGTGTGGACACATGGCATGGGTGGCACATAGCTCCCTCTTGCACAGGCAGTGCCAGTGGCATGTTCCAACTCCCTCTTTCCCCCTCACCCGACCCTTCCCTGCCACCCAGCAAAGGGAAAGATGACTATAGGGGCCCATGGGCCATATGCTAGCCACTTGTGGGCCACCAGCTGGATAGCCCTGGTCTCAACTATTGATCAGTCTCAAGGTTTAGTTATTTTGTTTAATGAAAAGTTTCTGGTATGTTTCTAGGTCATGACGTCATTCTTGGGAAGGACTAAGGCTTACCCATACACTGATGTGAAAGAAAATGTTTGAAATACAAATTACAGTAAGATTAAGGGGCAGAGTCTTATCTGATATAAAGAGCATAGAGAAGATGGCCATACTGATTGAGACATTTGTCTAGGACTTCAGAGACCTGCCTTGCTACAGGCTTCCTGCATGACCTTGGGCAAGTCATGTAGTGACTCTGTGACCCTATAGATTGAGGACAAATAGCTCTTCCCTTCCATGCAGGGGTCTCTGTGAGGATAAGTACATTCAAAAAAGTATATGGTGGTCAGGTTCTACAGTGACAAATCTCTGAGATATTTAGATAGGAAGTTCATTAGCGCTATTTTGATGGACACCAGATTAAGATCTGACCCTCAATCAGAAGCAATGCCAGCAAAGCTAGGGGGTTGTTTTGCATAGCAGCTTCTTCTTGAGATGCAACATTTTGACTGACATCCCCATACTGCATATGATCATGCATGGGTCAGAAGCTGTAAAGTAGAATGTGGAAGCTGAGCACTGAATTATGGATGGAGTGACCATATGTCCCACATTTGCCATGACAGTGGTGTTTAAAACACATGTCTTGTGTGCCACATCAGTTTGGTCAAATGAATGCTTTGGTCTCATTTTCATTGGGACCCCCAGGACTGTTGTTTAAAATGAAACCATTTCACTCCCCACTCTTCTCCTCTCTGGCCCACCCTGGATTTTCCATACTAACACACAGCCCAATCTCCAGCATGCCCAGCTCAGACTGGAGCTCAGAGTCAGCTAAGCCTGTTAGAAAATGAGATATTCTGTTTTGAAACTAGGGAAATATTTTCATCCTGGGGACAGATGGCCCAGATGTCTGGCTCTGAATAGCTAATGTCTTAGCCAGTTTAAACCCAGATCCTCAACATAACATTTTTTGAAGCCCAGCTTGCATGACCTTCCTTCCTGCCCTCTCCCTTTTAAATATGGGAATGTTGTCCTGAATTACGGACCACAGACCAGACCCTCAGCTGACAAAAGTCACTTGGTGACTTATAGCAGCTGAGAATGAGGCCCAAGGTACATAACAGCAGCCTTGAGGGATCTGCTACAAGATGGAGGACTGAAGGCACTCCTAGGTTCCCTCCACCAATTTTTCTTTTTAAATACAATCCATCTTTCGCTGTTTGAACCATAAGTGATAGCCTTCAAAGGAAAGGAGGAAGGTACTCTTTCTAGATCTAACCAGAGGAGGAATAGCACTGTTAATAGGAACCAAGATCACTAATATTAAAATGTTTTAGTAGTGATGGAGTGATGTAGTAGCCATGATGTTCCAGGAATTATGTGAGAGGCAGGGACTTATGTGGGTGATCCCAACTGCATAGTTGGGATAGACTTAAACAAGCATTCGAATGTGATGCATTCTTCATCAAACCTTTTCATTCCCAAACTGCACATCCCACAAACAGCATCAAGTCTGCAATGAATATTGCTTCACATTTGAAATCTTGTCTAAGTCTATTTCAACCATGCAGTTGGTTAAATAAAAGATAATCATACACACAAATCCTTGCCTTTCTCGTAATACTAAAGTGGAATTTTTGAAGTGTCAGTATTGTGACTGAACTCAACCGGCCACATCATCCATAGCATTGATTTGCACAGCTCTGCTAGCTTATAGAACTTTTCCAAGTTTATATCACCTAGGGGCATGCTCTAGTGTACCTGTCACACTTCAGGGGATGAGGACCAAAAATATGGTGACTCTGCAGCAGTAGTATTTGTGTATAAATGTATATGAGCTGTATGAATGATCACCTGCACTAACTAGTATTCTTTCTTCTCTGTCCTTGTTCACCCTGCTGGAATGGGCAAGATGCCCTTTGATTTAATATAACTTTGGCTTTATCCATTTCCTGATGGACTGCAGCAAGCATATACATATAGACACCCAAAGAGTTTACCAGTCTTGGGATTATCATGAGGAGTAGGGTATGGACTTCAGCCCTTGGCCTCTCCAGCAACCAGAACTGAACAGTATGTATAATCATTTGAACAGGTTGCTGTTCCTTTTGGCCGTAGAGTTTTTTCAGCTAGTTTTGCTATTGAAGGAACTGGGAGAGAAGAAAAAGGAACAGCCAGAGGAATACTTTACACATCTTGGCTTCCTTGAAGCTAGTAGAAGAGTCAGATCTCTAGCTGGCATGACTCAACAGAGCTCCTTCAGGTCAGTGGAGTTATGCTGACCTACTTAGCTGAGAGCCTTAATTTCTGGATACAAATCACTGCCCCTGCCAAGCACTTTCTCACTTCCGCTGTGTTCTTTTTGCAGGAAAATCCAAGCATCAGATAGGTCATTCATTGCAGCCCAAATTTGAGAGAATCTGTATGGATCTCCCTGTACCTTTCCTGTAATGTGCGTGCATGAAAATATTTCTTTGCTGAGCTGAACTCACTTATGCTGTCACATCCACAGAAAAAAATCGAAGTAAACTGTGCATAATATGCAAAGCACAGGCACTGAATTTCAGATGAAATCATGTTTCAAAACCCTACTGTATACCTGTTTTCTCAATAATTGTGTGTGCATGTGTGTGTGTTTGCTGCATATAGGTCCCATACAGGAGAAAAGCCATACGTATGTGAAGACTGTGGAGCTTGTTTTGTTGATAAAGGCAAACTAAATAGCCACAAGAGGACGCATACAGGTAGGCATTAAATCCTACAGACCAGCCTCATAAAGGGAGTTGCATTTCCCTGTACCATTCCAACCCAGATAGAAATCAACTGAAACTCTTGGCTGCAAATCATGACAGTGGGAGGGAGGGGGGCAGAAAGAGCACCATAGTTTCTGTAACTCATAGGGGAGGCTTAGACAATGAGAACCATAGAAGTACCTGAATAGACAGGTATTAGAAAGGCAGGTCTGGGATGCAAAACAGCAAAATAGGAGGTGGGGGTAGAAGTGGATGCAGGATTTGTCTGCATAGAAATAATGACTAAGCGAAGGTGAAGGGATAAGGTCATGTTATAGAGCAAAGGTTGGCAACCTATGGCCCACAGGCCAGATCTAGTCCAGGAACCTTTTGATCCTGCTTGCCAACATGGGGCTTCAGAGGCATTGGGCGATGGGAGGTTTCAGCAACTGTTGCCTTCTCCATGCTGGTACAGGGAGAAGAGTAAGCAGCAGATGCAGGGAGAAGTAGCAGGTACCTTCCCTGTACTGGCAGTGAGTGCTTCTCCATGTCAGCGCAGAGAAAAGAGGGGAAGCCAAAGTATTAAGATAATCCAAGATAAGGGAAGGATCAGTTGTGTTGAAGTCAGCAGCAGGAAAATTGTGGACCCTGAGGCTTGACCTGAAAGGTCTGTGGAAGATGTTAATTTACTTGTGCAATTGGGATTTGATTAATTTTATGCCAGATCTCCAAAACTGCACAACCCGGCATGCCTCGCATCCTTTCCTTTTTTTTTTTTTTTTAATTCTCCATGCACTGGGTCCACAATATGGACCACGGGCTGCTAGGAGCTCTTAGCTCACCAGCTGTCCCTTTCCTGGGTGCCCCAGGAACTTAAAAACTGAATGCCACGTTTTAAAAATCTGGAGTGCTGTAACCCTGACATCGAAAAGCCGGTCCTCAATGTTGGGCTTACAATACCCCTACCTCCATCTGCCTCCAAGGATTGGGTGGGGGGACTCCCAGGTCCAGGATCTGGGGCTGCCCTGTACTGAATTAACAATCATCTCGATGTCCAGATCTGACATGGGGCCAGCCTCAATATGCTGCACATTCAGTTTAAGCCAGGATAGAAACAAGCTACAAAAATACAGTGCAGAACATCTGTGTGGCTCATTTGCTACATTAACTTGCCATGAATTGGCTTTAATGTGTAGCACCATTACTCTCTATGGTGCAATTAACATGTCAGTTGTGCCATATATTTAACATCTGTCAGGACATAGACGAGTTATAGAGGTCAGCATGAAGAGGATTCAGAATGCCTTTGCCTTTTTCTAGGAGAGCGTCAATTTAAGTGTGATGTATGTGGGAAACATTTTGCCACCAATGAATACTTGAAGTGCCACAAGCGATGCCACATGGGAGCCAAGCCATACAAGTGCAACGTTTGTGGGAAGACATTTGGATTGAGAGCCTCGTTAGCCCAGCACGTTAATGTCCATGCAGGTAACTAAGCAAACAAGCCATGGCTTTTGCAGAAGAGCAAATATTGGTGGAAGCTGGGATCAGAAGTGATATGCCAAAGGGCTGTTAACCTTTATTCAGCAACTGCTAAGTCATCTAAAAATAGGGAAAAGAAGAGTGATGCAGAGAGAGAATCCACACTCAGTATTTTAGAAATAGCAAACACACTGGAGTTGTCTGTTGAGTTCAGTGTACAGAAGAGAAATGCTTTAAACCAAATGTATCAGAAGTAAATTTGATTCACTATTTAGGACTTCCCTGTAAAAGATCCTGCTCCAACAAACACTCACGCACCTGCTCTTCAGCTGGCTAACTTGCAAAGCCTGTTTAAATTAGCTGGCAGCCCTAGACATGTGTCCAAATGCCACTTCTCCATGGGCATCACGGGGGCAGGGACAGTACCATATTTACTTGATTCTAAAATGGTTTTCCCCCATAGGGAAAAAAGCCGCTCATCTTAGAATTGAATATGAGGGTGACGGTGGGGGCCAGGGGCTACTGTGCCTTGGGGCCTTATCTGCAACTCCCCTTGCTGCCTCTGCACCTTGCCATCTCCCCTCTGCAGCTGGTGTTCATGACCTACCCTCCCACCTCTCCCCCCACCTTATCCTTGCTCCACATTGGCAGGCTCTGTCCCCACTCTAGCTTGGGGCACTGAGCAGCCCAGCCATGTAGCAAGGTCCAGCCCAGCCCTGTAGCAGCAGCATGCAGTCCACATGGCTGCTACAGGGCCAGACAGGGGCTGTGATCAGTGCCCCAGGCTAGAATAGGGATGGAGCCTGCCAGTGCAGAACAAAGGTAAGGTGCAAGGAACAGGCTGAGGAGTGGGAGCAGAGGTAGAAGGGGAAAGGGGAGACTGCAGGGAGGAAGAGGTGGCCAGGAGGCAGATGCAAGCATGGAGCAAGCCGCTTGACCTCCACACACCACCTGCTCCCTGGCAGTGGTGGGGAGGATAAATTAAAGATGACTAGTTTGTGCTGATCAGGCATGTTCAGGCAGGTAGCTACTTTCTTGAATATAAAAGTTCCTATTCCCTCTGCAGACTCAGACAGAGAGCACTGCATCAGTTACACTTGGGTCATATTTTCAAACTTTTCTTCACAACCACTGAGCCTAGAAAAGTTCACCACTAAATTGAGGGAACTACTGTCCTAGGCACCTGCCTGCAGGTACATGCTTGAGTCTGGCTTTGTTCACATGAACATAGTAGAACTAAGATTCATATCCAAGTGATTTGCATCCTGCTTAATTCACAGTAGGTTCCTACATTAAGGACAAGCTGCTCAGCCATTTTTCTGGCTTTTAGTTCAAAAGGTATCACCTCTCCACTTGGCTGGAACTCATCTTTGATGCTGCCCAACTGAAGTGGTACCCTTTAAAATAAAAGCCAGAGCAACCAGCTGTAGCACCTCAGCAGTCTCATACGTCACACACACAACTCTTTATACCACTGGATACTTCCAAACCTTCATCTTTGCAGGGGGTTAAGGACTGAAACCTGTGAAATATCTGGGTTCTGCATGCAGCCCCTGGCACCACTTACCAGTACATGAATAAAGTTAAGCATGTGCTTTTGTGTCCGTAGGGATCACAGCTGAAAGAACTGGTCTTCAAAGTTTGTGATTTTTCATTTGTTTTCAGAGACTCGTCCCTATTTCTGTGAACAGTGTGGAAAAACATTTACTCAGCAAGGAGCTCTCAGGCGCCACCAGCGGATTCACACTGGAGAAAAACCATACAAATGTAGAGCTTGTGAGAGAACCTTTACAGACATGTCCACCTTGAGGAGACATGTATCGGTATGTTGCTGCTTTGCTACCTTTGCAGCAAGAGAAGTGTGGTTCTGAAGTTTAATTAGAAGTTAAAGAGGGCTTGGGGGAATACAGTTCTACTACTGAAACAATTTTTTAGCTTGGATATATAAAAATAGACTATTTTAAAAGGTAGGTGGACTTATTACTATGGACTACGTGCTAGCTAAACTGATATAACTGTTTTGTCTATCTACTCCTATATGCAGAAGGAAGCTGAATCAAACAGATTCACAGTGACAGCAATTTCGCTTCACCTACACAAGTATAGAGCAAATGGACAAAACAATTATACTGTGTTAGTGAGACATACAGTCAGCCTGGACTATTTAAAGCAGCATACAGAGCTGTCCCTGGTGGGGTGCAAATCAGGGCAACCACTCTGGGCCCTGCACTTTGAGGGGTCCCGTGGACAGTGTTGTACAGGCCCCGAGGGTGCCACCACGCTGCACAGCTACCAGATGCCTCCAGCTTCGCACTCTGGCTGCTCGCCACTGCCCGCTCTGCACAGGCCCCACACAGGCTGATATGCCCTGGGCCCCGCACACCCCTAGGGTCGTCTTTGCCAGCATAATTGTTTTCTCCAACCATCAGGTTTTTAACGTGTATTTCTGAGGTGATAGTTTAAGGAAGAGAAGTGTCAAGCAACAAATGCCATGCAACAAACCAGTTCCCAGTACTGACAGTCAAACCAGTGATTTTTAAATTATGCTGGTTACTTTAAAAGCAAACATTGAACTTAAAGGAAAGAAAGCACTTGCGAGAGCTCTTGTGTTTCCTTGTTAGTGTGCTATAAAGGACAATGCCAGTATATGTAATCTGTTTAATCACGGTTGCCCTGGAAAGTGGGTGAGCCCTTACACTGCAGATACAGGAAATACCATGGTCCTTCCCAGCATCTTGGGGGTCCCAGCATATTCTCAGAGTGTTTGATAGTATATGAAGCTCAAAGTAATAAATTAGACTACTGAACAAGAGCTCTAGGATAACATTTGGGGTTTTGCAGTATTCTCTTTGTGAGAGAATCAGGTTTTTCTCAATTGTCCATTTTTAGGTCTAGCATTCACCTGCATTCTGCTAACATCATATCCTGGCAAGGGGCCCAGACCACTAGAGCCTGGGTAAAACAGATTCATTGTTTTGAAGCCCAGCTAATGCTTGATCAGTAGTTGTCATTGCAGCATAAAATAACCTATAATCAAATTTGAATTTGTTTTTGTTTCATCAAGTAAATCCTCAGGTGTTTTACATGACTGTTCAGAAACTTTTCCTTTCAGCCACAGTGTTTGTTTTTTCTTCTTAGGTTCATGACCGGAATGCCCACTGGAGGAGTTTCTTAATAGATCTTACTAGCAAAAAAGACCATAATTGGTCCAAAATAGAAACCTTATCAGAGGTCCGCAGGGGGGAAGAGTCAGCACCAGAAGTCTGGTCAGTTGACCAAGGTACACTTTACAAACCAGAAATCAATAGCATGAAGAAAGCTGAACATATGCCATCTAGCGTTAACAACACTCAAGAAGCTGATCATTCCAATTTATACTTGTAATTACTGTAACCAGAAAAGTGTAAAATGTCTTCATACAATTTAGTTGCTCCATTTTTTAAACTATGGAAGATATGGTCTCTTCTTTTTACAGGTCATATAAAACGTTGTAGTCAGAGAAGGATTCATATTCTTAACAGTAGTCTTTATACCCCTTAGGTTTTAGAACTGTATACAGTTTTATTTTTTAAAATCTTGAATATATCACCCAGTAAAATGCTCATTTATGAAAATATACATATGTATGTGCGTGTGTGTATGTATGTGTATATATATACACACACACACACACATACATAGTGTTCTATAAACTGTTGTATGCTTTTATAATAAAGATACTATGATTAGAACACCTCATATAAAATGATCATCTATGCTGAAGCTATTTGATTTGTATGTATTTTATCGTAGAATTTTAGCTTTCTTGATAAATGCAGAATCGTTAAAATATTTGCTGTGAAATATTATAAATCAACTGGGACAGCTGTTTAATGACTGAAAAAAGCCTGTGGTATGTATGCTGCTTCACAGCTTTATTCATTTCATTCTGTCTTGAGACTGTGATTTTTGCATTTGTCTTCTAGGCATAATTTCCTTGTGTGCTTAAAGTAAAATTCTAAAATGCTTGTTTTTAAAAAGTGAGGGGCAAGCACACAGGTCCATATGGATAATAAATAATAAGAACTTGTGAATTATTGGCTCAGTTTGCTAATTCAAATATTGATTTCACAACTCTGAATTAAAGGGAAATGACCTTTTACTTGGATTGTAGGTCATTTAGTCTTCTGAAAACTTGATTCACAATTCTCAGTGACTTTTCTAGTTGTAGGTGCTAAGTACATCTTGAAATCTTGCCTTAAGATTACATCTTTTTATTATTCAAAAAAAATCCCCTGCATATACTTGTTATGATTTGTAAGATTTTTATACACCAAATTTAGAACTTTCAGAGCTGTATTTCCCTGATCAGATGTAATAATTTACACAATATGAAAGGACCAGTTCCCCAACAATAACAGGATTGTCGCCTTGGTTGAAATAGCTAGTGTTTCCTAAAGAATGCTTTCTAAATAAAATTGTACCCAATAAATCAGGACACTGAGAGCCCAGGATTTCAACTGCAGTTAGTGGGGGTAGGAAGTGCTCAGCACTACTTGATAAAAGTCAGGCTATTTTTCTTTAGATGCTGAAATCATGGGTAATGTAAGTAGTCAATTAGGGAATGAATCAGAGTGTATTTTTGTTAAATTGTTTCTAATGTGCTGTCTTATTTGATGTAGAAGTTGGAAGACTTGTAGTATGTGAAAGAGATGATCACAGAAAGAAAAAAAGGCTTGTTATTCAGGCAGTTGCTTGTCGTGCTGTATTGTTTTCCTGTCTCTTCCATAGAGTTCCCATTTAAAATAAGGCAGGTTTTTTATCTGTGCTTTTACAGGTGGTCATGAACTCTGTTCTTCCTGATAGGAAACTTAAGACACTGAATTCTGATTTGTACAAGTGCCAATAACTTGCTGCTTCAACTGAAGTCAGCATGACTTCCAACAAATAAAATGCTAAGGTCTCTGGAAAAAATTAAGCCATAGGAATTTTAATCAAATTAGTTTATGGTTTTGATGAGTAGATTGCTGCCTCCAAGTTTTCTCATCTATAAAAGGCCATTACATTATTGGCTAATGTTTGTGAAGCACTGAGAAATGTGAGGGATGAGTATCAGAGGAGCCCATGTAAAGATCAGTAATTCTGCATTCAGAGCAAAATTTGAGTGGTTTGCAGCATGTAAGTCCTGGGATCACACACTGAACACTGAAAATCAATCTAAATATTGCATAGGATTGCCCATGCTGAGCATCAGATGCGAGCAGAACAAAATAGTATGTAATTGTGTGATTAACAGCAGTGTCACGATACACACAAACAGAGAAGCAAATTGAATGTTGTACAGTTATATAACCAAACTTCTCACACTTTATTTTGCAGCCTTGATAATGTTCTTTCCCACAACTTTGTGTGTGCAAGAGGGAGGGAAGTTTGACTGACAACCAGATTCAGACTGACCTGGCTCTCTACTCTTCGAAGGTCCACTTAACTGTTGTGCTGACTGTACCTGACCAATAGAAAGCAGGACAGAGTTGTACCTTAGACTAACTCAATGGTTCTAAACTAGGATTGCTCAACCTTTGGTTTGCAGGCCAGATCTGTCCCCTGTCAGCCCTGTCATCTAAACTGCAAAGGTCCCCATGATTCTGGGAACCAAATTTGGTGGTGGAGGAGTGGTGGCACTGAATGCAACTCCCCTGCTGCCAAACTTCCACACCTGTGGGGAGCCCCAGAGGCTGCACAGCATGCTCAGTGAGCATGCAGAGGTGGCCCAGCACCTGATCTGGACACATGGGGGCTGGCTGAAGATGGCGCAGGGCCTAATCCTGCAGCATGAAGGCAAGCAGGGCAGCATGGAGCCTCAATCTGGCAGTATGGGACCAAGCGAGGCAGCATGCAGCCCTGATCCAAGGGTACAGAGCTAAAGGACGGAACGTGGGGCCAATCCTGGTGAGCAGGGTTAAATCTAGCCTACAGATCAGCTCCGTGCCACTTATCCAGACCACAAGACCAACATTTGAGCTGTCCTGTTTTCTCTTTTCCGTATGCCATCAGATCACTTCCAAATCTACGAGCCATTGCCTGGTATCATGGCTCAATGTGCAGATTCCTTCTTCCTTGTCTGGGCATTTGTAAATATTACAGGTTTTAAGTGCTGTGCTGTCTGTTGGACACTGCAGTCACACAGGGGGCTGTCCACAAGGTTCATCGTGTGAAGTGATGTTTTGAAATGATCGTATCCCAATCTCAGTCTGTCCACCTAGACCCACACTTCTCTGTCAAGGTCTGGCCCAATGGAGACTTGTTCCATGTTGGTATAAAAGTCTTGTCTAACCTTTGCCAGCAGTCAGCCCGATCCTGTGCTGCCCAAATGTATTTTTTCCCCCTGTTCTAAACCTTTACTACTTGAGGCAGCCCCTGATAAATGCCAGCTCTTCACTCTTTTCTGGGCTTGGGAAACAGCAGAGCCATTCTGCAGCAGGAGCTCAGCCAGACCAGAGAGGCCAGCAGTGTTTTGATAATGGGGATCCTTACATGGAAGGTCTGGGTTTATCCCATGCATGTCACCCTTCAAAAGGCCTGGGGGCAGGGCCAGGGTGGTGGTTGCCCCAGCTGAGAATCACTGCACACCTTCAGAGAGGCACAAACTTTTTTGTGAGCAAAAACTTTTTTGGGGGTGCACCTGCCTCCCCAGCAGGTAAGTCCCACCCAGCTGGGGCCTCATTCAACTTACCCCTGGTTCTGCCTCTGTGGCACTGACCCTCACCATGGGGGCCTCAGTCTAGACCCTATCTCTTCCCTTCCCTATGGACTGACCTGCTGGGCTGGGGCACGCATGTGTATACACACAGGCACTCAGCCTCCGCCCCAGCCTCCGATCTACCGGTGCACTGGTTGGCAACCACTGGTGTTAAGGGATCATTAAAGCACAATTAACCCTTAAATGGACACAATATATGAAAACATCAATTCAACTGAAGTCTGACTTTATTGATACAACAAATGTTATCTTAGCAGTTTCTATATAGAGAGAAAAACATTTGTTACAATGATCTCACCCAATCCCAGAAGTTACTGTGTTCAATAGAAAAGGTAGTCAATCAGTTCCTGAAAGCATCACTGGCTGGGACAGTCCAGACAGGTGTTGAAGGCTGGATTTATGCCGACACACACTTAACTTTTTTGCTGCCCCCCTTTATGCTTTTCTTTAACTTCACTCCTCTGATGATTCTGGTTCTGGATTGATTTTCCTGGAGTCAGAATGCTGTCCATATTTTATCCTATCAGCATATTCTTTTGTTCAACAGACCCATCACAAGCACACCACTTAATTTGAGCTGTCTTTTTCTGGTGTCCCAACCTGTGCATTGTCCATTGGTTTTCTCTTATCACCTTTCATTAACATGCCCAATCATTTCATCCCTCTGATTCAGCCGGTTAGTGCCAATTTCAGTTAATTTGAGCTGGTAACAAGGCTATTACTATGTTACATTAGAAAAACTTCTCACCAGTGATAGGAAAGTAAAGAAACCCTATGTCAGGAAAACTGAAGGCCATAAGCTGCCTGCAAGAGGGTATAAGGTGCCTGCAAGAACAACTCAAGGTCAGTTGATAATAAAATAAAAAATAGCAAAATAAAAAATCCAAATACTAAGGCTATACAAAACTTAAACGATGGTAAAATAAGGCTAAGTATAAAAGAAAAGAAATACTATAATTCACCACTCAAGCAGGTGCAATTATAACATAAATGTGACAAGCTACCCTAACAGAGAGGGGCACCCCATCCTTCCCTGCAAGCCCAGCAACCTGCAGCTTGCCACAGCCTGTGCCTCTACAGCATTGACAGGTCTTAAATATGAAATTATCATATTGGAAGCTCAAAATTATCCTATTTGCTGAAAACCTATCCCACACTGAAAAAAATATGCAAATAAGTCTTTTGCTGGCTTACTTTATATTGCTCGCTGGAAGTGAACAAATGAGAACCGGGTCATAAAAACTGAAGCATTTCTTTATTTTGAGGCTAGCCGTCTTAAGAGTACTGACAGCAAACTCAAACGTTGGTGATGGGTCTCTGAGAGGGACTTGGGTTTTGTATGTGCTGCATCAATGAGCTACCTCAAAAACAATCGCAACATTTTGCAGACAAGGTTCTTTGGGTAAATCTGGTATCTTTTCTTAGACCAACTCAAATAGCTTGAAAAATTCTTCTTAGCAAGCTTTCAGGCCCTTACATTTTAAACAATACATCCATTTTGAACACTTTTACTATTATTGGTATCTGCATTTTGAACACTCTTATTTTGAAATTTTTATTTTGAAAATGCGTACGTTTTGAACACTTACTGTTATTGATCGTGCATCCCACAAGGTTTGAAATTATCGTACAAAAAATATTGCCAGGTGTACAAATACGATAATTACGGTACACTGGGCCTCTGAGGCACTCAGCCTCCAAGGGGCAACCCTGCCCCTCCCTCACTTCAGACTAAGTCACTGCAGCGCCGCTAAGTTACAGAACCCTGGGCAAAGCTACCGAACTCCTGCCGCCTGGCGCGCATGCGCAGCAGGGCTGTAGTCAACTCTCGTGATGTTCCCCCCCCTCCCATACCGCTTTGTGGTACTCACCGACTGGCGGCATGGTTGAGATTCTCGCCTTTTCTATTGGGCGCGGAACAAAGCCCGCCCTTCTTCCGCATCTGGGAACGCGTTGCGCAACAACGAACCAACGGGACGGGGAAACCCGCTGCCTGCTAGCGGGTAGAAATCGCTTCCGCCCGGCTGCCAGGCTGAGTACGTCACATCCGTGTGCCGGCGTGGGCCGTCGTTGTGCGTCGGATGCGGCGACGTAGGGATCCGCGAGCCCTCTCTCGACGGAACTGGCGGGGGGAGTTGTGCTCGCGAGTGGCCAGCGCTTCCGGCAGCCGCGCGGAGCTTGTGCGCAACGGCCCGGCCCCCGCGGGCGGATGCGGCGCTGCCTGGTGAGCGCGGAGAGTGGCGTGCGGCGGGGGGAGGAAATACGGTAGAACTCGGGCACCGCCTGAGCGGGGAGGGGCTGGGTGCCGTGGCAGCGCGGGGTATCGTATTTACTCGAGTATATGACGAGTTTAGCATTTGCGGGAGCCCCTTGTTTTAGGTTTGGGGGAGTGGGGGGTGTCCCGTGCCCTCAGCCAGAGCAAGCACAGGGTAGGGTGGGGGGAGGCAGGCACCAGGGTATGCGAGCACCTCTGGGCCACTGTGGGGTATGCAGGCGCCAGGGGGGCCAGTGGCACAAGGCAGGGGTCAGTCAATGGGAGTGCTGTGCCCCACCCGGCCCTCACTGCTGCTTCCCACATGGCAGCGGGGGGAGGGGTGAATTTAAGACACCCCCCCCCAAAATTAGACTCTAGCCATAGAAAATAACAAGGAATTTAAGACAGCCCTCAACCAAAACTAGACTCAGAAAATAACAATAAATCTATACATTTTTCGCATCCAGAATCTGATTACTGGGAGGTTGTCTTCAGTTTAACGTTGTGTCACATTTGCGTGCCCACAGTATTTGCCACTGCGGCACTGAGTGGTTTGGGGTTAGACCTGTTCTGAATGGTTCTGCACCTGCTGCAGGTCAGCATCACTTCTGGGGTGGCCCCTCAGCCTGGGATGTGACCAGGTAATGCTGCAATGTGGGTACTAGATAGAGATGTCGCCTATCACTGGCTTTGACCCCAATCCTACAAGCTGTTCCACGTCACTCAAAGACTGCTGAGCAGTTTATAGGGCACCTGTATACATGCTGGAGTGTGGTAGTTACTACACTCTTGCAGCCTCCCATGTCACATGTATCAGTATCCCTGCTCTGAAAAATGGTGGCAGGGACACTTTAAATTTCATTTGACAAGCTTTAGTTAAAGCACTCCTACCTGTATTGTTCAGCACGGGGACGCTTCGGGCACTTCAATTAGAGCGGCTCTCGGAGCCTCTCTAATTAAAGCCCCCCCAACCAGCACATGTAGAAATGCCCATAGAGTCTGCTGGGACCCTCAACCTCCTCTACGGAAGAAAAATATGTACGAAGGTTTCTGTTGGTACTAGATCTGTGCTTGAAGCATAGGATGCTGCTAGCCCAGATTGAGCATCCTTAAGTTTTCCATTGGAGATAAAATCCTCTTGTTGCAGTACATACCCTATTTTACAAGCCACATTATTATTTTTCTTTGAACATATTTCAAAATGGTGGAAGAGCAGCATTACAAGAATGAGCGTGCATTGCACCTTAAGAGTTGTTTTTAGAGCTACAGTTCTTCTGCTAGGAAGGGTCGAGCATAAATGTTTAGCAATTCTGCTGTAACAGACTGATGCATGAAGTGGTTGTCTTGTGACTGGCTCCTGAAACTAATAGGGACCATGTTGTTTAGAGTTACGGCGTTCTCTAGCTCTAGTGGATAAATGTAGGTTTGATGCAGAAGGTCTTGCATGCAAGTGTAATTAATTGTTTAAACCATTTCAATTTGTTCAAATAATAATTAACCATTTATTTTCTTAAATAATACCGTATTTACATATTATAAAACATGGTTGAAGGTTTACATTTCTACAGAGCAGGTTAACATCTAAACCGTGCCAGTAGTAACAAAAAGCACTTTTTTCTAATGGCTCTTTGCTTAATTTGCCTCCAAAACATGAAGTCTGAAATGAGCAGAAAGAGATGTGTGAAATAAATTCACAGAAATGGAAATAATGTTTACCCAACCAAATTCCATCCTTCGTGCTTAGAGAAGGGGGTAACCTGGAGAGAAGGAGTCCAGCTTTTTAATCCTTGTTCATAAACTGTTCCTGATGAAAGCAGGAATTCTGGGCATTCAGGAAATGCTGCCTTGGTCTCTTGGTTTGTAATGGTACATGTTGCTTTGAGATATTCAAATACTTTGACGTTAGCACAAAGAAGAAAAGAATAGAGCGGTCAGGCTCTCACTGACTTTCGTCTTAGCTGTGTTTGCAAAACCTTAATGGAGTCCTTTGGATGTTCTTTATAAAGGAATGATGTTTTTTTTTTTAAACTTCTTGTAATGTGGAGGTTATGGATCTAGAAGTTCAAAAACTAGAAGATGGGAAAGCTTTGTTTTGGGGGTAATACATACCTAGCGTAAAGGCACTGCAGGAGGTATCAGTTAGAGATTCTCTTCCTAGTGTAGTGAGAGCTTAAGCAAGTCCCTCTGCCTGTCTCTGCCCATTGCCACTCCCATCTTTTGGCTGTCTTGTTTACACATGCTGTAAGTTCTTCAGGGCAGGAACTCTCTGCCTCTAAACTTTGGCATGTTGCACAGTACAAGATGGCCCTCAAGGCATTATTATACTTACTAATAGTTAAGCAGACTATTCTTGTTCATTTTTTATCTTTTTATCTACGTAAGTATTGTACTGAGTCATACCAAGTCCATCTGGCCCAGTAGCCTGACTGACAGGAACAAGGAGTGGATGCTACTTGCAACATAAGAATTGGAGCTTTTAAAAATATTCTGTTAGAAGTGTTGTTACTGGAAAATCACAGTTTTGACAAAATGCAATCTTCCCCCAGAAACGTCTGCTGTCTAGAGGGAGGTGGTTAGCTGTGCAAAAGATAGGGCTGAGTGACACCTTGACTAGGAGCTTTTAACCTTTTTTTAATAAGTGTACCCCTGACAGCTGGACACTGGGGGAGTTGGCGGGGGGTGGGGGGCGGCTGGATGTAGAGTGGCAGCAGCACAGGGTGGTGGGTGGTGACAATGGCAACAACCATCATGTGCAAGCTTTCTCCAAGGCGCCCTGCCCCGCCCCCCCAGGTGTCTGGCCAGGGGGGTGGCCCTTGCCCCCAGCCCTGCTTCTAGGGGGCAGCAGTGCAGGGTGGTGGTTGGCAGCGCTTCATCCCCTCCTGCCTGCACCTCCTATGGCCTTTCCAAGTACCCCCAGTTGACAACCCGTGCCTTAGGTTACCAATAGACACTGTATTTGTTCCAGGAAAAGTCATTTTATTTGCAGGGAAACTACAGTCAGATACAGACATCCTTTGCCCCATGGCAACTCTCCGAAAAAAACCATTCAGGATAAGAAGCGGTAACAGTTGCTAAAAGCAGGTGGATTAGATAATTGGGATAAGCAGTTGACGTCTAAAATAACTCTGTAGATGAGCACTAGTCCAGGTTGCCTTTTTCAGTGGTATATCCTTTTCTCTTGTTCTTTTCCTTTCTGTTTAAAACTATTTCTTTCTGAAAACTATTCATAGCATCTAGGGAAGTAGGCTATTGCCTATGAAAGTCCATGGCTTTCTGAACCAGTTGGTCTCTAAGCTCTCCTCCTTTCATTCATCGGCCAGCTTTTTATAGACACCTTTAGTTTTCATTGGAAAATGAAATGCTCAATATCCGAAATATGTTGGGTGAACATTTCAGTGAGTATACTTATGCTAACAGATTAATATGATCTGTGATGGGGAAACCCAGCTTTTGGCCAACTTGAATCCGTATCAATGTTATGGCAAACACTAAGAAAGAGATGAGACAAAGGAAATATGTAGGTGTTACAACAGAATTGACATTCTCCTTATTAACGTTTCCTTATCTTTGCAACAATTCACTTACAAAACTTCAATAATGTAACAGTATCTTGAATATTCATACTTTTGCCTGTGCAGTTAAAAAAACAAAAAAACAAAAAACCCAGAAATTGAAAGTGTGTGTTGTGTAGGAAGACTTAGAAGCTTATGGAACCTGGTTTTTTTTTTTACGCATTTGCATGTACAAGAGACAAATGATCTTTTTCAAAGGAAAGGATTGATTTAAATTGAAAATTTCCAAATGGGCAGTTTAGATACTATGGACACTTTAGGAACTGTTAAATTTAAAAAGTCTGAAAGTTATTTTGTTCAGGTCTCCTCCACCTGCTTTAAACGAGTAACTCTTGGGCTGAGGTCAAATATGGAAAATTTCAGTCCAAAAGAAGAATGTCTGAAAATCTATTGGCAGCTCAAAACATTCAATGAAAGTCTTGATATAACCAGAACAGCATCTGTAGGTGTTGAGAACGATCTCCTAAAAAGTGTGAGGCTATTGGCATCTTGTGATAACAGCAGAGGAACCACTTTGGAGAAACTATAGTCTATCCATCTGGGAAGGGACCCATTAGTTTTATAGTTACACAGTCTTGTAACCTTTTGTGTACTGAGAATTCATATTATCTCTTTACCTCAGAAGACTGTTGTATGAAAGTATTTTATTTAGCCTTGTAAATGTGTGCTTAGTAATTGTTTTTCTTAAGAAAAAGGGAATCTTGGTTCTTTGTGTATAAATGACAGCATTTTTAGAGCCTTCTTATTACCTCTTAGAACCTCATTTGACTAAACTTAAATTATGGTGTAGACTTCAAACTAACTTTTAAAAAAATCCTTATGGGTGTTTGTTAATATATTTTAAAATGTATGTTTATGGTGAACCATTTTTGAGAGACAATCTAATCCAGTGGTTTTCAACCTTTTTTTTTTGTTTGCAGACCCCTTTGAATTGTAAGTGTGGGTATTCACATACTTTTGGTTGATATTAGTCATCTTTTGTACCTCTCTTAGACATTGGACCCCCAGAGGTCCATGGACCAGGTTGAAAACCACTGATCTATTCCATGTTTCTTGCCAGATTTGCAAGACTACCTCTTAGAAAATGACCACAAGTGCCTAAGTAGAAATGGGACAGTCTTGAAAATGTGGACCTGATTTTTAGATGTTTGAATTTTGGCCCTTAGTTTTTAATTTGATCACTTGAGTTATATCACCGTGACAGACCACTAACATGTGATGTTGCTAATAGCTCTTTGCAGAAAGAAGAAAGATGGAAAGTAATGCTGTTTTACTTGAATCTAAGTCTTCACCAATCAACCTGCTAAATGAAATGCATCAGCTGCGTCTTCTGGGCCACCTGTGTGATGTGACGGTTAGTGTGGAGTATCAAGGTATCCGGGGAGAGTTTGTTGCTCACAAAGCTGTGCTGGCAGCAACAAGTAAGTTTTTCAAGGAGGTGTTTCTTAATGAGAAGAGCATGGATGGCCCAAGGACAAATGTGTTCTTGAATGAGGTCCAGGTAGCTGATTTTGCTTCCTTTCTCGAATTTGTTTATACTGCCAAGGTAGAAGTGGAAGAAGACCGAGTGCAACGGATGTTGGAAATAGCTGAAAAGCTGAAGTGCTTGGACCTCTCTGAAACCTGTTTTCAGCTAAAGAAACAAATGCTTGAATCAGTGTTGTTGGAGTTGCAAAATTTCTCTGAAACTCAGAACTCTGAGGAGGAGGGCGGTTCCCAGCCAACCATCTCCTATGAGTCCAAAGCAAATATTGTAGCAGAAATTGACCATGCAAACTTTCTTCCTGGTCCTCCAGAATCCCTAGCAGAAATGCCCAGCAATGGAATGTCTCCTGAGCTGCCAGCTGTTAAATCGAAGGAGAAGGTAGACAAAAAAAAAGAAGCCATTAAGCCACCATATGCTAAAATCAGAAGGGCCAGTGGGAGGCTAGCTGGGAGAAAGGTATTTGTGGAAATCCCCAAGAAGAAATACACAAGGCGACTGCGAGAACAACAAACAAATGCGGAGGTCGCTGCAGAAGAGAACAAGTTCCCAAACGACCAAGCCATGTTTGAAGTGGAGAAGGAAGAGGAGCAAGTGGAGAACACTGTGAAGCCTGAAAATGAAGAGTATGTTGGCAATTTTGAATCTGAAGAAAACCTTAACAAATCTGAAGAGGAGAAGAAGAAACGAGGTGACAACTTCAAGTGCAGCACGTGCAAGAAGGAGTTCTTATATGAGAAAAGCTTTCTCAAGCACATCAAGCACAGTCATGGCATTGCAGCTGAAATAATTTACCGGTGTGAAACCTGCAACCAGACCTTTGCCAACCGGTGCAATTTAAAAAGTCACCAACGCCACGTCCACAGCAGCGAGCGCCACTTCCCTTGTGAATTCTGCGGTAAGAAGTTCAAGAGGAAGAAGGACGTCAAGAGGCACATTCTTCAGGTTCATGAGGGTGGTGGGGAGCGTCATCAGTGCCAACAGTGTGGAAAGGGTTTGAGCTCCAAAACTGCCTTGAGGCTTCATGAAAGGACGCACACAGGCGACAAACCTTATGGGTGCACAGAGTGTGAGGCTAAATTTTCTCAGCCTTCTGCACTTAAAACACACATGAGGTATGAACAGACTTAATTGGCCTTGTTAGATTCGGGTGGAAAAAGCAAAATCCCCTGGAAAACATCTTGAGCCCTCAAGTAAAAAGGGGATTAACAAGGAGACTGACTGGGAAGTTTCAGTGTTCCCCTTTTCTTTTCTTTTCTTTTTTTGTAGGTGGTTTTTCCTTTGTCTTTCCAGTGGAAGGGAATACTGTCATTTTTTTTCAAATCAAACTTGGGCTTCAGCTCCAATCCTGTCAGTGTGCAAGTGCCTGTGTAACTTTACTCATGTGAGGCATCCCATTGCAATCCATGGGACTTGTTCACAAGAGAAAAGCTACCCACGTTCTGAAACTACTTGTAGGAATGGGGCCTTATTTGTTCTGTGCTAATTTGAGCATCCCTAATATTAAGAGGAAAATTATTGTGTAGTAGGAACAGAAATCTTTTAAAAATGTAATGTCCCCGGTGATGTGTTGAATCCAATACTAAGGTGGTAAGCACCGAAATTCAGCAAGTGAAAATGAGTAGTAACAGACCAGTTGGATGTTACTGTCCCAGCAAGGTGAGTGAAGCACAGAAAGTAAAGAGATGGCAGGAGTGGGGAGATCTGTGGTGCTAATATGGCTACAGCACTTCTCATCTTCAGACCTCGCTGGCAGCACTGTACCAGAGTTACTGCTCTTCACACATGGGATCTTTGAAGTTCACATGAGTTTCAGGTTTGGGAGGGCATAACTTGGCTCAATGAGGGCTTGATCTAATAAGGTGCTGGGATTTACTTTTTGCCAGTCCTGCAGTGGATGTGCTTTGCTTTAAAGTGAATGAGAGATTCATGCTTTAACTTAAGCGCATGTGTAAGTGCTCTGTAGGCCAGAAGCCCAAGGCCTTGTAGGACTAACTCCTAACCAACCCTTGGAGCATCGCTGTGAAGTAGGTAAACATGAGGAACCTGAAATAGGGAAATATATATTCCAAAGTGTCACTTTCAGAGCCGGAAGTAAAATTCAGTACTGTCATCATGCTCCTAAACCATTACTTCCTCCAAGGCATGTAGAATTTATTACATCTTTACTGTGTTATAAACAGGGTGCTTTTTAGCCTTATAGTCCCTTTGAAGTCACTGAGCTTGCTCATGGTAGTAAGTACACATTTGCAGCAGTGAACCATAAATGGTATCACCAACCCAGGTGTGGAATTTTTCTCACTTAACAGTGTCTCTTTCTAAACCATAGTGACCAGTCTTTGGAAGTCATGCACAGAAGGGATTGAAGATGAAATTCCTCCCCTCTCGTGTACCAGTATGAATATGCAATAAGCTAGGTAGCTGTATTTATTTAAGCATTGTGAAGGTGTTCAGCATTGTCAGGTCACGCCTACCAAAATAGTCCCAAATAGATTGTATCTAATGTTTTCATATGTAATTTTACGTATAACCTCCCCCCCAACATCATTGCAAAAACTGATCTGCTGTCATCTCTGTTCCTACAAAGCAATTCAAAAGGAGTCACATAAGTTAAGAGCGAAGTTTGTGTAGGCTAGAAATTAAAAGCAGAGACAACCAAAGTGAAGTTAGACTCTGATCCTGCAAGCTGCTCTATGTGGAAAAAGGACCCACTCCTTTTGTAGAGCTCATGCAGGATTGGGACACTAAGCAGGAAAATGACTGTAAAAGATGGCATCTTCTAATTTTGCTTTCTATGTGTCCTGGGTTTGATGTACAGCCACTTCATAGTGTCCCTCCAGCCCAACAAAGCCAAAATAGCCAGAGGAGAGGGAGTCAGGCTGTGTTTTGGCTTGTATGTCATTTATAAAAGGTTGTTATAGCCAAGTTCTAGTGGAGAACATTTTACTGATTATATCAGCCATAAAGATGACTTATGGCCTTTCAAATCCCAGATGGAGTTGGAACAGTCAGTTGCATTTTTTTTTATGGTTATATATCCTGTTTTTTCCTTCTTTGCCCTGTTTGTAGAAGGTGGGTTTTCTTATTCTGGGGTTTGTTTGTTTTTTAAGATTCCAAAAATTCCTGGTCCTTATACAACCAGAGTTAGCATGATGCAACCAGGAACAGTACTGCCTTTGTGCAGCTCACAATACAGCACTGGGCCTTTGATCTAGGGCATCTTGGAGAAACAGACTCTAAAACCCCCATGATGCCAAATGTTACAGTCAGTTTTCAGATGATAATTGTGAAGCCTTGCACTATACCTCCCTGTCCCTCCCCTTCCCCCCCCCCCCCAGAGGAGAAACATGTACCTTTTAGCTCAATGGCATTTTCTCATTTCAGAATCCATACTGGTGAAAAACCATTTGTCTGTGATGAGTGTGGTGCCAGATTCACACAGAATCACATGCTTATATATCATAAAAGATGTCACACGGGTAAGAGTTTCTTTTGTCCATGTATAAAAGGAGATCTGGTACAAAACTGCTTCTTTATTAGAAGCTAAATGTTTTTACTAGTATAATATGTCTGTCACATTAAAATAGAGGGGGAAGTGGTGGAGGGGAGGGGGAACAGCACATCATTTTGTGAGCAGTAGTTTTTTGCCAAGCTAGTTGCTGGGCTTAGAGAAACATACAAGAAAATAATTAATTGTTTAATTATGATTTTCCTTTGGGCAATTCTAAACATTAGACTCCAATGAAATAGCAGCTGTATAATAATGACTACCATCTGGATACTGAGCAGATACTGGCTCTTTCTGAAGTACAGATGTATTTTGATTGCATGCCCTGTATCAGTTGCACTTTTCTTCCAAACACCACCCTAACAACTCCAAAACTTTCTGCCCCATATGTGTACTCTTGTGTAAAACATTGAAGAAAACTGTAGCCTCTTCTGTAAAATTCTTAGAGAGATTTCTAATAATTGGTGTCTAAATATGTTCATTAATTTAAAAAGGAAACTCCAGTGCCTCTGAGTCAAACACATGACTTTGTCATCTGTTTACAACTGGCTCAATCATTAGGTTCATTACATGCTCCTGCAATCTGCCACTTGTTTCACTGTGGATGTGGAGCGTTCTGCCCATGTGCATGGCAGGCCATGGCTAAGTGGGAGCGTTGCCCCTTGAAGGGCTGGGGAGTTTCCCAGTGGTTTCAGTAGACTTTGGATAATCGCCTTCCAAAAAGGTTGCTTTGAAAATTCAATTAGTCCCTCAGCTATACTTTAGTTTAATTTTAAAGAGAAAATAATACACTCTCTTCTGGCCGAGATGCAGCAGTTAGCTTAAGAAACGTTGCTGGCTCGTTACAGTATGCAAACAAGATTACAAATAAGTCCCCACCATTTTGTATGCCTACAGTGTAAATTGAGTTGAATCATAACCAAGGATCTGGGCTTTCTGTTTCCCATGGGAAAACAGGAAAAACAGATTTCCCCCTTTACTTGAGGAAAACATGGATTTCTCATTTTAACAGCAAAACCTGTGGATTTCTCAGTTTTGCAGAGAGCTCCCTGCAAGCTGGCAGGGTTCCAGCCTGCAGGGAGCTGAGAGGATGGCAGTCAGGCGGGGGGCACCATGTGCACATGGCTGCTAGGCAGCCTGGAGAGCAGCTCCTGTAAGTAAGGTGAGGGGGTGGGGGGGATTGAAGCCAATGGAGGGAGGGGCTGAAGTTGGAGCTGCTGCCCAGCCAGGGGGGCTTGGGGCTTGGGGCCCAGGGCTGTAATGCGCAGCTGCAGGGCCCTGGCAGGGAGCGGGATGGGGCCGTGAGCAGCTTGTCTAGGGGGCAGAGCCAGCTCCCCACCACTGCACACACTCCCAGGAGGCAGGGGGTAACCCATGCCTCCCAGATCTGTGTATGGGGTGAGCATGGGCTCCCTCTCCTGGCGCCTCCACAGCCCAATAGATGTGACCCAGCACTGCAGGGAATAGTATGGCTGCATAGGAAAGTTGTATGCCACTGCGAGCTCTGCACTGCCCTGACAATGCATCCTGCCCGTGTGGCAGCACTGAGGTACACAATCCCATGCCGCAGTGTCTGCTGCTGCTACGTGCACAGGGGGCGCCTTGCCAGGGCAGCGTGGAGCTCACAGTGCCAGTGAGCTTCCCCATACAGCCATGCTATTCCCTGCAGTGCCAGGTCACATCCACCAGGCTGTGGAGGCCACAGCGGGCAACTCGCCCCCACTGCATGCACAGATCTGGGGACCACAGGTCCCCTTTGGCCCCTGGGAATGCCTGCAATGGTGGGGAGCCTCCCTCCCTCCGGCCAAACCAACAGCAAGCAGGGGGGAGCAGGGCTCTGCCACAGCAGCTGCTGCCTTGGGCAGGAGACTGTGGATAGCTGGGGGCGCAATCTGGCAGGGCTGGAGGGCAGTGAGAACAGAGGGGCACCAGCATGAGGGGTGTTAAGGGGCAGAGTGAAGGGTCACCAGCAGGGCTGGAGGGGAGTGAGGGGCCTTTTATTTCTATCATGTATTTTGGGGGTTTTATCATTTAAAAAAAAAAAAAAAATTGCTGATTCCGTCAGGGAAAACCAGGATCTCTAATCATAGCACCTTGAAATTGTTGCTTGTGAAGGTTTTGTTTTCCTTCTGCTTTCCTAATCAAAGTTTCTCAGGTCTCCCCATCTGCGGGGTCTCAGACGCTTCTGCCTTAAACACACCCAAAAATGTCTCTGGAGAGAGAACATGAAGATAAAGCAAATCCTTCATGAAGCAACTGTCAAAAATCAGCTTCTTAATGGAAGTTACCTTCTAATATAAGTGATCAGGGGCATGAGCCAAGGCCCACTGAAGTAAAAGGGAAGTCCCTGCCAACTGTTGACTTTGAGCTTTTGTTTACTTCATACACGTACCTGTTGGTGTCCTTAGGAGACTGCCTTGTATAGGTCCTCAGATGGGTGTATTCTGTACCTTTATCCCAGGGAGTTAAAGCCATTAAAACTGCTGTGTGCTTATTTGTTTTGCTCAGGGTGTTTGCATGTGATGTCTTTACCAACATTTTATGTGCTTTTGTTTTCTCATTCACCAATTGATCCTTACTGTAGGGGAAAGGCCTTTTATGTGTGAAACATGTGGAAAGAGCTTTGCCTCTAAGGAGTACTTGAAACATCATAACAGAATACATACAGGTTCCAAGCCGTTTAAATGTGAAGTTTGCTTCAGGACATTTGCACAGAGAAATTCACTTTACCAGCATATTAAAGTTCACACAGGTAGGAAAGATGCTTCTTTGGAAGGCAAAGTACTGTGACCTAATAGACATAAATTTTAGATTTGCTTAACTTAGACTCTGCTGCTTCTGAGCCTAGTAGTACCACCTCTATATGAAATTCTTAGCTGTTGACTGATGCAGCGATATTTCATTCACTCCGTTCTTCCTACCTGGCCCTCCAAAAGTGTCTGTTTCTTGCTGGTTAAATTGCAGCAGTAGCTATGAAGTACTTCCCAGAGTTGTGCTGGTCTCACTAATGATGCTGAAGCTAAAATACCAATTCTCTGCATCTGCTTTGCCACGTTGCATCAGTTTTTATATCTTCCAAGCCCACTTTCTCCCTTGGCTGTCCTACTGTCTTTCCCTCTGTTTTGCTATGTCACAGGAAATAAAGGACTATTGTTCTGCTGAATGATATTTACATATACCAAAGCAGATTACAAAAGCAAATGGATGGGCTAAATCCTGGAGTTCCTGCTCATATAAATATTTATACTTGTAAATATGACGACTAATTTAGGCCAGGAGTTTAGTTAATGTAAGATGGTCTGTTGACTCAAGAGTTGCATCAGTTTATGCCAGCTGAGGATTTAGCCCTTAAATGCTAGATACAGTCTGTTGATTTTGGCTCCAGTATAGAATTACACAAATATGATGTTCCTGAGAATGTATTTGAATGTTTAGTGAAGGTGCCTGTACTTGCCTAGTCAAACAAGTGGAGCATTTGGGCTTCTTAGAGGCTGCAGCAAGAGCTGCTCAGACAAGGTGTCATTCTAAAGTTCCACTCCAATTTCAGGTGAACGTCCCTATTGCTGCGATCAGTGTGGTAAGCAGTTCACACAGCTCAATGCACTGCAGCGTCATCATCGAATACACACCGGTGAGAAACCCTTCATGTGCAACGCATGTGGGAGAACATTTACCGACAAATCCACCCTCCGGCGGCACACCTCAGTAAGGAGCTATGTTGTCCTCACAGTTCTGGTTTCAGACACGTGTGTGTACAGGGCATCAATTCTAGGAAAGGGACCCATCTCCTTTCTGCTGGTTTTGACCACTGGGAGCCCTTTCCCTGTTACATTGGTATTAAAATACCTCAAAACATTTCCTTGTCTAGTTTAGATTCAGAGCTGTGCTAGATTTACAGACAAATTAATTTCAGCATGGACAGCAGTTTATGCAGGTAATAACAGGAGAAGAGAGGTTTATTTCTAACTTGCCCTGTGACCTGGAGACCTCCATTTCCCTCATTGGGCCAGGTGTTTGGCTTGGCCAAGTTTTTATACATGACGACTTGGGAGAAGCAACCCCAATCAAGGAGCTGATTAGGGTGCTCCAATGATCTTCCTGGCCCTAGTGCAGCTATAGCAGCTTTGGGCTTAGTTGGTACCAGCGCTGGCTTCCTCTGAGTATGCACTGGCATACTTTTGGGCTGGATCCTGCTCTAGAAGTCAACACTGGTTACTGCATTGCCTCATGATAGCCAAGAGGCTATAGCAAGTCACTTCTCCTTTTGCACTGCTGAAGCATATTCTCAAACAATTGCACAGAGTTTAAGTTTGAGATCCTCGGCTCAGAGGTGATCTAGATAAAAACATTACAGTCATTTCAGACACCTACTGATGACACTGCTTTGTGTATCGTTTCTAGATACATGATAAAAATACACCTTGGAAGTCTTTCCTGGTTATTGTTGAAGGAGCATCTAAGAACAACGAAGGGCACAAGGCAGAACTTCCCGATGGAGAGTATGACATGTCACCCAAAATCACAGAGAAGCTGCTCTCTATTGCTGAAAATGGCCACTACCAGCACTTGACTGTTGTCCCAGGGAGTATGACTGCACTGCACGACAATGGCTGTACCATGGGGACAGACTATAAGTCTGATGGGACTGTGGGACCCCAAGAAGCCCTCATAGCTACCACTTTAAGTGAGTTTACGGTTCTGCATACACAGACTGACTCTATTCAGCCACAGCTTCATGCTCTGGTAAATATGGAATAAGTTGGTATTGTTCACGTATCCAACCTGGACTATAATTCTTTCATAATCTTTGACTCTGCCCATAACCCTTTGATAGAATTAGGTCAGGCTAATTCTCCTTATTAGGAAGAGGGACTGGCTGTGAATGGCATCCCCATGATTTCTTGAATTGCAGATCTCCTTTGTGACTATGAAGTCATTATTTCCAATTTGCGTAGTCTGGCTGTAGCTTCTTTTCCCAAAGAATAGGGTAGAATAATAACTACCAGTTGGGTATGGGGAACTGCCCCCTCCCTTGCTCCTCCATCACATTAGTATGGCAGTTTTGAAATCCACTGATCTCTGATGTCATGGCAAATCCTCATTTATTCTATCCATTTAATCTCTGGAAATGTATCCATCCAAGGTCCTTTACTTACCCTTTTCTGCAAAGGTATGTTGAACCCATTCACCCCTTGGTATGGATATGCTAGGAGCAGTTCCTTAGGAAATAGAAAGGGCATAGGTTTGATTCGGCTTCCCACTGGCTTGATTCCACAATGTGGGTAAACAACAATGCTTTTACGTCTCTGGGCCTGATAGTTAATGGAATTCAGTCTCACTTAAAATGGCTAAAACCAGTTCCTGAAATTAATTTTCCTCTCTGCCTTTGCCAAAGATTGGAGCAGTAGGAGCAAATCCGGAAAAGCAGAGTTGCATTCCAAGGGGTATCATTTTTGCAATAGCAAAAATGTGGAAAGTTCAGGCTGTGGGATTTGGTGTTGCAAAATAGATTACAATGTCTTGAAATAGCTTGTGGCCTTCTGTTTCTGACCTCCAGTAATATATGTCAGAGTTTTTGATCCAACAGGCTTAATCCAGCAGGTTTAATATTTTTGGCCTATTAATTGCTCTAATGTAAAGAAAAGCTTTACTCCTTCAGAACTTGAAGCTTTTGCATAAGAAACTAAACTCCCTTCAGCAAAACTACCTCATGGAAGGCTCTCAGGGCTACTGTGTGTTTGTTTTGCTATAGGAGCTGTACAAAGCCTAGTAGAGGCACTGGCTGTAGCAGCAAAAATCCTCTTGTTGATTAAACCATTCTCCCCGCACTCAGCCACCTCCAAAAGAGCTCTTGTCACTAAGTTAATGTCTACCCAGGGGGTTGCTGTCATAGTCATCAGTGATGGGTGTGTTTTCTCTTCTCCCTTAGGTGTCCTGCTACAATTTTATAGTATAAATCAGGCCTTAAGTTACAGGATTTAGATTTGAAAGCCACTGCAGGAGCTGGAAGGAAAAAAAAAAAAGATGTAATTCTTAAACTCATGCACCTTCATCTTGCAATTGGATCTGATACAGCAGATTTCCACTGACTTAATAGGGCAGGGAAAGATCCATTTGCAAGAGGCATCTGTGCATGGTATATGCAAAACAGTGGGCATGTCTACAGGTGCACTGGCCTGTGCAGTCATTTAGTACTTGCTTAAATGACTGCACAGTCCCAATGCCACATGGGTCACTTCCAAAGCTACTGTGCAGTAGCATCAGGACTCACGGTTCATGCCCACCAATGCTACAGTGATGTACTGTCTTGTGTAGAGGTGCCCAGTGAGGCTCAGGAGTGAGAATACAGGCAAGGCTTCTCATTCCAGTATCTGAAAGATTTAGAAAACTTGTGAATAAGCAACTCCATGATAACTTCAGTGAAGCTTTTCTATAATTCAGTGTTAGAAATAGTGCAGGTTTGGGCAGGTGCCTAAAAAAACAAGACTGTGAAACTAACAGCTGAGGTAAGTGCCAAAAACTGCATTAATGATGACTTCATGTCCATGCATTTTCCTTGTTAAAGGGGGTAGAGTACCTGCAGTGGAAATATATAATGGGTTTATCTTGACAACGTGCCTTTTTACATAAAAGGAGGTGATTAAGAGTTAGATGGTTTTAAAGGTATTTAGACCTCTTCAGTGACAGTCAGGGTCTCCGAATCCTTTAGAAATCTGGGCTCAAGTGTTTGCTCCAAAGCGTATTATCCCAAGAATAATCCTTATGTGACACTCGGTTAAGTAGATGCCATTTCTCAGAACTGGGAATTACAGGGAACATGCAGGCCCATTCCCTAGAACAGCCCTTTCTCCATTCCTCTCGCTACAAAAGAGAAAAGAAACCCACTGTACACTGCCTGGTCATTTATTAGTAGTCACTGTTTTTACTCCTTGTTTTGCAGTGAGAGGAATAATATTGTACAGATAGCAAAGGGGACACAACAGGGATATTTCTGAAGAACCGTTTCTTCCATCCTAAGCACTTTCTAAGTAAACTGAAAATTAAGATGTGTGTTCGCCCTACACGGCTCAGCTTGTTACTTTTTGTTACAAAACAAGTGGAACTTTGATAAGGAATTACCATGATTAACTGAGCAGAGGGAGTAGAGCAGAATTAGCCCAGAGTACTCAGGCACAGTTACCAGCATCATCTTGGGTTATTTTTTGAACCTAGAACTACCTGGAAGAGTTCTGTGCTAGGAAACACTGGGAATATAAGGCAGTCAATATCAGTACAGCTTGCACTTTTAGTAAGCAAGCATCTGTGAAGTTAACGGAGAACAATTCCACAAATTGCCCTTGTTTAGGTTACTTGTTCCAGTTCAGGGTCAAACCCACACAACTCTACCAGTTTACACTAGCGGAAAATCTGCCCTTTTGTGTTGCAACTGTTTTTCTGTGTGTGAATTGTTTCTCTTACTAAGAGGTTATATTTGAAATATTTATTCACATGTTCCTTTTGACGTTCATGATTCCTAATGATCAGTGTAAAATGTTTATAGATATATTTAAATTCTCAGCATTAGCACTTGTAGACAGGGAAGCTTTTGTATTCTGAATATATGGAAGTGAGTTACCTGTATAAGCTGTTCTTATTAAACTATTATTGCCCTTTCCATAAACGACTTGCTGTCGGTACCAGACTCTTTGTGTTCAGGTTAACATGCATGTTAAATGTAATGAACTTCTTTAGATGTTTAGAAGATAAGCTTATGAGATCTTTCATAGCAAAACTGCCACTTCCTCACATGCCAAACTTAAATAGTGTCAATGAAATAATACTTAGAGGTTCCAATTCATGTCAACTGAAATCACAGCAGATAATGTGTAAGACCAGGTGTGAACAAAATACAATATGCCAGCCACTATGTCTTCCTCATTCTGATGCCTTACAAGAATCCCAACTGTAAAATCTCATTCATCACCCCCTTCCCTTTTGCAAGTGGTGGTGCTCCATTGAACAGAACTTCTTTTGCATATGCCTGAAAAGAGATGTTGGAGTTGATAGACTGCAATTAGGAGGGACAGCACTGTTTCCTTTAGACCCCGCCGTCCAAGTCAAGAAACAGTTTTGTGGGTTCTCAGACTATATAATATTCAGTGAGCCTGCTACAGCACCAGCTCACATGACGGTAAGTCCATTTGGTCTCAGCCCAGTACTTGACAGAAACAGGAAAAGAGACGACCAGCTGGAGGGTTGCTAAGAAGCAGATGAAGCTGTAACTGAATGATGAGGGACTAGTTAGATCAGGATGTCACCACAAGATCCTTTGAAGGGTGTTGCAGGAAGAGGGAGGAAATAAGGGCAGGCTTGGGCTTTCCCAGCTCTCAACTCTTAAAGTATCATTTAAGCCACTCATTCTACTAGAGGACAAAAAAACTCAAAGTCCCCTGCAATTGCTTGTGCATCACTGTACTAGGTGCCAGTGACATTCAGTATGTGTTGCATGTATGTGGCTCTTCAGCTATCACAGCATTTGAAACCTGTTGTCTAACCAAAACATGATTTCAGGATTTTTTTTAAATGCTAAGATAGCCAGTGTAGCTTCAGCAGTTGCCTGTGAAGTACATGCTTATCAAATGGAGCTGTTTAACAGGAAAGAATGCTCAGAGCTACTATTCATAAATTTCACTTTATTACTGTACAGATTCACACACACACGCACGTTCTGTTCTTGCTAAGACCGTTTCATTATTGATCAATACAGATGCTTGACCTGAAAAGAAAACAAAACAGAAAAAGAACACACCAGCCTGGCAGCTTGGCTCCAGTTTGTTTTAAAACAGCTGTATCACAAATTTACAACATGGATTACATTGGGTAACATGCTGGAGTCTATTAGACAAACCAAGGTTTGCAGTCAGACAGTACAATTTGAGAGCACATTGATAAGATTATACAACCTAGTGCATCTGCTGTTTCAGTACGCTGTCAGTCAGTGATGCATCTTGTCACAACTGTGCAAAAATACTGGTTTTAGGTCCTGGAGGGAAAAAACCTACTAAACCACCAAAAAGGTAAAGTGTAAACAAGATGACATTTAAAAAAACAAACACACACCTCAAAAACAGAAGCTCTGTACAACATCTACATTCCCTTGCTAGTCAGAATCTAATATCCATGCAAAATTTTATTTAAATATCACAAAATTGTGGGCATGACAAGAGCCATCACTTCACATAATCAAAAATATCTTTCCTTATAAATCCTTAAGTTTAGAAATTTAATGCCTGTACTTGTTCTACAAAACACAGCTTGCTCTCATTCTAGGCTAGTGATTTTTAACCAAAGGCTATGTTACTGTGCAAAGAGGAGCTATGTGTATCCTCCTTGGATTATCTCTGCTAGAGGGGGACGTTTCAATTAGTAAGACGAGAACAAAAAAAGGTTTTTTGCCACCTGTGTAATAGAGATCCTTCTCTTTTGCCCATATAGTATGGAAGAGCCATATATAGTGATGTGCAACATGCATTTTACAATAGCATCACATGAAGACAACAGCTATCAGGAGCTTGCACATGAGCAGTAACTGCACGAGGAAATAGGCCAGTGGGCTAACATCTACTTTTATCAGTGCATCTGATTCGTTACACTTCCCTTATCCCTAGCACCCTCTGTGGCTGGCAGTTACTGCAAAGGACAGCCTGTGCTCCTAGCATGACCAGACAGAGAAGCTCCATCTCATTCTAAAATGAGACACTTTGCCAGAATCCCAGGAACTGCTTTGTGCTATGAACATCCCAAGCTAGGTTCTTTCTTCTCTGTGCCTTTGTGCAAGGAACATGGGAGTGCACTTTTCTCTCCAAAGAAATGGTTTTCCTAAGGGGACAGTAGAAGAAAACATCTGTATACAAATGCTTGTGCAGGTGGCTGTCTTTCCCCTCCAGGTCAGTCATATGGCACATCTACAAATCAACCTTTCATTAACAAGCAAGTTTAACAGAAAGTGGCAGGTTCAAGAATGACTCGATAGTAGGAAGCAAAAGGTGTAGTCCAACTGAACCAAACTGAGATGAGTAACATGCATCCAACTGAAGGGGCTTCAAAATCCAAATGAGAGAGCCAAGTCCAGTTCTGACTAACAGCTGATACAGGGGTAAAGGGAAGAATCTGTTCTCCCTGGCTAACTTGAGACAGCAGAGGAGTACAGGCTGACTCCAGCATTGCTCAAGGAGATTATCTATTACAAAAGGGATGGGAGATCCCAAATCATCCATCTTCCTCCCAAATAAATCAATGGCATGTCTGTGTTTAAAGAGCCTCATTTGTTCCACAACAGCTTCCCCTGTACTGCTGTCCGCCCCATATACAGGGCAGCTGCTTGAGCCACTGTGTACAAGTCTCAAGCCATCCCTGCAGCAGCTAATTACTGTAAACAAAAGCTGGTTTTGCATGTTACACAGCTTTCTCCAACACCTCCAACATGAACCAAGTTGCTCATCTGGGACAAGCTCCTTCCTTTCTCCTGTTTCTTCACTGTGCATTTACATCCTGTTCACCTGGCAAGTAAGAAAAGTTGTAAATTCTACTGGGAGCAGAAAGCGATCTCGTTCAAACTGAGTAAAATCGTGTCATCTCAGTCAAACTGCAGAGTAAGCTGCATTTCGCACAACACAGAGCTAAGGGCAGAACAGAAGCCCTTCCCAGGTTGAGTTAGTTGTGTAAAAAATACAAAAGTAAAAAGGGGATGCAAATTAAAAGCCCTGGAGATGGATTATTAAAACATTTTTGTGTTTTTTCTTTCCTGGAATTCTTCATTTGGTCTCCAGGAATTTTTCTGTAAACAAATGATAGTTCTGCAGTGTCTCCAGGTTCTTAGAACACGCCATTATATTTTGCTTCAAGCAACACAGTCATTCAGACCCATTTTGTCTTGGAAAATTGGTAGCACAGACAACACAGAAAAATGAAAGCCAGCAGCTGCTCTGTTAGGAACCTGGTAGGTCCATGCATACCTGCAGCATTCCTTCTTACACAACACAAAAAACGTAAGATCCAACTTAGGCCAATCCCAGTAGCAGTATAAAAAAAACTGTCAGCTATGGGATACTAGTGTTTTCCTACTTTATAAGGATGGACAGTTTAAAAGGTCAAGTGACTCGAGTGGCATTTACGTAAGTACAGCTAGTAGCCTTTACTTGTATACGCAACATTGATGATACACAAAATCATTTCCACAACTTACTCTTACAGTAGAGAAATAAGCCATACCACACTAAGAAACTGTATATGGTCACACTTTCATTTATATTAAATATAGGTTGCTTGTCTAATTAGCTGCACTGAAACTAAGGCTTGCCCAAAGGAAAAACAGAGTTTGCATGTAATTTAAAAAAAAAAAAAAAAATCACTTCAGTGTTTTCTTCATTTCAATATAATGTGAAAGCAAAGCCTGATCAAGCTATGGTCCAGCCATGCTAAGAAGGGTTCTCTTATCTAGTACTGTGTCTAATGCAGTGATTTCACACACACAACACTGAGCTAGCTCAGCCAATAGCACAATAGTGAAACGTGTCCTGGCACACACACGAAAAACACCTCCAGTAAAGATGACAGCAAGAGCTTATGTAAAAAAAAAAAAAGTTAGAAAAATATATTATTGGGTAAAGTCATCTCAGGGTAGGAGGGATGGGATGCACCACAAAATAAAGGGGAAAAAATCTCTTCAAGAAAATACAGAAGAAACTTACATTTTATATATAGTTCTTAAATATAAAATACATGATTGACTAGGTCCTATTTAATAAGTTTGTAGAGGGATAATAAACTATTAGAAGTGGTCATCCCTCCCCTCTGAAGAATGATCAGCGTTTCAGACCTAATGTCATTATGTATTCTGTATTTATACATGCACACATGTATCTGTAGAGTACATACACACATGCATACTGTATATAAAAGGTCACAAGCTTTTCACTAGCACCATCAAAATAGCGTTACCATTTTAAAAACAAAATTCTAAACATATCTGAGTGAAGTCCATTAAAAACATAAAACATTAACAGCAGCATTAATTCAGAAACTTGCATGTACTGTATGTCATGGGAAGAACAGATACTTACACACCTGGATCAAAGGGCCTGGAGATCACGAGCTTGTAGAGTAATGGCAGAAGAGATTTAAAATGTAGACTTGGCTCATCAGCTAGCAAAAATAAAGATTTCTGCCGTGTTTCTTTCATCCATCTAACAGTTTCACAAACCTTTATTGATTTCACAGTGTAAGGATCCATCAGCAACACCTAAAGTATCATTTCTTTCCCCATCCATGTCATCCAGACAGACAGCAGGATACTAAACACCACACAAGTCATTGGTTCATAAGCGACAAAGTTAAGCTAGACATAGTATCAAGTATCCCTTAATGGTCCCTGGCTGTAACACAAACACAGATTTAAGAGTTAGGCTGCATGCCACAAAATATCACAGACAAGTCACTTCAAGTCTCCTTCCCCTTCGCCTTGAATGGACTTTTTGATGCGGAGCAACATGGTGGTTAGCCACTGGTCCAAGCGAGAAATGGAGTCAAATTCCTTGACCTGATGGAAGGAAGTTTAATGCTGGTTATTATAAAGCAAACTGCAATGTGAACAACAAGATTGGTACGCTGCATTTAAATTAACTTAAACACAAAAAACCTATGGCTCTTAAAATTTACATATAATTTGGTAAGAGTGTCACTTGACTGGGATGGTTTGGTCAGGGCTGATCTTGCCTAGACTACATTACTTCCAGCCCAACTTTTCTGTGATTTCATTTCCTTAAGCCAGTGATTCTCAACCAGGATCACTAAAACCTTTGAAGGATGCCCCAAAAACTGTAAGGAGATAAGCAAGTAAGTATAGGCTCAAGCTCAGTCCTTGCTTAGCCAATCCCCTGTTCCCACTGCACAGCCCCTTCTGCTAGGATATATGCATTGTAACATTAGTTGGGTTGGGGGCGGGGGGGGCTGTTCAATTCACAGAAGTTACAGAGAACTGCCTCGAGTATAATGGAGAGGTGCCTAGAATCTAAAAAAGGCTGAAAACCACTGCCTTATGCCATTAGCACCTACAGGAAGGTCAGTGGGAACTTTTGATGGGCTTTGTGGATCAGGCTCTTAAGAATTCCAAGTCTAAAGCTGGGTTTTCACTCAAAAATGGGGTGACTCTTGGAGATAGAAAACTTTGGCAAACTTAGGGTCACTCTCTCAGAGAGGAGGCAAATTTGCTCCTGGAGAAAGGGTAAGCGGCAGCTCTGCTACTCTTCATCTCTTGCTATTGGCCATTTTATGTCAGGACAGTGACAGTCCTGGAGAAGGCCCTGTGCTTTCAGTGCAGAGAATCAGTGGAAAAGCAAGAAGCAGCAGAGCAGCAGCAGATGGCATTGGGATCCTTAGGGAAGCACCGGGGGGGGGGGAGGGGGGGGGCGTGTTCAAGAAGAACATCGTTCCACTCTTGAGTGGTGGCCCCCTGCCACGAACAATGTTACTGGGGGCCATGGAGAAAATTTGCAGCCTCCACTGGACAGCAACAACTGGGATCCACTCCAAGCGGTCATAAGACCTTGGCATGCCACGTGCACCGGGAGAGCCTGGGTCAGAGCTTGCCTATACCAAGGTCGCAGGCATGGGCCGTCAAACATATGCAGGGGGCAGGGACACAGGGGGTTACTCACTGCTTCTGTGTATGCTTCGCAGTTTTGTTCCTCGTAAGCTTCCAGCAGCTTCTAACAAAGTTGAATCAAAGGCTACATGTTAGAAGGTAAATGAGGCAGAAATCCAGCTTGCCAGCCACTTCTGCTGTGCTACAGCCTACCCATTATTAATGAATGCTTCTCTGTGTTGAGAAGAGACCTGAAAGAATCGTGTCCTTGAGCACAGGACAGAATGGTTAACTCCTTAGCCCGTTATGCCCAGCAGTCGATAGCAGCAGGATACTACCCAAGCAGACCCTTTGGAGCTATTCCACCGCCCTACATCAAACAAATGAAAATCTGCTTTCATTATAATCATTTTCCACTCACAGTTCAGTCCCCATTTTCATGCATTCCAAGGGATTTGAATGCAGGGATATACAGAGGCTGGTGCCCTCTAAAACATGCAAGTATGAAAACATCATTTCCCACAAAAAAAGGACACAGGAGAAGGGCAGCCTTCCCATTTGCAGACCAGTAATTAAGCTGTGAGGACTTCAAATCACCATCAGCTTCACTTACTTTTAACAACTTGCACTCTCGTGAATCTGTGAATGCTGGAAACATTTCTTCATATTTCTCTAGGGCCAGCTGAAAGCAGAGAAGCCAACACTGAGGTTCACTCCACACCTTTACCTTCAAACTTGTGTGTGCAGATGAACCCTAATGCTTCCTGTTTACTCACACAGTCCTTCATGGGGTCTAATGTGAAAACATCAGTTTGATGCATCAGGCTCCAAGTGAATCCCAACAACGCAAGCTGAAACATGGCCTTACAGAGTGTTTGTGTATGTGCTGGGGGGGAGGGGCCCTTTAATTAAAGCAGCTCCAAGAGTGATGCCTGGAGCATCACATTTATTAGCTTCCCTGCACTGAAAAAATGGCAGCAGGCATGCTTTAGTTAAAGCACACCTGCCTCCATTTTTCAGCATGGGGACACTGATGCATGTGACGCTGGAGTCTACTGGAGCACGGTAATTACCACATTCCAGCAAACTCAATTTAAAATCAAGTCTTTTGACTGCGATAATTACCACGTCAGAGCAGCCCCACTGCACATATTATGGGTACCCACACAGGGACCGGGTGCATCTGAAGTGGGGGAAAGGGGGAGGGGGTGTAAAAAGCAGCAGGTGCAAGAACAGGAATTGGGTGCTTTCTACACAACCCAGGCTAAGGATGTGTTTTCCGATGCCAAAGTTGAGCTGGAGGTCTTAAGTTAGGATGCCAGCACCAACCAGATTTTCTGAATCTGCTCATCTCAGAGCACAAGCAGGGGTTTACAGATTGTCAGGCTCTCACAGATGGAGCAGCTGCCCTTGCTGATTATTCTGCATTAGAAAGCAAGCGGCGTTTCAGATACAACACTGTTTTGGTTACAGTTATTTCAGCAGAACTGTAGGAGCCAGCGCACCTTCATGTGGCTAACGTGGCACTTTACGCAGCCACGTACTAGCAGTTTCTGGCACTTCTGATAGTTTAGATTCAGCATACATGCACTCACCCTGCACTGCTTTACTGGGCACGCTCACCACACTGTGCTGTAGCTGCATAGGTACCCAGGCAGAATGGAACTGGCTGGCCACGTGCATAGTGCCAGGTACTGACTCACAAGGGAGATGGAGAAGAAAGGCCTTCGTACCTTTTAGCCCAGTGGTTAAGGCACTTACCCAGGGAATAGAAGACCCGAGTTCCAGCCCCCCTTCCTTGCCCAGAAAAAGCTTGGACCTTCATCTGCCATTTCCCAGCATGGTGTCCTACAAAGTCATAGGCCCTCCCAAAAGATGAAAAGGTCCCCTGGCAGGCTGGCATGCAGTGTGACCCTGTTCCACCACAGACAAACAAACTCAACCAAATATTGCCATTACACAGCTGCACGCACACCACTTAGGCACTTGAAGAAGAAATAGGCTGGAGCCCCAAGCATTCTCCACATGAGTTAGAAACTAGGAACTAGCAGACAGTTATATGCAAATCCCCAGCCTCCCGGTTTTTCATGAACCCATCCCTCCACTATAATATAGCCCCTGCCTAGCTTTGAGTCAAGGCCATTCCCTGAAGCCAGAGGGCCGCTTACTGAGTCTTGGCCACATGACAGGCAGCCAGGGCAGATAAATATTAATTTTCTAAATTTTTGGGGGCCCCGCAGGCCAGATTGAATGGCCTTGTGGGCCGCATCTTGCCCACCCCTGATTTCAGCCAATCTAGAGCCAGGTCAACCTTTCATATCCAAATGGACACATTCTACAATGTGCCTGGAGATGAAAAAATGGTGTTCAATTCACCATGCGAGTAACCTTTTTAAAGCAACATTCACTGTTGATGTACATTCTTCAAGTGGTGTATTCCTTACGAATATCATGACAGCCGTAAAGATTGTATTAGTGGCAAGTGATGATTGCACCCCAGCTACGCAATCATCTCCCCTTTCAGCCTAAACCAACTAACATTTCTCTAAAGAAATGCAAAAATCTAGAACTCTTGGTTCCAAAATGATACCTTATTAGACCAACAATTTTTTTGCAATTTCTCAGTTGATCTAAAAATAGGCATCATTTTGGAACCAAGAGTTCTAGATTTTTGTATTTTTTTGTCTCAGACCAACATGGCTACCACATACTTCCCTGTAACATTTCTCTAGGCATCTTTAGTGGCCACCACACAATACAGTCAATGCAAGGACCGATACGTTTCCACAGGTTTTGCCTCAGTCCACCCATTACCTGATTAAGGGTGCAAAGAACTGTACTTGATCGTCTACCTTGGCTAGCTGAACTAAAGCCAAGTTTAAGTCAGGGTCAGAGAGTCAGCCCCAAAGAGATTTCTGATAAAAAATTCCTTATATTAAAAAGCTTGTCTAACTCTATTGCAACCATACAGTTGGTCCAATAAAAGATATCACCCCAAAAAATCCCTGCCTCTAGCATAATTTTTGGACTGTCATGGCTACATCATCACTCTTACACTGAAAAGATTCCTATGCATTTTAAATCCTGAGCAAGATTGGCAATATAAATTTTGAAGAACCATAAATCCTGCCTTTTTATGGTACAGATCCTGTTCTATAGCTGGAGAGGGAGGATCAGATACTGTACGTCCAAAATGAAGAACTGGTTGTCTTGCTCTCCCCCATGTGGTGCTAAGGAGAAGGTTTTTTGACCTTGTTTTCTGAAAACAAAATTGCAGGCCCCATCCTGTAGTTATGAACATGGGAGCCCACTCTGTGGAAACACAAGCTTGTTGCAGTCACACAAAAACTATCTTATGTCAAGGTTGATGGTCGTTTGATGAAGAATTTAGCTTATGCATTTGTATACGATGGTTTGGATAGGGATGATCCTGCCTCAAAGCAGGTGGTTGGACTAGATGACCACTGGAGGTCCTTTCTAGCCTTACTTCTCATTGGAAAGTTAGTATAATAGAATCACAAAGAAGTGAAGTGAAGTTAAATCCGGGGATGCTATACATTTTGGAAGAACACACAGGAGAGGACTAACCTTTGCATTCAACTCATCCACAATGAAGTGGCAGAGAGCAGCCTTGAAGAAGTACTCTTTTGCGCTGTACTTGAGCAAAGGGTTGTCCATGGTACTTGCTGCAACCTAGACAAAGGAGGTAAGATTACATCAATGAATACCTTACAGCAAGGGCTGAACTAGGGGGAGGGGATTAAAATTGGACACACTCACTCCTACACGTATAAACAGACAAGATTACAAAAACATGGGAAGAATACCAGGCCGTTGGAAAAAATAAAAGGTTAAACAGGTTTCTTCCGATACCTCTAATTCCAAACAACAACACAACAGTCACCAATCAAAGGGCCTGCAGTGCATGCATCCCATCTGTAAAGATCAGGGAACAGAAGTAAGGCTGTGTGGGGGGAGGATGTTTAAGAGCACTGCTTCTCACAGAAGGTATGCATGTGCTCACTCCCTCTTAGTGATGCGTTTCATTCCCTGATCATCATCATTCAAACTGAGCTCTACTAGTAAGAGCTAGAGCCTCACACCATTGTAGGGCAAAACACTGCAGGCAGAAAGAACTCCTTGCAGTGTTCCCATTGTGTTGGTATGGCATTACAAACTGTTACTTTACAGAGACAGACAGGCCAAACCCCGAGCCCTCTGCACACAGCTAGTGGAAGGAATTACTTTCTCTTTCTCATCCAGACACCACTTGTGGGATACAGTCCTGGAGTGCTAGACTGGAGAGTTGCCCCCATGAAGCCAGCAGTACTCCAGACCTCAAAAGAGGTGAAGTGGGGGACTGGAAGAGCATAGCTGTGGCCCACAGGCAACATACGGGGGGAGCACATGTCCCCTCCACCCCCACCATGGACAGTGCCTGCGGAAACTCAGCTTCATTCCCGCCGCCAGTGGCGGTGCCTGCAGGTGTCCCCCCAGACTCAGGAGGCAACACCAGCCACCCATGCTGTGGCCTGAGCATCTTGTGCAATTGCTTGCAGCTGTAAGACTGCTGGGAAATAGGGGAGACAATCTACAAGTGCAGAACAGGGGCAGTGACTATCAGTAACTTTTGGAAGGCACCAGCATTTTCCTCCCAGCAGCTAGAGAGACCTCACATCTACTGCACTGAGCAAGTGTAAGCCTCCCGACCACCCCTAAGCTACAGCAGCAGCCTTCTCTCTCGCACCTTAATGCTCCAGGTCTCAGGCAGGATCCTGCTAGGTGCAGCACACACTGCTCTCCTGGGATTTGAGAGAGCTCAATAAAGTTACTAGATCAGGGCCATAGTCTTCCACTGGAACCTGTGCATACTCCAAGGTTTATTTGTTAGTGCTGGCTGGCCTTGAACAGTCAGTGCATCACAAGTGAAGCCTTGCCCCAAGAAGATCCATTGGTATTTGGTAGGGATGGGGGGTGGGGAAGGAAATGAGTGAGTTTTGTCAAACCCCATTGGTCTCCTACTGGGTTCAAAAGCAAGTATCAGAATAACATATTCCAAACTAAAAATCTTTCAGTAAGATGCAACAGTTCAGCCTGTACTTGGACGCTGACTGAAACCAAACAGGACCTTTGGAGAAAGGGGTAGATAGCAAAAAAAAAGAAGAAAAAAAAATCCCACAACCCAAATATATGTATGGTTTGAATTCACAGATGAGGTTCCACAAGCAGTAAATGACTCCTCACCAATATTTTGAAGTCTACTGTCCTTTTTTTCTGAAAGTTTAACATGTAAAATGAAGGTAAAGTTTGGGAGAAACAAAATCTCTATTAAAGTGATCTACTCAATTGCACTGATACCAGACAATAGTTTGGGTCAGGGCTGTCCAAAGTCCAAGAGATGGAAAGGCCAGTGTGTGCAGCTAGCTTCAGCCTCAACTGTGAAATCTCTAATTAGGGAAGAAAAGGACCTGTTCCTGATACCAGTGCAAGATGTGGTTATAGGCCAGTGTCAAAGACTGCCTACGTGTGTGGTTAGGGGTGAGAGGAGGGCGTTTTAATTTGAGCGATTCCCGGACAGCTGCTTTAATTAAAATGACTCACCGTCATGTGTATTAAGCCCCTGCACATTCCAAAGTGGCCACCAAATGATTTATCCAAAGCTCATTCAACAAGGTTTAGATACAAGTGTCCCCACAGCCATTTTGAAGTGTGCAGGGGCTTAATACACATGACAGTGAGGCAACACTGGAGCATCCTAATTAGAACATGGAGAAAACCTGATTAATCGCATTCTAATTAGAACACAAACAAGCACGTTTAAAAGGCACCCAAAGAGCCTGATCCAAAGCCCACCACGAGAAACTCACAAGCTGGTAATCATGTCATTTCAAATCTGCCTTGTCCACACTAAATGCATGGACTTACCTGCTCATAGATTTCGACAGCCTTCTGGTACTGCTCCAACTGCGCAGCATAAGTAGCCACCTTGAGCAGACACTTATTGGCTGAACTGCAACCAAGGATTACAGTTATTGTAAGGACTGGCACAGAACAAAGTGGTATAAACATCGAGTTACCTAAATGTGTGTACTAGTGATGGTATCTGTTAAAACCATTGCCCGGTAGAGTTACCCATTAAAACATGTATTTTCCAAATGCCCAAATTAAAGAAATCCTAGCAAGACCTTATTACTCTCCAGGCCCATTGCAGATTTACAGAAAATGATTTTCTAGGGGTCTGCAATAATATCTTGAGCCCCACGTAGACTAAATGGCATGTGTATTCAACCATCCCACCCCATCTGTACAGCAAACGTTAAAATCTAAACAAAGGCAAGTCAGTTTTCAAAGGCAAGCACATCAATAGGACCCCAAAGATTTGCATTTTGATAGCCAGACAGACAAATGAAAGCCAGTGGATCTGAGTGCCAAACTCAAAATGTTGATGTAGATTCAGGTATCTCATTAAAGCTTCAATTTTAGGAGAGGCATACAATAACAACGCAAATTTAGTACCAGTCATAGGCGGGGGCAGGGTTCACAAGCAGACAAGATAAATCCAGTTTAAAGTCCTTCCTGCTTAAAATAATTTACTCTATGAAGACTTGCCTGTTGGATTCTTCTCCTTTGTAATAATCTGCAGCTTGTTCATAATGTGCAATTGCCTGAAAAACAAAAGAATATTTTCCTTTCACGTATCAGTTTTGATAATGAGATTTTGGAAGGAGAAAAAAAAAATGTATTGTGAAGATGAGGAATTTGGACAATTTCCTCAGGTTTTAAAGGGCAGGTATGACATCCCAATGCTCTTTTTCTGTAGGCTTTCAGTGCCAAATCATTGCAATCCACCTCCACTGGAGTTAGAGACCTCCAGCCTTCAAAAATATTACTACAAACTCCAGGTCTCACTACTGCACATCAGGGGTGTGCAAAATGGGCCATATTCAAATTCAGATTTGGCTCAAAATAAATAAATAAATAAATAAATAAAATCGGGGACAGAGATTCGATTCATTGATTCAGATCACTGTCCCCAATTCAATTAAGAGAATCAGCAATTCAGAAATAGACAAAAGCTTTACATGTTTTTTCTACGTACCTTGAGGTACCAGGTGTGGCTCACGAATGCTGTGATGCTAGGGTGCGTGGAGCATCCCACAGGAGCGCAGGGTGGCCCACTGTGTGCTCAGTGGAGAGTCCAGAAGTGGACTGGAGGCATTTCCAGTCCACTTCCGGGTCTGGCAGGGAGCACCCTGGGTGGTCCCCCCGCACCCACCTGGCTCAGTGATCGGCTACGGGGGAACCCCAGGTGCTGCCCCAGACTCAGGAAGCACCAGTCGCCGAGCTGGGGGGTGGGGGGCCTCCCCATGTGCTCTCCGGCTGACCAGAAGTGCTTCTGGTCCACTTCTGGATCTGCTACTGAGCATGCTGGGGACGGCCCCCTGTGCTCCTGTGGGACACTCCATGCACCCCAGCATCACAACACTCACGAGCCGCCTGCTACCTAGAGGTATGTATAAAAAACATTTAAGAGCTGTGTCTATGTCCAAATCTCTCTATTCGGAGGGTTCCGATTTGATTTGGAGAGATTAAAGTGTCCTCCAATTCTATTCAGATTCAGAGATTAGGCCACTAAAAAAAAAAATGCGCCAAACTGAAATCGGGGACCAAAGCTTTGCACAGCCCTACTGCATATGATCCTAATGCAAGTGTAGAGAGAGCTCTGCCATTTGAGACATGTTATTACTGGCATTGTGAAAACCTATGTCAACAACAACTTTAATAGTATTGCAATGAAAAGATAAGCATATTACTAAGACAATGGCATTTCAGTAGGATATTGGACTAGATGATTTTTGGAGATCCCTTCCTCTCAAACTGAAATATAGAAGATGAGATTCCTGATGTACTATCATTATGTATGCACAATTGAGGACATACAAATCAGTACTCAGATTTACAGGATGCCATAATATTAACAACTTCATTCAGTGAGTCTCAGGTACAAATGGGATGTGAAATGTAGGTGGTATTAGATACAAGTTGCAAGGTATCACTTTGCTCAAAAGTTATGGCTAAGTTTTTAAAATTAAAATCGTAGAAGTCTAACTTCCTCTTAGATACCACAGTGACAAGCCTGATCTAAGTGACAAGCCAGGCAGAAATCTAGATATAATGTTTGGACAGGAGTATTACTGAGAAAAAAAGAAACACAACAGAAGTTTACTTAAGCAAGGGCTCCAGGGATCTGATAAAAGGTATTTTGAAACCTGCATTGTCCAACATGTGATGTTAGCCTTCTCCACTCTGCTGTTCTAAATAGCCGCTATCTGTTAAGATGTCACATGTATATACCACCTTGTTTTTCTGCCAGGCTAGGCAGGCATCAGACAGTAACAGCTTCCCGCCAGCACTTTAGCAAGTGAGAACAGAGCCTTCTGTTGCCATAAAAAACTTTTTAAAGAAGAACTATAAAAAGACCTCTCATGTATGAACTGACTGTGTGCGTTTCATTCATAATAAAGAGAGGCCAGGATTTCTGAGGGTGACCTCTTTTATTGGATCAACTACTTGCTGGTCTAAATATTAGACAAACTTTTGAATGTAAGACATTCTTCACTGAATGTCAAAGATGAAGAATGTTTTGCATTCAAAATCTTGTCCATCTTTATCCCAACTACATAGCTGGTCCAATAAAAGCTAATCACCCCAAGTAGTCTTTGCCTCTGGCATAATCTGTTGACCATCATGGCTACATTACTCTTGCACCACCTTATTTATAACACACACCTGGATGGATAATTAATATGAATTTTGCTCAGTGGTCACTGGAACTTCTGCAAAAAAACCTGGATGAAGTATTAAATAGATGGGATATTTTAAAGACAGGCATATCCAGCTCATCTGATACGGCAGGCTGGATCTGAAACGCAGGGTTTCTCACTGCAGCTGCCACAGCTGCTGTGTCGGTGTCAGCAGCCAAAGCATCACTAGCTGCTCAATGTCCCCCAGCCACTGCGTCAGCAAAGCCAGCATGCTCAGGCACCAGCTTAGCCACTTGGAAAGTATATGTGGCCCTGTTTTAATACAATAAAAGCCGATTCAGGATCCAAGTTAAAAGTCAGTCAAAAAGTTCAGGATCTGGCCAACATTTCAATAAGCAGCTAGCAGGAGATCAGGAAAATGTTGCAAAGTTCTTCAGACAGGTTGTATTGTGCTGACAGGATTGATGGTACTTTTACTAAGATGTTCAATTGTCGATTTTTATGAGGTCATATGGATAGGGATGACCCCGACTCAGGCCAGGGGTTGGACTAGATGACCTAGGGAGATCCCTTCCAGCCCTACTCTATCATTTCTATGAAAACTGAGGTACCGTGCCTGCCCACCACTGCATTGTCAAATATTCAGTTCTTAGGGGTGAATGGGTAGGGTCTGCAACAAAACAATCAGCTCAACCTCATTTTCACTTTAAAGCTTGATATGAATAATACAAGCTAGATCTTATAGGCCACAGTCAGAAGCTGGTATCTAAAGCACTGCATACTGGATACCGAGTGTTGATGACAGAAGAACTGGTCAGTCTCTGTAAAAAAAAACGAGAGCCCTTTCATTATTCTATACAGTGCCGTTAGAACAAAGATTTGATTGGCATCCATATTCAAGGTGGCTATCAGCCATTTTATTTTAAAAACACATTGTGTCATTCAGCTCCCCCTGCCTTACAAAAATGCTCCTGTGGTTCTGCAGTAGCTGATGAAGTGCTTCCCAAATGTGCTTTTTGAAGTAATGGATTTCATCTCTCTACTCCTGCAACACGCTCTGAGATGACCAAGAATAATTAAAGCTTTGGTCATCAAACAAGCTTTAGTTAAAGCACCACTGCCACCATTCTGAAGTATGGGGATGCCGATACACAAGACGCAGAGGCTAGCTGGAGCACACCAATTAGCATGCTCCAGCAGACTATTAAAATTGAGTCTGCTCTGACATGTCATAACTACATCACATCGGAGCAGCCTCCCAGCATCTACGAACACCCCAAGGTTCAATGAGAGTCAGAACTTTGCACCAGCTCTGCTGGAGCTGCAGGTCAGGACTGATGCAGAGGGCAGGGAGTTATCTGCTGTGCTCAGCACAAACATCACCTTGGGGCTGTAAACTGGCCTTTGCTTGCAGAGTGAAGGAAGGGTCTCTCTTGTCTGGTTTAATCTGATTATGTGACAGACATGGGGCTTGAGATCTCTTTTCTTTCCCAGCCATGCAAGAGCTGTAATCATACAGACAGCTTCTGTGCAATTCCAGCTCCTCCAGCAGTTTCACAAATGCCTTTATACTGACCTGCAAGGCAGCATCTGCATCATGTCCAAAATAAGATTCTTGTTACTATGAGCAAACAAGGGTCTTCGGGTAAGTGTGATCTCTTTTATTAGACTAAGTAGTTGGAAAAATTGTTCTTTGCAAGCTTTAGGGCATAAACCCCCTTCTTCAGGCATAGGGAAAGCCTGCTGGTGTTTGTGTACTCCCCTGGGTGGAATAGAAGTCAATATGCAAAATGTAGATCTGTGAAAATGCAAATGTGTGGCTGGAAAGATTAGAAGGGATGGGAGACATTAGGTAAGAGACAGGTAGCTGGGGGAAAAGAGGGCAATGTTGAGCTCATGATGGAATGTAGTTGGTAAAATGTAAAGAGGTTACCTGAGGTTATGGCAGGCAGGTTATAATGTACCATAAATCCAGTGTCTATATTTAGTCCATGATTTTTGTATAGCACTAATGTAAACCAAGAGCAGCTCTCAGTCTGGGGGACTGTACAGGAGGTGCCACTTCTAAGCACTGAACAGAGGGAGATCAGCAAAGACGCACCCCTCTGCTTCAGCCTGCAGGCTTAGACTGCTGCTTACGACACAAGGAACTTGCTAGGAAGGGGTGGGAGGGGGAGAACAGCACAAGGGAAAGGCCACCAAAGTTACTGAGATTTGATCCCAATGTCACTCCTACCCCAGAGCCACTGGATCTGGCCTGCAGAGCCGGGGGCGGGGTTTGCACACACCATGCCACAGCCAAGTAAGTAACCAAGGGGGTTTGCTTGCATTGTGGCTGGGCAGTACACTGGGTCAACTGCACCAGCCAGTCTGGGATTCAAGCAGGGCTGATGCAGTCCACAACTCCAAAACACTTTGTAATTAATTCAGTGATATAGCATCAATCACACTAACTTCACTCACATCATCCACACCTAAGCCAGACCCTAATGTCATGAATTGGACTCTTCTGGGAAGTTTCTGCAGGCAGAGGCATGATGTGGAACCATCTCCCACAGTTCTAAATACCATGTTAACACAACAAGGAGTATGGTAACAATGAGGACTCCTGCTTGTGCAAAAGGCTTACCTTTTCAATGTCAACCAGCTCTGTCTCATATATCTCTGCAATGGTGATGTGATGCTTGGCAGCAATAGTAAACCGGCCCTAGGAGGAACACAAATGGTGATGCATACAGGGTTTTCTCTCTCCCTCAAGTATGTACATCTTTAAATACAAAAAAGTGGTTAATCAAGCCAGGTTGCAAGATACGCATCTAAGCTGTTACACGACAGGATACCAACCAGTTCTTCACGCCCCTCCAGCTTCCCCACCCTAGCAATGCTGCTTCTTACCATGTCTGTGTAAATATCAATAGCTGCATTTAAGCAGTTGATGGCCTCTGCAGCGTAAGCATTTGGGGAAAAAAAAAAAACCAGAGTCAGCCAGATATTTAACAGTTTCACCTTCCATGCATCTAATCAGACCACCAAGCAAAATGGATGGCTTCAAGTGGCCACCTACCCAGGCTCTGGAAATACAGGCACACAGTCCATGTGACCAAAATACTGATCAAACAAAGCCCTCTCAGGAGATGCATTGTGTGGACAAAGTGCACCCATACCTGAACATCTGCTCAAGCTGAATGCTTGGAGTTCATGGAGAAATGTACTGCCCATATGCAAAACTGATTCTTTGTCCTGACAACATTTTGGCATTAAAAAAATTAAATCTTCAAATCTGGGGTGTGAATGAAAACAGTCCCTTCCTTGCTCTACCTATCCTCCGGACCCATTACGTTGCTTCTGAAAATTCTGCACAAAAGAAACAAGACTTCAGGGTAATAGAATACCTGCTGCTGGTAAATTCACAAGAGCTCTGTCAATATTATTAGTACATAAAACAGAAAAGCAGCTCACATTAGGACTGGTTTGTTTGCAAATTTAGAAGAAGTGACAGGCAACAACAGTGGCAATCTTCTCTGGTGTTGGGCACAGCCTGCGCACAGCGCTGGTCGCAGGTGGTTGTGGCAGCCTCCTCTCATCCACGGTGATAATCTGGGGGCTTGCACCTCCGGGAGGGCTGCCGGGCTGTGCCAGACTCCTCTGGGGATGCAAGCCCCCGAATCTGCGCACTGGATGAGAGGAGGCTGCTGCTGCCACCTGGGACCTGCACTGAAGCCATGTAAGCCCGGCTTTGAAACTTGAAACATTTTGAAAGTTTCAGAATGTTTCAAGTGCCCTCATTTCATTTCGAAGTTGTTTTTGTTTCATTTCAAATTTCGCCGTTTCAAGCTCAAGACATGTCAAAGCAGCTCTGAAACGAGACACCCAGCAAAATTTTGCACAGCCCTGCCTCTTTCCACTCCCCACCAAAAACTGGCATCTCCTAAAATGTGTACAATATGTTACTGTCGTCTCACAGTCCTGCTTCTTTCTGGGGTGATCAATCATCATAGGCGCTCACCAATGACAAGAATGTTATATCCTTTACATGATCTGTTGTGAAATATGCAGACATGCTATTAGTCCATGTTGTGCAACACAATGAAGCCAAGATGCTCATTCATCCTCTCAAAAGGGCCCTTCCATACTACAGTGTATCTTTGCTCCTACCATTTAGCTGTGTTGCCTCTCATAGGAAATAGGTGAAGTGCTCAGATGTGATTAAGATCTACTCAAAGACCAACTGCCTTAGTCTCAAGACCTCCTACCTCTGCAGAATGTAGATATGGTACACTGAAAGGAAAAAACTCAGAGTTTGGCTTAAGGAGTTTAAAAAAAAAGTTTCACTGATAACTGGTGCAGATCATCTTTCATGCAGGTAAGTGATCAAGCTCTGGTTTCAATACTTAAACCAAAGGAAGAAACACCAGCAATGGCTTGAGCACAAGAGAATGAGGTAATATATCTGGGTATTTCTTACAATAGAGCCCCAAGGTCCCAACCATAGGTAGGTAAAAATACTGAAACAGAATTAGAGACAGCTGGCATTATCTGCACTGCTTACAAGGCTCATTTTGTGCTGGCACTTTGGTGTGGTACAGAACTAAAAAAGTGATTCCAGCAACCGTTGAAGCTTAACAAGGGAGAAATAGATTTGTGCATTGCACAGCCTGGAAACTTAATGAGTCTCCCAGCAGAACAGTGACTGACGATTGCTCAGGAAGTCAAACAGGATCTCTGTGGCCTGATATGAAGCACCCTTATCACTGCTGGAGGTTTGTGCATCCACCACACTCCTAAACTTCCTTGGCTTAGGAAGAGACAAGGTCCAAATTCTGCTCCCAGTTACCCCACAGTAAGACTAGAGCAACTGCTGGAGTCTCCCAATTCACTCTGTATTCTGTTGATACTTGCATACATTTAGTCTGGCTCACAGCATACAACAGAAACAAATACATATTATTTCCTTAAACTTGCAAATCTCCAGATGTGCACATGGGTCAAACCAGATCTAATGCAATCCAGCTCGTGGAAAAGGAGTTGTACTTCAAAATTGAATTAAATCAGGTACAGACAATAAATTTAGCACGACTTGCAGAATCTTAAATAAAATATTGCTTGTTCCCTTCTTCATGAAGAAGCTGGTAGTCTAAGACTACACTTCTCAGTACTGTGCAGAAGACTATAGGGAAGACCAAATAAGTAGCTCAAAACAGGAACCCAGCATGCCTGTTACTATGCAACTAACAGGATTTGCAAAACCTTGGATGGCATTTCCTTTGCTTTACCTTGTGGATCTGCTTTTTTGTAAGCGTTCCCAGCATCCACAAAACAGGTGGCCGAGTCATGTTTACTCTGTAGTTGCATATGGAGTTTGGCTGCCTGACAGAATGCATTTCCTGCAGCTAAGAGAGAAATATGGTCAACAAGATCTATATGCATCATACCATTTAAATTTATGACAGTCCTGACAACACAAAGATGAGTATGACTGCTTTCAAAGTACCCAAGGAATTTTGAAGACATACAGCAACAATGATATACGTGCCTTTTCTCCCAAGGATCAAGCTTGTGCTGTCAGATACACATGCACCATGGCAGGATTGAGAGACTTAAGACAAGGTAATACTGATTAACACAGTAGGTAGAGTACTGTTATCCTGCAGCATGCAAAATCATGGTGCTATCAAGCTAATCATGATGCAAGAACAAGCCATAAAAACAAAGCTATTTGTGGCTGCACTCACTTTCAAAAGGCAAAACCCTGACTGCAAGTTTAAAAAAAAATGCTGTTGACTGCTTAACTACTTTGCTCTACTCAGACATAGGCTTCCCCTCGATAAAAAGGAAGGCACGTACCAACGTTCATGTCTGCATCTGCAATATACTGTTGTTAAAGCAGCTTACTGAAAAATTTAGGATCATGCAGTCTGTTCCTTCCACAGGTGCAATTTGCATGTGAAAGTCTGGAAGTGAAAAGTGCTCCTCTGGCAACAGCTGCAATTTGTGTGCTTTCTGTGAAGCGCAAGTCAACAATAGGTGCATGGAGGTGCCATATTTTCTTCACATATACATGCACGTCCCACCCCCCCACCAAAAAAGAGCCCCCAAACTTAGAGTGTGTGTATTATGCAAGGAAGCTGATCTTTTTGCCCAAGATAGAAGCATGTTGCTTTGATCCCTGCTCCACAGTGCTGGTAGCCATTTAGGCAGCTGAAGGAGTTAAATGGCCCATTGTTTTTCACTTCACAGATGATAAAGATGTCTCTCCTTTTTAATCATCTTGAGGTTCCACTAATGAAACTAACCTTCCTTATTAGGGAAATTCTACCAACTGCTACAGCTTCTGGTCTATCCTCCTATTTCATAGCTCTTTGGCTCTTTTCAAGATCAGAGGTCACCCATGAAAACCAGATGTAACCAGTACCTAGGGTTTTAGTTAAGAAAGGGAAGGTGAATCAGCTGAAGATTAGACTCTGTCCTTGTACTCTGCAGTCATACCTTTGGGGAAAAAAATTATTTTCTTCATAATGCTTTTCATAAACAAAGTGCATCTTATGGTTGGAGGTTTTGTATGCGATAGAACGTGGTACTCTGATTTGCAGTTGCATTTCACCCTATGGATGCCAAACTGCTGATGCAAAGTGCCTGAAAAACAGAAGAGCCCCTGGTCCTTGAAAGCTGATGACACTACAATGACCGTTTCTGTCTGAGCATGATATTTATCAGTTCCCAAGTTCACTGTGTGCTACTCAATTCATTTAGAGGAAAATTTTTCAGACACAACAGGCACTCTACTACCACCGACTGTCAATGGGCACTGGGGACATTTTGAAAGGCTCCCCCATACTGCTGCATTTTCAGGCATGATTTACACACACTGGTAAAACACTATAAAGTCTCTTTTTCAGTCTCATTTGCCAAAGGAAACAAAGGAATTTCTTCCCAGTATATGGCATTTTCATTCCCAGCTTGTGGAAGTCTAAAGAGATGCCATTGTATTGAACTCCCAGTTATCCTTTCCACAGAACCTCCAAAGTCACCTTGGAAAAATTTTTCTCCTACGTATTCCAAGGTGCAGTACCAAGGGGAAGGTCAGAGGTAGCTTGGCCATTGAAAGCCTCTGGGTAACAGTTAGAGGGGAGAGAAACAGTGGGGATGTCATGATGGGCATCTTCTACCAGCTTCCGAACCAAGAGAAGGCAGTGGACAAGTTTAAACAACTGATGGAAGTGTCCAAATCACAAGACTTGATTTTCATGGAGGACTTTAATTATGTGCAGTGCACAAGCAGTCTAACAAATTCCTTGAGTATGTTGGGGATAACTTTGATTCAGGTGGTAGAGGCGCCAGCGAGAAGGGAAGCTCTTCCCAAGGAATTGTTTGAGAATGTGAAGGTAGAAGGTAACTTGGGTGGCAGTAACCATGAAATATTAGGAGGAGTTCAAGATCCTAAGGGGAGAAAGGAAAAAGAGCAGCAAAATAAGGACACTAGTGGAACCCCAAACCTTAGACACAGGGACCTAACGGCAGAATCCTTTGGGAGGCAAGTCTGATGGGAAAAGAAATCTAGTAAAGCTAGCTATATGTTAAGAAGCCCCTTTTATGGGTGCTGGAACAAGCTAACCCAATGCAACAGAAGAATGGAAAGTGCAACAGAAAGCCAGCCTGTCTAGACAGCAGTCTCTTCAAATGTGTTGAAGCTCAAAAAAAGAATTTTATAAAAAGTGGAAATTTGGTCATAGCTCTAAGGAAGAGTATAGAAATATTGTAGGAGATATACAAAGAGAAAAATTAGGAAGGCTAAGGCATTTGAGATGCAGCTGGCAAGGAACATAAAAGAAAATAGAATAATCCCTTAGAATAAGACCAAAGAAACCATAGGTCCTTTATGGAATAAGAGAAGGCAACCTAGTTATGGATGTTGTACAGAAGGCTGAAATATTTAATGTCTTTTTTACTTCAGTCTTCACAAATAGGAGCAGCTGCTACCAGATGATGAATGCAGTTGGCAGCAAAGACAGGGAAGGAAACAAAACAAGAAAGAACAGGCATGGGATGACTTTGAGAAGCTAGATGATTTGAAGTCAGCAGGGTAAGATGGGATGCACCCGAGGGTGCTAAAAAAGGCACAGGCTGCCCACTTTTAGAGCCACGGAAGCTGGGTAAAGTCCCAAATGATTGGAAAAGGATGAATATAATGCCCAGCTGTAAGAAAAGCAGAAGGAGGAGGATCGGGGGAACTAAAGACCAGTCAGCCTGACTTTGATACCTGGAAAGATCATGGAGTAGGTCCTCGAAGAATTTATTGTTAAGCACTTAACCTGATCAAGAAGAATCAAAAAGAATTCACCAAAAGCAAGTCATACCTGACCAAACTTATTTCATTCTATGATAAAAAGGTAATAGATGTAGTGGATGGGGAAGAGTAGTGAATGTGATACATCTCAACTTTACAATCAAGGCTTTTGACACGGTCTCCCATGACACTCGTTAACAAGTTAAGGAAATACAGATTATACGAAAGTACTGTAACATCAAACATGATGGGTTGGATCATCATGGTCAACAAGTAGTCCTTAATGGCTCAACATCTAGTTGGGTGGAGGTATCAAGTGACATTCCCTAGCATCTGTCCCAAGTCCAGTATTACTCAATAACTGCATTAATGATTTGGAAAATGGGTTCAAGTACACACTTAGCTAATCTGCAGATGACACCAAGTTCGGTGGAACTGTGGACTCTCTGGAGGGTAGGGCTAGGCTCCAGAATGACCTGGCTAATACTGAAGAAATGGTCCACAAATAGATCAGGCAAGATTCAATTAGGACAAGTGGAAAGTCCCACACTTGGGAGAGAACAACTGCATGCACAAATACAGGTTGAGGAATGACTAGCTATGCTGCAGTACTACAGAGAAGGACCTACTGGTTACAGCAGAACATAAGCAGAATGAACCAACAGCATACTCTGGCTGCAAAAAAAGCCAACATACTGGTTTGTATCAACAGAAGTGTCACTTGCAGATCAAGGGAAATAATTCTTCTGCTCTATTCAGCACTGGGGAGCCCCAATCTGGAGTACTGTGCCCAGTTTTGGGCCTCTCACTTCAAAAAGGATGTGGACAGTTTGGAAAGAGTTGAAAGCAGAGTAACAAGAATCATTAGGGGCCCGAGAAGCAAGATTTATGAAGAAAGGCTGAAAGAGCTAGGGTTATTTAGTCTGGAGAAGACTATGGGGAATTTGATAACAGTCTTCAAATGCTTCAAGGGAGATAGAGGTGTGCTTTTTTTCTGTGGCCATAGGGGGCAGTACTAGGAGTAATGGCCTCAAGCTGCAGCAGGAGAAATTAGGCTGGAGTTTAGGAGGAACTGCCTGCTTATGAGAGTGGTGAAGCCTTGAAACAGTTTACCGAGAGAAACTGTCAAATCGCCATCCCTGGAAAATTTTCAAGAGCAGTTTGGATATTTGGCTGGAACGGATGATCCTGCTTTGGGCAAGGGGCTGGACTAAATGACCTCATAAAAGGTGCCTTCCAGCACTACTTTCCAGTGATCCTATATTTGCAGCAAAATTTTCCTTCTACCACTGAATACGGGGTACAGCATTTTGAACACTATGCGGGTAATGATTATTCACTCTGTACAATAACAGCTCTTCTCTACAGCACCACAGGGGAGAACTGTTCTCTTTGTGCCTTGGGACTTCCAGCTCATCTTGAATATCCCTTTGGTCTCTGGCCCCAGGAAGAGTGTACTCTGCAAGCCTCAAAAAGCCTCTCAGCTAGCCCAGGGCAGCATCTCCTTTGTACACAACTCATTTCAATTTGAAAATCATAATGTGAACTCAGCCATGTTAACTCAACATGGGAAACATTTAGGTCACCTCCCTTCCTCTCACTCTCCTGATACTTAATTCATTCCAGAGGATCCTGTGGTGGCTTGATGGTACACATAAATTACACTGCCATAGTCACAATTCCCATGGAAATGCACTAGGAAATGGAACCGCACAAGTGAAGTTTGTAACAGAGCACTTGAGCATTCAGAGGTCACAAAGCCATCTGAAATGTTCTGAACCAATTAAGCCAGCATTCACCTGGGTATAAAAAGGTTTGCTTTGCTTACATTTTTGCTGTCTTAGTTATTTCTGAGATTTCTCTTCCCCCTCCCCCTGCCATATTATGCAAGAAACAAAGCACAAAAGGGAAGTGTAAAAAAAAAAAGCTGAACGCCTCCAAGGATTGCTATCCTGACCTTGCTTTCCTGCATGTAACTTTTCAGCTGATAGAGGTTGTCCTCTACAAGAGGAATCTCAAAAAACTTTAAATCTTTTCCTAGAATTAACCTTACTAGTGAAATAAATAGCACTTACCATTCCAATTTTTGGCTATCTTGAACATGTTTGCAGCCCTGGTATACATTTCACAGGCTTCTTCAACCTTTGTATTTCCTCTGGAGAAGTGAGAGAGGATGCAAGTCAAGTTACATTGCGCATCTGTATAATACAGTCATTCAAAGAAAGGCTAAGATCCCAGTGTAAAACGCTAGATTTTTTATTCTCATTTATTCTGCCAACTTAACCCTTACGACAGTGAACAAGTCATCCTACTGGCTACCCAAGTTCATGGTGCTCACTCAAGTAAAGGTTTGTGTTCCTTGGCCAGGTGAGTGCAATTCTGATAGCCAGGGTAGCGGTCCTGAGGAATCCATGCAAGCATCAGGTCCCACAAGAACAGGGACAGGACTGTAGGAATTATATTCCTCTGCCTTCTTAGGTCATGCTGGCTTCGTCTCAAAGGCACCATTCCTAAGAACATTAGTCCATTATAAAATTTATTAACTAGGTTCAGAGCTTAAAACTGAATCATCCCTCATCACATTTCCAAAAAGGAATTGCATGCGAGCGTAGCCAGAATTGCAGAGGATCAGACCAGCCCCTTGCTTTACATATTACGTTGCCTCTGTGTGAAGTATATTCCTCTGCCGAGTCATGTCAAGTTCTAGCTCCAATCAAATGTACCTTTTTTAATGCAAGCACTGAAGCCCAAGATGCAACTTCTACCAGGAGTGGGGTAAGCCTGAATCATTGGGATGTCTCTAGCACAGGATCATGTGGCAGTGTCAGAAAAGCCCAAGAGAGCTAGTTACTACAGTAAAAGAGATGCTTGCAGATTTTTTTTTTGCCAGACTCGCTTAGATGCAGTCCGTAATGACAGACAGACAGTCTCAGTCCATAGTGGTTTACCCCTTCTGCTGTTTTCACTACACATTATCAGTGTGCCAGCAAACCATGATGACACCCACAGCCTTGCATGCTAGGACTAACTGAAAGGACAACTTTGGGATCTGATCATATGGGGCAAGAGGCATAATAGCAAGCTTTTTAGCCACAGCAAGGCTGATGGGTTTTGATGAGGATGTACTGATGTTTTTGCTGGTACCTGGGGGGGGGAAAATCTCAGAAGTTCCCAGCTACAGAGTCCTGCTCTTCCCCTCAAGATAACACTGATCACCGAATTAAAGTGTCAGGAAGTACTTTCCCCCCTCCCTCCCCCTTCACCCCCCACCGCAGGTTATACTGGCATGACCAATATGGGTTTTGAAGCACGAGGCATAGTCCTTGTACAATCCTCTAGGCATACAATCACCAATTACTGTATTTTCTCATGAACATCATGCATTTTTCCCCCAAAACAGCTGCTGAAAATGTTAGTGTGTGTTGTACACGAGAAATAAGGCAAGAGCAGTTGCTGCATAGAGGGAGGGGGCAAAGGTTAAAGTAAAAGCTGAGGGCAACTCACAGGGAGAACAACAAGCAGGGCTGACGGCCTAGCTTCCCCTACTCCATTACTTACTGCAAGAAAAAAAAAAAAATTTCATTCTGCCTTTCAAAAACAACATACGTATTATATTCTGGGGCATGCCGTATGTGAGAAAACATGGGGCACTTCCCTCTGATTGCAGTAGCAAGGCACTGGGTACTGTAGGGCACTCTTGATGTGAACAACAAGGTACAATTGCTGGAACAAGGGCTTGAAGACAAATTTTGGGAATCCTGCAGGCAACCATTTAACCAAGAGGAGTAGATTTCAAAATGGTGGCAGTGACACTATCCAAAGCTCATCGAAAGAGCAACGACAGTGTGTTGGAGCAACCCTGCTGCTAGCATATAGACACCCAATGCGTGTATTTATGAGTCATCTTAGATTCTCCATTACTCCTGCTGCCAACTCCACTGCATCCAAGAGCTGCACTCAACAAAACAGACTAGTAACTGCCCTGGGGCCAGACACAGAAACGTGACTTCAGCTTCTAGGAAAGAGGTATCCCTCTAGACCACTGCTCAGGGCCTCAAGATATAGTCCAGTGTTCTCATTTCAGATGCTTTAGCTGACTGGAAGGTGACTGACCAAGCATCATGATCTGCAGTGCTAAATACAGCACAGTCTTCACACTAAACCCTGAATTGCCAGTAAAATTGCTAGCAAGTTTAAGCTTTCCAAAGCAATCAAAAATTGTTACAACCTCACTTATCATGCACCAATTCCCATTCTTTATAAGTGGACTGTTTCAAATTCCCAGGTCATCACACAATCCATTTCACCAGAAGTCTAGCTGCTCAGACTGCAGGGAAAACTCTTGTCTGTCTCAATGTGCTAAAGACATTCTCCTGTCCTGACCAGGTGGGAAGAAAGGAATGAGGGGGAGAGGGCAAGATGGAAGAAAATAACTCCTAACCCTACCTCCGCAAAGACAACCAAACACCAAAACAAACCCCACCAAGAGAAACTCACTCCAATTCGCATTCAATTTGGCAGCTGTAAAAGGGCACAATATACCCCCCAAGATGAAGTACTAATTGATGTTCCAATCTAAGCCATGGAATTGATAGTCTAGAAATGGATTGCAAAGGTTTTACACTACAGGCATACCTCAGAGATATTGCGGGTTCGGTTCCAGACCAGCCGCAATAAAGCGAATCACACGAATTTTCTGGTTTCCCAGTGCATATAAAAGTTATGTTTACACTATACTGTAGTCTATTAAGTGTGCAATAGCATTATGTCTAAAAAAAAAAAAAAAAAAAAAAACAAAAAAACAATGTACATACCTTAATTAAAAAATACTTTATTGCTAAAAAATGCTAACCATCATCTGAGCCTTCAGGAAGTCATAATCTTTTTGCTGGTGGAGGGTCTTACCTCGATGTTGATGGCTGCTGACTGATTAGGGTGGTTGCTGAAGGTTGGGGTGGCTGTGGCAATTTCTTAAAATAAGACAACAATGAAGTTTGCCGCATTGATTGACTCTTCCTTTCACAAAAGATTTCTCTGTAGCATGCGATGCTGTTTGATAGCATTCTACCCACAGCAGAATTTCTTTCAAAATTGGAGTCAATCCTCTCAAACCCTGCCGCTGCTTCATCAACTAAGTTTATGTAATATTCTAAATCCTCTGTTGTCATTTCAACAATGTTCACAGCATCTTCACCAGGATTAGATTCCATCTCAAGAAACCACTTTCTTTGCTCATCCATAAGAAGCAACTCCTCATCCATTAAAGTTTTATCATGAGTGTCACAGGAGCACTTGGGTGCCCTGTTCCTATGAAGGAATAAGGGCTGCTGAAGCTCCCTGAGACAGCACAGGTGTTGGTTGCCGGAGCAGCCAGGCTGGTCACATGACCAGAAGGAGGCAGGGCCGGGCCTTTATAAACAGCCCAGGCCAAAGCCTAGCAGCAGTTCCTGTCTGGCAGCCTGAGGTGCAGGAGCTCTGCAGCAGAGCAGAGGCCAGCGGTGCAGCCTGAGCACCCAAGGGGCTGCACCATGGTAAGGGTGGAGAGAACCCTGACGGGGAGGCCTTTGCAAGAGAGCCAGGTGGGCCTAGATCCTATGTTATAGCCTGGAGGCTTATTGTTGTGTTACAGCCGGCTGGCTTATGGTTCTGTTGAGCTATTGTTATACCAGAGGACCGGGCGAGGCTGTAGGGGTGGAGGAGGCCTCATTTAGAAGAGCCCCAGTAGAGTGGGGGTGCTCCCAGTGCCAGAGTGTGGTGCTACATAGCGGGGTATACTACCCCAGCCCTGGGGAGGGGCACAGTGCCAGTGAGGGCACCGTAGCTGGGGTGCAAGACCCCAGCCCTGAGAAGGGGCAAAGAGGATTTTGGAGCCAGGCATAGCTAAGGCCACCTGAGCCCCACTTGCAAGGAGCACCAGTGAGAAGCCCAGGGTAGGGTGCTACTATAGAGACGAGCCTGGAGAAGGCGAGTCTGCGATTAGAGAGAGCCTGGAGAGGGCGAGTCTGCAGAGGGACAGGCCCCAGTGGGGGGGCACCATCTGTGCGTGGAGAGGCCCCAGGAGGGGCGAGTATACTGAGTGGACCCCAGGAGGGGGGCGGATATAATTAGTAGGCCTGAGAGGGCTAGCGGATAGAGGAGCGCTGGTTGCGTGACAAGCCTGGGGTGCCAGTGAAGGGCGCATACAGAAAACTGACCAGATAACGTCCGGTACATCTGTGAGGCTTGGGGCATGCTAAAAGGGAGGTTGGAGGCACGCATAGCCCATAAGGCTGGGGTACACCAGGTCACTCCCTATGGAACGGGGGACAGTACAAGCATAGCACAGTGTCCAGGGTGATAAGAAGCAGCCTCCCTTCCAGAACCATATAACAACAAGACGTGGCAGGCGAGTAAGAGGGTGCTGAACTGCCTACTTGGCATGGCAGGGGGTGCTAGAGAGGGATCACAGCCGCTCCTGCGCCCCACTCCATGACAATGAGATTGCAGCAATTCAGTCACATCTTCAGGCTCCACTTCTAATTCTAGTTCTCTTGCTATTTCCACCACATCTACATTTACTTCCTCCACTGAAGTCTTGAACCCCTCAAAGTCATCCATGAGGGTTGGAATCAACTTCTTCCAAACTCCTGTTAATGTTGATATTTTGACCTCCTCCCATGAATCACGAATGTTCTTAATAGCATCTAGAATGGTGAATCCTTTCCAGAAGGTTTTCAATTTACTTTGCCCAGATCCATCAGAGGAATCACTATCTATGGCAGCTATAGCCTTACGAAATGTATTTCTTAATAATAAGACTTGAAAGTCAAAATTACTCCTTGATCTATGGGCTGCAGAATGGATGTTGTGTTAGCAGGCATGAAAACAACATTAATCTCATTGTACATCTCCATCAGAGCTCTTGGGTGACCAGGTACATTGTCAATGAGCAGTAATATTTTGAAAGGAATCTTTTTTTCTGAGCAGTAGGTCTCAACAGTGGGCTTAAAATATTCAGTATACCATGTTGTAAACAGATGTGCTGTCATCCAGGCTTTGTTGCTCCATTTATAGAGCACAGGCAGAGTAGATTTAGTATAATTCTTAAGGGCCCTAGGGTTTTTGGAATGGTAAATGAACGTTGGCTTCAACTTGAGGTCACCAGCTGCATTAGCCCCTAACAAGAGAGAGTCAGCCTGTCCTTTGAAGCCAGGCATTGACTTCTCTCTAGCTATGAAAGTCCTAGATGGCATCTTCTTCCAATATAAGGCTGTTTCGTCTACATTGAAAATCTGTTGTTTAGTGTAGCCACCTTCATCAATTATCTTAGCTAGATCTTCTGGATAACGTGCTGCAGCTTCTACATCAGCACTTGCTGCTTCTTCACCTTGCACTTTTTTGTTATGGAGATGGCTTCTTTCCTTAAACCTCATGAACCAACCCTCTGCTAGCTTCAAACTTTTTTTCTGCAGCTTCCTCACCTCTCTCGGCCTTCATAGAATTAAAGAGAGTTAGAGCCTTGCTCTGGATTAGGCTTTGGCTTAAGGGAATGTTGTGGCTGGTTTGATCTTCTATCCAGACCACTAAAACGTTCTCCATATCAGCAATAAGGCTGTTTCACTTTCTTATCTTTCGTGCGTTCACTGGAGTAGCACTTTTAATTTCCTTCAAGAACTTTTCCTTTGCATTCACAACTTGGCTAACTGTTTGGCACGAGAGGCCTAGCTTTTGGCCTATCTCGGCTTTCGACATGCCTTCCTCACTAAGCTTAACCATTTCTAGCTTTTGATTTAAAGTGAGAGACGTGCGACTCTTCCTTTCACTCGAACACTTAGAGGCCATTGTAGGGTTATTAATTGGCCTAATTTCAACATTGTTGCGTCTCAGGGAATAAGGAGGCCCGAGGAGAGGGAGAGAGACAGGGGAACAGCCGGTCGGTGGAGCAGTCAGAACACACACACACACAACATTTATCGATTAAGCTCGCCGTCTTATATGGGTGCAGTTTGTGGCGCCCCAAAACAATTGCAATAGTAACGTCAGAGATCACAAATCACCATAACAAATATAATAATAATGAAAAAGTTTGAAATATTGTGAGAATTACCAAAATGTGACAGAGACACGAAGTGAGCAAATGCTGTTGGAAAAATGGCGCCGATAGACTTGCTCAACGCAGGGTTGCCGCAAACCTTCAATTTGTAAAAAAAAAACGCAATATCCGCGAAGCGCAATAAGATGAGGTATGCCTGTACAAAGTGAGCAGAGTAGGGGTATGGATTTGGGCCTGTTCACAAAGTGTGATGGCAACAGCCAGGCCGTATCACACTAACTATATAAAAGATGCCTACATAGCCCAGTCTTCTGTGAATTTAAAATAAACCACTAATTAAAAGCATATGCACACACACACACACATCATTCTCCAAAACACATCAGCCCATGTGGTACAGATACTGTATAGCAAGTTGCACTTAACTCACGTATTAGTTTTTCCAGCATTGTTGATCCAAGTGTTTCCAATCTCAGATTTTAGCTTACAAATGCCAAATCCCATCTAGTTCCATAATTCTTCCCTGTTCTATGCAAAACTCTCTATACAAAATACCATGGAGTTTTGTGGACAGAATAAGAGTAAAATACAAGCCTTTAAATTCTCAAGGCAACTGTGGTTTAAAGAACTGTTGGTTGGAGGAAAGGGGAGGGGATGCTAGCAGCCAAAGACTCTACTATTAAAATTAACATGCTGAAGATGTTAAACAACAAACTCTAGCTGTCACTCATTCACTGGCAACTCTTTGGACAAGTCACATTACAGTGTTCCAAAACTTGCATGTGGCCAACTCACCATGAACACGCAAGATGCCTACAGCCTAGTCTTCTACAGACCTCAAACTAGAATATAGACTTAAAAAAAAAAAAAAAAAAAAAAAAAACAACCACAACACCAACCCACCCCACAAAAAAAGAAGAAACCACACACAGAGACATCCACATTCAAGTCAGTGGCACAGACTTAGTGCAAGCTGCAATTAAATCAAACCTTAGTTTGTAAAATGGAAACACAGTACAACCTAATTATATACCACAGTTTATAACACCTCCCCACTTTTAACAATCCCAAGAGCAGAATTTAATCTCTTACGATACAATAAATTGACTAACCCTATTACACTGAAAACATCCTATTTTAATGAACTTCTCTTGGTCCCATGCGAGTTTTTTTACAGCAAGGTTGTACTTTAATAGGTTGAATTCAGGGATGCCAAGAAACTCATTTAATTACTACTTCAAACACATTCCTGATTAGGAAACACAAATGTACATATCCTAACACTATACAAATTTATGGGAATGCTCTCCGAGTATTCCCCAACAGACTACACAAGTCTCACTAGACCCCATTCCAGGAGGACAGCGCAACATGCTATAATTTCTCATTTTGCCAGGCTATTATGTTAATTATACATTGATCTAAATGGTCTCCAGACCCCAACTTCACATAGGATATTTTTATGTTGGCAGGGGGAAAAGAGGGGTTGGGGGTTGTGTGCGTGAGCTTTGTCTCTCCCCCACAGCTACAAGAACACTCAAGTTTTATTAGTATACATACAAATCTTATGTTGAAGAATAGAGGCATTTTCTAAATCAGAAAAGTACTGTTAAGCAAATGCCTCAAAATATTCAACACCCGGCTTCTCAAAAGCCGTTATTTTTTTCTACTCCAAGGTTAGCCTCTGATATTTCTAGAGGATGCCATTGTAATAAATACAACCATCATTACCGTCTAGACAAGATGAAGATGCTGACAGTGTTTAACGTCATGTGCTTTTCTCAAAACACAGATAAGGGTTGCTACCAATGTCCCCACTAGGCAGTCCGTAAAGTCAGAGACTGGATTCTTGCAGTGTGCAAATCCAACATAAAAAACAAATTTTGGTGTAGAAAAGGTTCCAGAAGAGTTGTTTCTATGCAACCTGTGTCAAATTCTTCCTTCCTTTATACAAGTATAAAGTGACCAACCTTCAGGGAGCAAACTGGGTCTCACAACCTCACAGACCTCTAGAAACAAAGCAATAAGCAAATGGCAATAATCTCCAGAGTTTGTGCACCCAGGATCATAGCATATTGAGCCAGGTCTGAGCAGCCCTGGCTGGCAGAGAGCCCTGGGGGTCAGCCTGCCATCCTGAGAGACCAGCAGGGGCATAAGGATGCTTCAGCATGGGGCTAATAGGCAGGCAGCCCTTGCACTGAAGCACCTTCATGCCCCAGCCAGCCAGGTCAGTGTCTACACATGTGCTGCCAAAGAATTTTTTACTCTGCAGGAAGATAGCACTTGTAAATAGTACCTGTACATTATTTTACTCCTGCCTAATAGGGGCACACATGTAGATGCCAATGTTTACTGTGCAGCTAATTGGTCAACTGCACAGTAAAGATCTCATGTAGACACACACAAGGTAGGTAAATTAGCTGCAGCATATCCCCCTTCATGCCACACTGCACCAATGCTAACATAAATTAGCTTCTCAATGGAGCTAAGTAAGGCTAGCCATTTTCATGGGGGGCTGATAAACTACCCTGGGTACAGCACTGCATGAATATGGCTATACTGCTTCCACTTCTAGACAGTGCGGGAGTAGAATAGCCACACACCAAACACCACTGTATTATGTCCTCAAAAGAAGATGGACACGAGCTAGTGTTAAGCCAGGACCATTTTTTCAAATTGGTGAAAAAAAAAAAAAAAAAAAAAAAGCCCACTTTAGGAGGTGTTCAAGGACACAGCCTGAGAGTCCAGATAGGTCTAAAAAAACGACCTGGGATAGTTGTTGCCTCAAAGAGGTAGCCAGAGATATAAATGATGGACAAAATTAACTTAGGGAGGTAAGCAACATGAGCAGAAACAAAGGAACTTCTTAATAAAAACCTGCTGGAGTGATAACACTGTAAATTACCTACTACATTATTTACAGACCCTAAGCACTTAGAAGAAATGAATAAAGATGCCATAAATTTTACACCGAATCTGAAAAAACGTTCATTTATTTAGTCTTCAGTGTGGCATGTTGGAGGTTTTTTATCTTAATTTCCAACTCATTTTTAATAGAATCCTTTCAAAATAAAAGAGTATTTCATATTTCATCAATTGGCAGTGTTAAATTTAAGTACTTATAACTGCAGTGTCTTGAGAACAGTAGCAGTTTACATGAGAAGAGTTTAACATTGTAAGATCATCTACACCCCTGTATGATCATCTTGGCATCTTTCATCGAAGAACTCCTATTTGGACTTGCATTCAAAATGGCTTAAATGTGCGTCATTAAAGGCATACCACAATTTGACATCTTCAAAAGGTTCTGGGGCTGTTTATATTTTGAAGTTACTTACAAAAATGGCATTTATCTTGAGGCAGAGGTAAAGTTATGCTGTGATGAAATATGCATTTAACTAACAGTTTTCTTAAGGAATTTCAGAATAAGCTAAATGTCCAACTGATGTTACAAAAAGTCCTGGTTGGTTGAAAAAATGTTTGTTACTGTTTGGGGGTTTTTTTGCTTTAATCAGCTACATGACAGACAACCATGTTCAAGTTTCAAGTAGGCAATTCTTAAGTCTCCAACTGTTCCTGTCCTTGAAAACACCTCTCAAGCATGAGCCAATGCTAATATCTTAGTTTCAAATTTAAACTCCATTGAGCTGATAAAGGGATACAGGGTAATATTAGATCCTAGAAAACCTTCACAAAGGAAGAATTCGAGTTCGTCTCAAAAAGCCCCTGCATCAATTGAAGGAGACTTCTCAGAAAACCACCTTGTTGTCAATACTACTTAAAGATCTCTCCTGCTGTTCCCAATTTTTGTCTTCTTTTTATAAATTTGTAACGAGATCAAAAGCAGCCTTAAAACAGGACTAATCCAAAACAAAACAAAACAAAAAAAAATCTCATCACGTCACTCAGTTATGATATGTATATGCTCATACAGATGAAATATACACTTCAAAAAGCAGAAATAAATCTCTGGTCCTTCAGCTTAAAAATATTCTGAACTGGCCATAGTAACTTTAGCTAAACACCAAGTTCTATTAGTTGCAAGGAATGAAGGATCTGTCTAAATGGCAACGATACAGCAGAGAAGTGTGCTTGGCTTTTTCCACAGAGGCTGATTTTTAAAAGCACAAAACCCTTTCATCTGAACTGAAGTGGGTTCAACCCCCCCCAGGGGGAGGAGAGGAAAGTCAGCCCTGTAGCACCTGGCCCAGATCATGCTAGAAATCAAAAGGTGAAACACAGCATTAACATGAACAGAATTTGGCCCAGGTCAGCAACCACTTAATTTTTAACTATTTTCCATCAAAATCTGGGTGGGATTGGGGGCAATGAAAGAAAAACCTTCCTTCATTTGGATCTAGTCCTATCCAATGCAATTTTAAAACTGCATGTTAACAAGTGAGACTGAATTACAGCTGTTCCAGCAGAAACAGACAGGGGACCATTGCTTCAGTGCTCCCTTGCAGGCTGCACTCAGTTTGGTAGTAGGTACTGGAGAACTTGGAGAAAGCTAAGGAAAGTAGCTGGTGATGGCAGAAGCCCAAAGGGATCTGTGTGGCCATGCTGCAAAATGAGCACCTCCTCCTTTCTGCACCTTAGAGCAGGGGTTGTCCCCCAGGAATACTTGAGAAGGCCCTAGGAGGTATGCATGGGTGGGCAGAGCCAAAGCACTGCCACGCAGGGGCTGCCCAGCCAGCCAGATACAGGGGAAACTCACATGCAGTGGCTGCCACCGCTCCATGTTAAGCTGCGTGCCACTCCCTTCCCCCTCTGCATCCACCTACCAGGACACTGATCCAAAAAGGTTGAAAACCCCTGCCTTAGAATACAAGTTTGGCTACAAATCACAGTACTGTGCCATGCAAAGGCATCCATGCTAGCTCCAAACAAGCTGCTTCCTGGAAGCAAAAAGAAGCACGTACACATTGTGATCTGCCTGCCTAATTAAACGCTGCTGAGAAGCAGCCAGGGGGATGCATATTTTCATTATTACATGAACTTAAAAAGTACCAGTCAGTGCTATCTGGCGGAAGATCCATTTTCCATGCCTTAACTATCTATTTAAATGTATAAGCAGGCCCATTTTTCTCATGGTAGGATTATATCAGAAGGCTCTCATTATGCTTGACAGGCTGGTGGAGAAAGGTCTACAAAATGGTATAGTTATCACTGGGGAGAAATGTATACAAGTCAATACGCAGGACTGTTCCACTGAGATATCGCTTCACATAGAAATTCCAGATGGAGTACAGAATTTCATCTTCATGCACCAGCATTGAGGGTTCTTTCCAAAAAAACAGAAAAAGAAAAACAAACCTGAAATCAGCATTTTTTTTTTTTTTAAATGGAAAAATCACCAGCAGCTCAGCATCCTCCTTGAGGATCACAGGAACCTGCAGCTGCAAGGGACCTCATGGAGGTCATTTAGTTGAGCAGTTCTCAGTCGTCCCACCCAGCCCCACAGCCTCCATCTTGCAAGTGGTACTGCAAGTTAAGTGGGCAAGGCTCCACACAGTTGCTGCTCAGGTGAGTGGGGCCCTAGGGCTCCCTGCCAATGAACTCCACCCACTGCACCCAGGGCCATGTGGGCAATGCTGGGGTGCCAGGCCAGTCTTCTCCTGCACAGAAAGCAGCACAGGTGGGCCATGCAGTTTGTTTTAAAAAAAAAAAAAAAGAATGCAAGGGGAGGCCGCAAGAAGAAAAAAGTTGAGAAGCCCTGATCAAGTCCATCCTTCTGCTCAAAGCAGGATCTTCTCTGACTAAGCCATTCCAACTAAGTCTCTCGCTAACCTGCTCTTGAAAACTTCCAAGGATAGAGATTACACAACTTATCAAGGAAACCTATTCCAATGCTTGGCCACCCTCATAATCAAAAAGTTTCTTCTGATCTCCAACCTAATTTCCCCTGCTGCAGCTTGAGGCTGTTGTCCCTAGTCCTACACCTATCTATAATCATTCTGCAGGTATTTGAAGGCTGTTATCAAGCCCTCTGCAGTCTTCTCTTCTCCATACTGATACCCCCAGCTCTTTCAACCTTTCCTCACAGGTCTCATCTCTCAGACCTTCAATCATTTTTGTTGTTCTACACTTCGCTCTTTCCAAAGTGTTCACATTTTGTGAAGTACAGGGCCCCAAACTGGGCACAGTGCTGATAATAAAGATATTAAACAATACCAGACAGGAGAGAACCCTGGGAAACCTGCAATACCTCCTCCCAACTAGACATCAAGCCAGTTAAGAGTACCCCATGATTACAATGATTGAACTAGTAGCTTATCCAACTGACAGTACTTCCTTCAAGGGGTGCACCAATAAAGATTTTTTGGGCTGATACCAATGGCTGATTATTAATGAGCCATATCAGCCAAGACCGATCTAATTGGCAATATTCAGCCCACTAGCTTGGAGCGCAACGTCCAGCTGATAAATCTGTTCCAATGGGGAGGGGGGGAGGAAGGGGTATGGAGGGGGCGCAGATTGAGGCCCCTGTGGTGAGGGAGGGAATGGGGCTGGGACAGGGGCATGCACTGCCCAGCTGGGGCAGGGCAGGGGACAGAGCCATGAGTGGCTCGTCCAAGGTGCACGAGGAGAGAGGGGGTGGATCCCACAACTGCATGCACCCCTAGGGAGCCATGGGGGGCATGTACCCCTCAGGATCTGTGTACAGGGCAAGGATGGGCTGCTGCTGCAGGCTCAGGGCAGGCAGCAGCAACACTGGGAGGAGTGGCTGAGTAGGCTACAGACACCACAAAATTTGCTGTAGCTCCCCCGCTCAGTGCCACTGCCACCCAGCATTAGTACAGTCCCAGCCCAAGCCCCCTGCTGGGAAGAGCCTGGCACCAGCCCACCCCACACACAGATCTGGGGGGGGACACATGCCCCTCATTGCTCCTCCGGGGGTGCACACAGTAGCAGGATCTACCCCCTCCCCCCCCCCCCCCCCCCCCCATGAGCTGCTCATGGCTCTAACCCACACCCCGCCCCAGCTGGGTAGTGCATGCCCCTGCCCCAACCCACTCCCTCCACTGCAGGGGCCTCAATGTGCCACCCCACCCCCCCAAACTTACCAGCCGGACGCTGCTCTCCAAGCTGCCAGGCTGGCCACGTGCATGCATGTGGCATTTATCAGTGATATTAATCAACCATACCAGCCAGTAAAAGCCAATTGCTGATAATGCCAATTTTCCTTTTATTGGTGCCAATATGATATGGACCAATGTATCGGTGCAGCTCTACTTCCTTCTAGTCTGTATTTCCTTTGTCTCTCATGGCATTCTTATTAAACTCTGTTAAAAGCCTTGTTGAAGTCAAGGTATAATCACATCCACTTCTCTTTCCCCATCCATATAGCCTATCATCTTATCATAGAAGGAAAACAGGTTGGTCAGGTGAATCCATGCTGGCTCTTCCTAACCATCTTGTTCTCCTCTAGGTGTTTCACAATAGATTTGCAGAGGACCTGCTCCATGATCTTTCTGGACATCAATGTCAAGCTGACTGGTCTGTTGTTCACTGGATCCCCCTTTATCCCCCTCTTAAAGATGTGCACTACATTTACCCTTCTTCAATCATTTGGGACTTCATCCAACATCCATGAGTTCTCATAAGGAGAGCTAGTAGCTCTGAACTTACCTCAGCCAAATCCTTCAGTACCCTTGGGTGCATCCCATCTGGCCCTGCCAATTTAAAATCATCTAGCTTCTCCAAGTAATCCCTAACCTGTTCTGCCATTATTCTAGGCTATTTGTCCCCTTCTCCATCTCCTCTGCCAATTATACTCATCTGGTAGCTGCCCTTTTTTGTGAACCCTTTTTTATATCAGTTATTAAATACTTCAACTTTCTCTGCATTATCTGTAGTTAGATCACCTTCCACATTTCATAACAATTTACAGTTTCTCTCATCTTCCCCTTACTTTTGACATGCCAACAGAAACCCTTTTATTGCCTTATGTCCCTTGCCAACTACATCTCAAGTTGTGGCTTGGCCTTCCCAGTTTTCTCCCTGCCTGCCTCTGAAAGACTCCAGCCCAGTGCCATGGCCAAGTTTCCACTTTTTAATAGAAGGATCTCTTGAGTTTCAACTACTTCAAGAAACTGCTACCCAGCTGGACTTGCCTCCTGTTGTACTTCCCATTCCTTCACCTTATCAGGATAGTTTGCTCCTGCACCCTTAATATGGCTTCCTCAGGGTACAGCCAGCTCTCCTAAAATGCTTCCTTCTCTCCCCCAGACTTGCCTCCCATCAGGTCCCTGCATTTGTTAAAGTCTACTTTTCTGAAGTCTAGTGTCCTTATTCTGTTGCTCTCCCTCCTCCCTCCCCTTAGGAACTTGAAGTCTTATCATTTGGTGGTCACTGTAACCCAAGTTACCTTCTTCCTTCACATTTTCAACCAGTTCCTTCAGAAGACCTTCTCCCATCACTGGCCTCTTCACCAACTTAAATCAAAAAATTATCCCCAACATATGTCAGGAATTTGCTGGACTGCTTGCATACTGCTATGTTTCTCAGCCAGTGGATGGCCTGATAATTGAAGTCCCCATGTGAATCAAGTCCTGAAATTCGGAAGCTTCTATCAGCGGCATTGGTTGTAGCCGTGTAGGTCTTTAAAGGACATAGGCAAACAAGGTTCTTCAGGTAGATGGGATCTCTTATTAGACCAATTAACAGTTGGAAAAAAAGAAGTTCTTTGCAAGCTTTCAGGCACAAACACCGTTCACCAAGCATAGGGAGACTCTGCTGGTGTTGTGCTCTCAAAGATGGAAAAGAAGCTAATATACAACCAGCATGTCTGTGAAAATGCAAATGAGTGGAAGTTAGGAAAACAATGGGTGTGGGGTGGGGGAAAAAAAAAAAAAAAAAAAAGTGTGTGAAGAAATGCAAGTGGTCAACTGGAGGCAGGGGGGTACCAGATGTCAGGCAGGCTGTAATGTGTTATAAAACCATTGAAACTTCTGTCAGTTGTTGAAAGACAGCCTCATCCACCTCCTCCCCTCCTAGTTTGGAGGCCTGTAGCACATGCCCACCATGACATACCACTGCTGCTCTCTCCTCTGACCTTTATTCAGAGGCTTTCAACTGGACAACCTTCCCCTTCATACTGAACCTCCAAAACACATGTACATCACCTTTATATACAAATGCAACACCTCCCCTTTTTTACCCCCTGCTGCTTACCCTTCCTGAACAAGCTATACCCATCTATAACAGTATTCCAGTCACAGGAACTGTCCCACATTTCCCCAATCCCAATTACAACATAATTCTATGATTGTACTAGGAACTCCACTTCTTCCTGTATATTCCCCATCAAAATGTGTATACGCAAACATGAAAAGCATCTAGCCGACTGTCCCATCCTCCCCCTGAGAATATTATTAAGGTTTGTACTATGTAATTAATCCTGCGTAATGAATGCAGTTACCATCAACAAGAGAACTGGACAAAAAGGGAAAGCAGCAACTTAGGGCCAGATCTATGACAAACTTCTGCACCTACAACCCGATTCCTAAAACTGGACTCCAGGCTCTTAAAATCTATCAAAGAAGCCTCCCTGCTTTACTCTGGAGGTACCTCCCCGTCTGACCAAAGTAGTCCTAAGGCACCTGCAATTTTGCTTCTGGGGAAGCCCACAACTGTCCCAGTCTGACCATCCTGGTACCCAATTCATACTAAGATCCATGGAATCCAGAAATCAGGCGGAGTACTGCTAAAGGACCCAAATCAGAGAGAAGTGCTCCGAGTGCACCTAGCAAATCAACAACAGAAAAGCTTAGCCCAACACCGGGCACATCTATACATGCAATAAGTGTGCATAAATTTAATGCACAGTAAGTTCATGCACAGTAACCTACTTCCAGGTGAATATCTACATATTCTGTTCACCAGGGCCCCCCTTGGGGTCACCAGGAACAATGGCCACAAGCTGAGGGAGGATAGGTTTAGGTTAGATATTAGGAAGAACTACTTCACAGTAAGGGTGACCAGAGCCTGGAATAGGCTTCCCAGAGAGGTGGTGCTCTCACTTTCCCTGGAGATCTTCAAGAGGAGACCGGATAGGCACCTGGCTGGGGTCTTATGACCCCTGCCATCCCCCAGTGCTCCTTCCTGCCCATGGTGGGGGGGGTTGGACTAGATGATCTGTCTAGGTCCCTTCCGACTCATTGATTCTACGATTCTATGTATGCACCTGGGTCAGGAGCAAATTGAGCCAAACGGAAGCAATTTAGTCCAGGGCTGCTTCTGCTCTGCCTCCCTGCAGTAGCCAGGGGGAGTTAGGGCTCCAGGTGCAGCTGCCCGGGTGCCAGGCTCCTGCTGGCAGAGGGCTCTGGGGGCAGCCCCAGGCTCCAAGGGGCAGAGGAGGAGCTGTCCCCAGCTCCAGCAACAGCACCGGTGGTGCAGAGCTCAGCACTAAGCCTCAATCCCAAGAAGGTGGAAGCCAAACTGTCCCTGGCTCTGGAGGCAGCTTCAGGTGGCAAAGAAGCCCCAAGCTCCATGCTGCCCAGAGCTGCCCCTGGAGCTGGGGACAGTTCACCCCCTGCCCCCCAGAGTGTAGGACTAAGCCCTGACCTCCACACAGCCCAGAGCAAGGAACAGCTTATCTCCCATCTTCGGAGCTTGGGACCAAGCCAAGCAGCAGTTGTGCCCCCCTGCTGCCTGGGCTGACCAGGAACAGTTTGCTCCTGGGTCAGCATCTACACATCTTCTGCCATGCAGCAAAACAACTCTGCAGCAGGATAGTACTTGTATTTTACAAGACCACCCTGCTGTGGAGTGAATTGTGTGTGCCCTAATAGTTGTGCATGTGTAGACAATGACCCTTTACTGCACAGCAAGTTAGTCTGCTGCACAGTAAAGCATCTCGTGTAAGTGTGCCCACTCAGAGATAACATGCAGATTCATTCAAAGCTACAGCCACTGGTGACATCTGCCTGTTCAATAACAGCCTAATGGTTAGAGCATGAGCCAAGGAAGTGGGAGGCCAGGATCCATCCATCCTCTTCCCAACCCTGCCCCAGCCCTTTCAACCAAGTAACCCAATAACTAGGCTGCAGAGCCCTGCTCTCTCCAGCTTTTCCCCCCCCTTCTGGTTCCACGAATCCCATATTCATAGCTGCATGTCTTCAGTGGGAGGGACATACTGCCTCCACATGCCCCAGCCTACAGCCTGGTGGCTCAAGAACTCCCCTGAGGACAAGATGTGGCTTTGAATCCTTTTGGACTGAGGAGGTCTTAAATCCCAGGCCTCCCACTTTCTAGGCCAGTGCTCTAACCACTCATCTACCATATGATGCCTAGACAAAATGGAGGATCAGATTTAAAAAAACTGCATGAAGTTCAATAAGTAAAAGTTCAAAGCCCTGCACTTAGGCTACAACAATCACATTCACTAGTACAGACTGGGGACTGACTGGCTAAGCAGCTGCTCCGCAGCAGCAGGACCTGGGGGACTATAGTGGACAATAAGATGAATAGGAGCCAGCAGTGTGACCTTGCTGACAAGAAGGCCAATGGCATACTTGGCTGCATTAATAGGAGCACTGCCAGCAGATCAAGGGAAGTGATTATTTCCCTCTATTCAGCACTGGTGAGGCCACATCTGGAGTACTGTGTCCAGTTTGGGATTCCCCACTACAGAAAGGATGTGGACAAATCGGAGACAGTCCAGCAGAGGGCAACAAAAATGGTTAGGGGGCTAAGGTATGTGACTTATGGAGAGAGGCTGAGGGAACTGGGCTTATTTAGACTGGAGAAGAAAAGACTTAGAGGAGATTTAAGAACATCTTTCAAATACCTGAAGGTCCCTTCCAACCCTGTTTTTCTATGGTTCTGTATAAAGGCAGGTACCACAATCTTTTTTTCCTCCAATCATACTCCAAAGAGCAAGCTCTGCTCAGTCCTGCCAAATAATACACTATTGAAGACAAGTGCCTAGAAGGTCTCCAGAATCCACGTAGATCTTGAGTAGAAGGAGACGCATCCTAGATCAGACAGTGTAGACCAAGCCTAACTCCTCTCATACACTGGCTTAGCTCAGGGATCAAGTGCCTAAACATTAAGTATCCTGGCACTTAAATTTAGAGGCACTTAATTCTATTTTGGATCTGTCCTTTATACTACAAGATACCTCCCAAACTGCGTGTGAGGATGGCTGGAAGCATCTATCAAGGTAGAATGAAAGTTTGCTATGCAGCAAGAGGCTTCCTGAAAATGCAATGAACAGATTGAATTTTATTAGTAGATGTTAAGAGTTATGAATCCAAAAAGATGACAAAAGCCAGTAGGGAAATACAGAACGCCCAAGCAAGGGACTAGCATAAGAGGAATGGGGGTGAGGAGGGGGATACAACTAGGTTACAGAAAATATAGTGTTCGCCCACTGCTGTGAGGACATGAAAACATGGTACTGTATAAGCTACCACTACATAACCCACCTTGGCCAAATAACTACCAGTTTTCCATTTAAACTAGAGAGATACTACTGCCATGTTTATTACCCTTGAGCACGTAGTGTGCTGTATTTTCAGTTAAATCACTCTACATCCAGAGCGGCTAACCTCCCGTCAAAGGAACTGTTCAGAATCTATGCTGGTATAACAATTCAGAAGTCTGAGCTATTATCTCTAGACCTTCCTTTCAGTAGGTTGAGGTTTCCTTTACTGGCAGCCTAAAGAGGTAAGGCAGCTGCTGTTATCCACAATGGCACTGCCACAAAATGGAGCAAAAGCACAATGGATTCAACAGTGCTCAGCCATTTTCTGAACAGCACAAATCACTGACTGTGCAGTACTGAAAATGAGGGCATGCACCGATGCACAATGTTAGACACAGAAGGGTTTAAGGTCTAAATACAGGAAAGCTTACGCACAGATACAGGCCAGCATTCAAAAACAAGCTAGATATTACTGAACTATGAGAAGTAATGTTACCTTGTTGATTTTTTTTTTTTTAAGACAGCAACACCAGTTTCTGCTCATCAGCAGTCATGTCATCTGGCAGCCAGATTGGCTTGGATAACACAGGGCATTATTTGGAGGTGGCCTTCAGCAGAAACCAAGCTAGAAGGTTCAAATTTAAGAACTTTTGAAAAAATTCCCTAGCAGTGATCAGCAGTGTGCAGCAGCATTAAAGCCATGATTCACAAAAAGTAAGCCTCCTTTAGTTTTGTCTACTCTCAGGGCTTTGCATCTGAGACAGTCAAAATGCCTCTTAAATGCAATACAGAAAGGAAAACAATATATAAATTGGGCTCATTTTTTTCTTATATGAAGAAATACAGTTTAAAGGAAGATGGAGGGGAAGGGAGATTCTTACTACTTCTAAGAAACAGAACTCTAGAAACTCAGGTCTCAGACCTGTTAAACAACTCCAAGAATTTCTTGAAAGCTGACTGGTAGGCCTGTGACCTTGCAGGCACTATGGACAATTATCCTGATATATAAAAACATAACCACCTCCCCATCGCAGTCCGTTTTAAAGTATATCCTCTTCTGGGTTGTTTGTGTGTTAATACTCCTTTGAAGCACAAACTGCACCACCTCTTATATTAGATGCGTCAACGGCTCAATACCACCACTTGCCATAAACTCAGCTAGTCCCCTCCTTTTCACAAAATGGCCTTTAAAGAAAAAAGAAATGGAAGAACAAGTTAGATAGATTTTTCACATTCTAAAGCTCCTGGTTTATTAAAAGCCTTTCCATGAATAACTGATACACCTTGGGAATAACACATTCAGAAGAATGTGCGTCATCATCACTGCACACACTCCCACGGTGGGGTTTATTGTGTACTTGCTTCAACACCATTTTTTATTTGCAAGTGCTGATATCTGAGCACAGCAACATCAATAAGCCAACCCCGGTGACATGCAGCACAAAGACAAGCGGTGCATGGAACTTCCAATCGGATCACATTTTGTTTCATTTTGATCTACTATGAGTTTGCTCAACTAGGAGTTCTGCTTGTATGTTATGAGTTTTTTTTTTGTTGTTACCTGTTGTATATTTGTTAAAATTCAACCTCCACACCCACTTCTTAAAAAGCAGAGGTAGCAGGCCCCTTATTCTTCTCTGGCTATGGGATCTTAGAGCAGTGGTTCTCAACCTTTTAGACTCAAGGCACCCCTCGGAAAATATGAGCTCTTATTTTTCACTTGTTTTTTTGACTACAGAAAAATAATAAATCAATTCTTCCGTTGCAAAGAACTCAGAGAGACCACAACAGGTCAAAATGTTTTTTACATTATTAATTCCTATTTTAAATCTCTGGGTTTCTCTCATGAATTATGTTTGCACACCTAGCAGTGCTAATTAACATCACGTAGCATCCCACAGTACCCTTGAAAGGCTCTCAAGGCACCCCAAAGTGCTCTGGCACCCTGGTTGAGAATTGCTGGCTTACAGGTTCATGCTGCTAAAAGGACTCTTCTACCCCTTGGGCTCTCTGCTCTGGTCGTTCCACAAGGATCTACTCCATCACCCCTATTATTCCAGCAGCACAGGAGACCCTTGAGACAGTCACCTGTGGAACAAGGGGATCGACTATTTTCAAACGGCTGAGGACATGCATCTTTCTGACCATCTCACCCAAACCAAAAGTTGTGGCTGAGAATCTTTTCCTAGTGCCAAGAATTTGAGAATATTGACAACAAGCCAGAAGAAACAAGAGCTGGCAGAGTACATCTGAAGGGTCTGTCCACTGTTTATAACTGCTCGCAATTTAATGGGATCTGGCTCCAATCAGGATTATGCGCTTCCACTTGGGTGTGGTCAATAGGCTGCAACTGTCATCTCATGGACTGTGCTGCTATGATTCATGGCCTTGTCACCTGTAGGTTGGATCTCTGCATATGCTCAACCCCTTAAATCCATTTGGAAAATGAAGCTAGTGCAAATCACCTGATAAGCCAAGTAGCTTGTTGTAAACACATTACGTGCATGTACTTTGGGATTTGCACTAGCTGCTTACTGGCTTCCAGTTGGAGCTCAGGGTGTTGTTTTTAAGTGAGAATACAAGATGCTGCTGCTCTCCCAGCACCATAATGCCACAGTTGCAATCAAGCAGTGACTCTTGAGCTGGCTGCCCATCAGTATACAAGAAGAGTTAAGCATTCTCTGCTGGAATTAGTCTCTCTCTCCCCTGCATGAATCTGCAATAGCTTGCTGACCTTCTGGGCCTAAGGCAAAGCCCATCTGTTCAAACAGGCATATGAGGAATGTACTTCAAATCAGTACCTCTGCTGACCACCAATAATTACGGTGGTGGGGAGGGGAGACGATACACTTCCTCCAGTTCGATCCTTTGTAATGACTTTGGCCCCATGCTTTTAAAACAGATGTCAAAAGATGCCCAGAGCCCGTGATGATTTTTCTTTTCTATTATTTTAAAATTAAAAACAGAATCTCAGTTTTCAAATACAGCAGGCTAATTTCCCCAAAATACATCTAAGGCAAAAGGCTGACTATTTTTATTTAGTTATTTTTATTAAGTCTATATGGTGCAAATCTACCCTGCCCACTGCCTGACTTCAGACCCAACACAGCTAACTCCTCCTCTCTATTTTTTTTTTTTTTAAAACAGAGAAAGGTACTTATGCATGTTAGTCTGAAGTCAAGGAGAAGGCAAGGCAGAGTGGCACTTTTAAAAACTAACTTGTTTAGTTAGTTAAACTAAAGGCTACAGCCTAAGAAAGCTTAGGCCTTTCTGAATAGAGTTAATCTTTACAGTGCCACTCTGCCCTGCTTTCTATCCATCTTCAGAAAAAAAGCCTTCAAGTCAATTATTCAAAATAAAATTTCATGATGGAAAAGTTTTGCTTTCCTGCTGCATCAGTCATTACTCAAGGCTGCAGGAGCAAAGTCCCACACAGATACACTGAACCCCAGATTTAGGAGGCATTTTGCTCTCAACCAAATAAGTTTAAGCTTTCCACCAAAATTGTCTGCATCAATGGGGTTCAAAGATCAGCCACTGAAGAGCAAATTATAGAAAGAAAAAGGTTTAAGGATCTGTAAGATAAGGAGCCATTCTTCTAAATATGGTCAACAGAACTGCCCCCATAGCATTGGTACAAAGCATCAAAAAAAACAAAAACAAAAAAAAAAATCTGGGAAGTAAGCTGGAGAAGTAGTTGATGAACGACAGCCATCCCAAATGAAAACTCCATTCTGCTAAATTATACTAATCCCTCTTTGTACTCTTGTACTATATGCTTACAGTCACAGATGGCAACTGCTGCTAGATTCAATTTCAGTGACAGCAATCCTTGGGTTTTTACCTCTAAGTCACCCTGCGCAATTTTGCTCTTTAGAAATCTTAAAACACATGAGTTTTAAGACTTCACAGGGGCCAGGATTTCAAGTTACTTTATTAAATATTTACTAAGAGAGACTGATTAAATGAGTCAACTTCAAAGGTTTTTTAGTGGACCACGACAAGGAGCAGGCAAAAGAAATGGAAAAGGGCCAGCGGACAAAAGGTGCTTAAACATTTCAAAAATAATCCAAGTTCTCCTTCTTAATAAATGGAACATTTGTGGCCCACAGGCTTCAGACTGTCAACTTTAAACCTAGGTTATGATCCGTCAATGCGATGCACAGATACAGAACCTTGAACCCAGAAGAACATGACTGAAGGAACTGACCCCTTGTCAATAAGAAAAGAAAAATTCCCCAATCCATAATTCGTACATTAGAAAAAATAAGAGATCTTTATATTGCGTCTCTTCCTGACACTATAAGCCTTTTTCAGAACAGAAAGCAGAATAAACAAGTGGTGCGATTCTGACTGGCTGTTACAAGCGCACAGGATTTCCAGCTGACCTAACCCCACACCCAATGAACTGTAAAACTCCCATTGACTTCACTGCGCTCTAAAAAAGGCTTTTAATTTTTAATAAAACTCTCTCTTCCACAGCCTATAAAAAGTGAAGTGTAATAAAATCTTGGGCCGGGAGGCTAAAAGGAAAAAGGAGGGATAGAAGAGATGGGAGATTATCATAGACCAGTGATTCTCAACCAGGGTGTAGTGGGTGACTTGAGATGTTTTCAAGGGTGTTGCAGAGTGCATTAGCACTGTTATCTTGTATATCATGTAAAGCAAGATATTTCAGAAAGGAATCCATAATGTTGAAACAGAGACCACAATGGGTCAGAATGAGGTTTCTGCAACAAAAGAATTGTTCTATTATTTTTCTGTAGTCAAAAGTGAGTGTATACTTAGGCCATTGTCAAAAAAAATGACCGAACACTAACACTGGCATTTCCTGAGGTGTGCCCTGGGTCTAAAAAAGGTTGAGAACCACTACCATGTGCACAGAAAAAAGGAGCTGGTTAGTTCCTTCTTCTAAAAAGAAACCCAAACTACTAAGATAATTGCAGGTGCACACATGATATAGAGTTATTTTAAAATAAGTCCAAGTCCTTAGCTTGATTAGGGAGAGGCATATACATACCATGCAGAACATCAAGCCACAAGTACTGTTCCTCACATGACACATGCACTTGTATAGATTTACTTAAATATATCTGTTAAATGGAGGTACAAACCCTGTGTGGACACATTTCATTTTAAGAGCCATTTATTTCCATTTGGCTTAAACCTGCTTTTAACTGAATTAAAATAAACCAAAGCTGAACTGCACCAGTTAAAAATATATACCAATTTAGAAAGCACATTTAGAGTAAGACTGGTGCCCCTTACAATATAAGCCAGTCCTTATAAAAAGGCAACTCAAATGGCTGGAATCTAATGTACATGTTAAACACAGGATTCTGCATTTGACTAATACAGCCTACCCAACTGTTAGAGCAAATTAGGGCCTGTCTTGGTCTCTCTCTGCTTTCTTATACCATGATCTCAGGCTAAATCCATTCAGCGTTGAAGTCTAGAAATAATCAGATCTAATATAAGGGCCTAACATTTTCATAAGGATATAATGAAGCTCCTTTGTTCTCACCTACCTAGTAGACCTTCCCCACTGTGCTCAACAGCCAACATTTTTCCGCTATGAAAGAGAGAAACTAACTCTCATTTCCTTGTTTCCTAAACAGCAGACTCATCTCACACAAATTCAATAGCAGTCAAAAAGCCTCCCTGGCAACAGTAACAGCTATGGCACCTCATTCCCTTAGCTTTGGAGGGAAGGCTGCCAAAGTTACACACTTGAACCAACAGCCTAATGGGATTAGAAACAGGATAGGTAATTAACTGATCCCCTGATCAATGTTGTTTACAAGGTTTGCCAGCCCTTCCTCTCAAAATGACACTTTCGGCATCAGATTACATCTCGCCAGGAAAGAGAGATGATCAAACCAACACACACGGAAATACAAGATACCAGCTAAAAGGCAGAGTTATTAGCCAGTCCCTAAAGATGCACTAGCTGCTATGTGGCAGATTATGTATTACAAGGAGCAGAGGAAGAAGACAGCTCTGACCACACAGAAGCAGCAGCAGCAGCCGCTACTGCCAGCCCCGTCAAAGAATTAGCAAATCTCAGCCTGCTCATCCTAGAGAGGTGTAAATTATAGGCTAAACAATAAATACATGCTTCTGCCCCCAACCTGCTCCTCCAGCCTAAATGGCTACATGGCTTCTTACATAAAGACATCTGTGGAGCAACAATTCAACAAAACAAAACAAAAGGAAGGGATGGGTAAATGCAGGATGTTTTCCCAGAACCACTGATCAGCCTCCAAAGCCTTGAGCACTGCAGAGCACTTGGTGGTCTTGTAGATTCAAAGCCAGGGAATGATCATTGCAACAATACAGTCATTGTTTATGAGTGCAGTCACATCTCCCTCCTTCACAGGGGCAACCAAAGAAAAAAACAACATATGCAGCCTAGGAATCGGAGGCTCTCTCATTTGCCACAGCCCAGCGGCTGGTGCACCAAGCCTGCTGCCTAGCCTACTGCCCACACCTCTCACTGGTACCTCCTCCATCTGTTGCCTCCCGTGTATGCCTGCAAGTTTGCCAGGGCAGAAGCGTCTCTTCTAGGCTGGATTCATACGGAGCCTGGTGCAGGAGGGCCCTGGCCCATTACGGTGGGCTGCAAGGTCAGGAGCAGTAAGGCACTGCTCCCAGCAGCGGCAGGGCAGAGGGAAGGTTGCTCAGTCCAGCTGGCCTGGCAGGGAGCAGCACTGGCGTGGAAGGGGCACCCCCTATACGAGAGGAAGCCTCGCACCCTGCATCCACGTAGTTGCAGAGGAACACGAAGCATGCGTGAGTGTGCACACGCGTGTGTGCTCCCATGCCAAGTGATCCTGGTTTCTCACGATTCCCCTACCCGTGCTAATGCCCTAGGAGCTTACCACCACATACACACACGCATGCAGATGCACACACGTGTGCCAGGGCTGGGGGGGAGGGAAGAGCCCTATGCACTACCAGCGCCTCCCATCACACTGCGACCACCAGGCTCAAGGGACGGACACACGCCCCGGGCACTCACCCGAAGAGCCCCCGCAGGAAGGAGTGCGAGGACTTGACGCGCTTCTCGGCCTCGGCCATGAGCTGCACGGCCTCGCGCTCCTTCCCGCTGCCGTCCATCGCGGCCGCGGCTCCCTGCGCTCCGGCCGCCCCCGCGCCGCCGCCGCCGCCGCCGGGGGGCGGGGCCGGGCGCTGCTGGAAGATGCAGTCCCGCCCCGCCCCTCTGTGCGCGCGCATCCAGGTGTGCGTTGTGGGTATACGCAGGCACACGTGCGCGCGTGGGAATGCTTGAACGTCTCCGTTTGTGTGCGCGCGCACGTGTGGATATGTGCAATTATGCACACAAGACACACGGGTAGGCAAGGTTATTTGGGTGAACCTGATGTTTTATTAAAACAAATTAAATAGTTGCGGGGAGGGGAGAAATGTTCTTAGGAACCTTTCCGGTTGAAAAACCCCTTCGTGAGGCTGAGGAAGCCTCTGAGAAGGGTTTTGAAACCCGAAAGCTTGCTTAGAACCTTCCCCCCCCCCCCCCCAACTATTTAAGTTGGTTCAATAAAAGAAATCCGGTTCACCCAAAGAACCTCGTCTGCCTGGGTCCTTAGACCAGCACGGCTGCAACCTACACCCCCTATGACACACACAGCTCGTATAGATACCTATCTATATATCAGCTGGATACTTCAGACAGACAGACACATGTGTGTGTGTGTGTGTTCATGTGTAGGGTGTGTTACATATTCATCCAAGCATGTATGCATCCATGTGTGCAGATATGTGCCCACACATGCATATGTGCACCCATGTGTGCACACTTGTATGTTGTGCACGGACCCACATGTGCAGGTGTGTAGATGCACATGCGTGTATATGCCTCTGTGTGTGTGTGTGTGTGTGTGTGTGTGTGTGTGTGTGTGTGTGTGTATATATAGATATATTTGCACACATGTATGTGTGCGCATAATACAAGTACACATGCTTGCATGCAGGTATACGTCTAGGCATATAATATATGTATATACATATACAGGCACACAATATACATGTGTGTGTGTAGACTCCCACCACCACCAGCTGGATGCAGAAACACCAGATGTGCAAAGCAGGCAGGGCAAGATGTCACCACATATGGCTGTGCCAGACTGACACACAGCATTAAGTGTTTGGGGGGGGGGGCAGTACAGGACAGCATAGAAGTTGCAGGTGTCCCTGAATCCGAGTGTTAGCAGCAGCATAGGACAGATGCAGGTCCTGTGAGAAATGCAACAGCCTGCAAGTGTAAGCTGGTGTCAACACGGAGACAATCTGAATGCGATGGTGTGAGCAGCACAACTGAAGCAGGAGTGTGACCCCCGGGCGAGCACAGCATTACTCTCAAACACTGATACCATCACTTGCTAGTCACTGCATGAGACTGAGTGGGTGAGGCTGAACAAGTTGGAGGGACTGATTGTACCTGACACAATCAGCAAGCAACACCAAGTGTATGATGGTGCACAATTAAAAATTACTCTGGCACTGTGAGGGCCTGCGTGGAAGACAGCAGTTGCTGCACTGCATGGTAAAGGCCTAGTGTAGGTCATCGGAGCTGATGAGCATTCTTACATATACAGTCATGTGCACATGTTCTCTGTGTTGTGGACAGCAAAGTCAAAGTATGTAAACTGCTACACTAAAGGCAGCACCCCAGTAAACAGCAGCTCCCAACCCAAGCAGTGAAAAGAGCGAGCACACACCCCTCCGTACTTCCCAGAGGACTATAGGACTGGAATGAACCTTCTGGATCCCTGAATCCAGTCAGTCTCCTGGAGTCTTGGACAACTATACAAACTGATGGAGCTCCATTTTAAAACACATTAGGAGAGCCAGGAAGAAATACTATTATAATGCTATTCCAGAACTACCTTCCTTCACCTTTTGAAAGTCTTCTAGTTTCCCCATCTATATTTCTTTGTGACCAGTATATCCCAGAGAGGCATGGATTTTTAGGGGCATTATCGTTTACTGGACCAGCTGCACCATTTGGGATAGAGTTACACGGGTTTTGGGGTATCAAAGTACCCTTCCCATGGTCTCTCCAAGGTATTGGGATACCCAAAAACTTGTCCTAATCTATCCCAATCATGCAATCAGTTCAATAAAATATATTACCCACAAAAATCCTTGCCTCTTGCACATTTCCTGCACCACAATGATTTCAATATCACTTCAGCACTATCAGTGTATACCAATACATTCTTGTACCAACATGATCCATTAACTGAAATAGCTCCTCTTCCCCCAATGTATTTATAAGGATTGCAGCTGCTCTCGTTTTGCATTTGCAAGATTAAAATATATCAAGCATTTTCTCTCTCTCCTGTTCTACAAGATGCTCCATTCCTTCATTCATCCCTGCAGACCCTCTCTGCACCTGTTTAATTTTAAATTAATTTTTCTTGAAGGCAGCTGGCTAGAAGTGTACACAGTATTCCAGAAGAGATCTCCCCCATTCCTCTGTACAATGACATTATTGTTCCCTTCCTGGAAGCTTCTCACCATAGATATCCTAAGATCACATTTGCTTCTCATGACTGCATCACATTGGTGACTGTTGGTCAGCCTTCAATTTATTAGTATATCCAGTCCTCAGTTTTTTCTAGCTGATGAGCTCCCAGCTCATAGCAACAGCATTGTTTCCATTTCATACACTGATGGGTTTTCATATTTCTTGGCAAAGGCTCAATTATACCCTTCTGGCTTTCAGAAACCTTGTGGATCTTGTGACATCATTTGAAATAATGTCTGCTGCATGCACATGGTAAGTACATTTTTTTTTAAGTTCAGCATTACTAAAAAAAAAAAAAATTTTAAATGCATCACTCCCTTGCAGTGTTTTCAGTTGGAATACTGCAACTGTCCTAATCTACAAAAAGCAAGTACAATGGATAACAAGTACATCAGCTGGATACTTCACACCACTAACGTTTCCACTAGCACATCCTTTAAATAAATTAAATGCACCTAAATTAGTAATCTGAAACTACATCACTGCCATCAGCTTGTTCCCTTGTTACCAAAAATCTTCAATGTCATTTAACAGAGTCAAAAATACAGTGGCTAAGGTAAGACCACGTAAGAGTTCTCCAGTTGTGACCATTAAAGTACCCAAGGGGAAAAAAAGCCTCTAGGTTCCTGAAGTGGCAGTTTCAAAAGGCAAAAGGTAATCCATCCAACACACAGGCTAAATACAGACAGTCAAAAAGCCCAGGGCTGAATCAAATTCAATCTTCCCAGGTTATTCTAAGCTACATAGATTGAACTGATAAGCAAGTGAACAGACATTCACTGTTGATTCTGAAAGTGCAGCCACATGCCTGCAGTAATCCAGGCTAGAAGCCAGGGAGCTCTAGAGCCCATATCCCTGGTCTTAATCTGGAAGGGATCTGGGACAGAAGTTCTATAAGGTGATTTAACCTAAATCAGTTAAGTCTGATACTACACCTGTCCATGTTTATCTTAAACCAGTGTTGGCCATTTCAAATGCAGTTTATATGCACTGAACTTCTGTTGCGTTATAGATTTGAACCAGTTTCCAAATCGCTTACACCAATTTGTGTGCAATTTCTGTCCCTAGCCGTAATTCTCCAAATAAGTAACCTGCACCAGCCTATCCTTTCATTGATGCAGAATTTAGGACGTAAGATTTGGAAGGAACTCCTTGGGCCATGAAATCCAGTCTCTACACAACCATATCCTACAACCTCATTCAAAAATGTACCACATTAAAACATGTTAAGTCATTTGCCCTCACTTTCCTACCTTGAAGACTTTTCTAGAACTTCACCTCATTTGGCTAAGGAAACATCAGTAGCAAAGCTCAGAAATGAAGCAAAGTTCATTTACAGTTCACACAGCATGCTGTTTAAGAAAGCCTCTTAGAGAAGTGCTGTTGTAGCTGTGAAATGTATGAGAAAAAGTGGGGGTTGTTTCCTTTACAGGAATGAAATTTGATCATCTCAAACTACCCCAAAGGATTTAACGCCCATATCCTCCCAATGAAAATTTCTCCCAATTTACAAAAAGTGTCACACTTTAGACCACTTCAGTGATAAGGGTCAGACCTCCTAAGTTGTCTCATCTGTGTAATGTAATTGGCTGTATCCAGACTACTTGAATTTCACACACCTTACTCTTTAGTTGAAAAAACAAAGTGCGTATAAGTTCTCCTGTCCAGGTCAGTATGACATATTAAAAACAGAAGGGAATGTATCAGTTTCAGTGAGCAACTTACCTGTTGCAAAAGTTTGTGCATCATTCAACGAATCTGAACATTCACAGGGAAAATGTCAAGAAGAAATGCAAACAAACATTTTTTAAAGACAAGAAAACAATAAGAAAAATAGCTAAAAGAAAATCCTCTCCCTGCTAAGTCACTGAGATTTTTGCCACTGGCTTTACTGTAGGGCCAAGCTGGCACCCTGAAACTACTCCCATTACTTATAATGTTGCATGGTGTACAAAATTATTATTTTTTTTTACTGCCATCTTCCTCCTTTTTTCTTGGGAGGAAATAGGCTTAATTACCAATAACTTTTCTATTCATCATCTTATTACTGTTATATATTACAGTAGCACCCAGAACAAACTGAGTCAAAGATCAGGACTCCCCTGTGCTAAGCACTGTAGAAGTAAGTCAGCACCTGCTCAAGACAGATCATGAAGTCTTATACCAGACACTGGGCACGTCTATACAAGATGCAAAAAGCACAGCAGACTAATTCTACCGTGCATTAGCATATCATGGCAAAAACCATGCTAATGTGTTAATGCACAGTAGAATTAATCTTACAAGACACTAATGCTCAGTAAAAATATGTGCTGGCACTACTGCACAGTAGCACTGATAAACTTAGTGTGCCGTAATTACAGCACATTAATGCACGTGTAGACATGCCCATTGTATATGGGCATGAGATGCACAATGGCCCGAGTACTCCTGGGCTAAGTAAACAGATCTATTTGTACAATGACACAAAAGTGTGAATTTCCAACACCAGCATTACGTCTGCCCTACTTCATTGAGCTGAGCCATAGAAAAATCCGAAACAGTAATTGTCAAAAATCAGTTAAAAAAAAAAAAGCAAAAGCAAAATCACTGTGTCAGTGAAGAAGAGTCTCACCGTTCAGTAGAAAGAGCTTCTTCCATCATTAGGAAGTCTAGATAGCTAATGCTTTAGATTAGCTTGCTCTATGATAAGATGGCATGACACACATATTTAGGACTCGCTTTAAAAACATGACTAACAACTTCCACATCAAGAAATGGATGCCATCCAAAAAAGGGAAGAGAATTAAAAGATAGATGCAACCCAGGAAAACTAATAGGGCACACTTCAGGGTTCAAAAGCCTGAACAGAGCAGAATAAATGGGGCATCTACTAACTTTTGCCAAGAGCCTGAGAATGTGGAGGATGGTGGGGGAAGGTTGGCTGATTTTGGACTAACACACATTTTTAACCTTCAACATTTGCACTGTGTTTCTGAGGAACCAAGAAACAACAATGTTGCAATTATTGCAATATATATTCATGTTGTACATTTGTTATAATTCTGTAAACAGGATATAAATGTGAGCGTAGGATATACGAGTTCATATCATCAAATATCAGCTTTACAAACAGACAAAAAACAGAAGTGCAGTATTCCAAAATAATGCACAACAATAGATAAATCCAGTCCAGTGGGTGAGATAGTATCTGAAAGAAGAGAAGTAGGTGCCCAAGGACTGGTACTCAGAAATCCCTCCTCTCTGACCATGGCTCCCTGTCTAGTGAAGTTAAGACATGAATAAACCAGAAATTCTCACAATGGGGAGAAGGGGAGGAGTTCAGCTTTGCTGAAAGTGTTGTCCCAGCTCTAGTTGGTCCACACATTCAGTTGCTTAGATGCCAGGGCTGACATTGTTTTTTCCTGGTTGTCTGAGTGTCCTTTTTGTGGCCCTCTATTTTTGATGCTTATGTACTCAGGGAAATTCTATTGCCGAATGTGTAGCCCTGCATGCATGGATGACTATGCACACACATCCTCCTCTTCTGGACAAGCAGCAGCTTGAGACACCTAACAATAGAAGTTAGCCAATCCCTGTGACTACCAGACTTCACCTTACAAACAGAAAAGGACTGCACATGTGTACACACCTCCTTTGCCATTACTCAGTCCCGCTGCTGAGACTCCTTTTGAAACAGAGCCACTGGCATAGTCATTGGAACAGGATGGATGGAAGGAACCCCACTAGAGACAATGGTCCACCCAGTACCCCAGGGCCCTTCTCCATCAGGTCAGAAGCAACCCACTAAGCCATACACCTCAGTGGGTTGTTCTTTCTTCCTTTCTCCTGGCCCTGCAAGCCTCCCTACTCATGGTTGCTCAAGGGGCTTGTTTCAAACTGAGCACCGGAGAAGAGTTTGGATAATGGTTCACTGGTGGTGTGATGGTTACTGTACTGTGCTAAGATGTCATAGAGCTTCAGATTCAAGACCCCACCCCAGGAAAAGTGTCTCTCATTTTGTTTACACAGTACCCAGGTAAGGCTTCATCAGTGCCAGATACAGTGAAGGAAAAAAAAAAAAATCACTTCCCTCAATTTGCAAATGGCACTCCTGGTAATAAAACCCGGTATGCTGTTAGCTTTTTTTTTTTTTTTTACAATTTGCTCATATTCAGCTTACAGTCCACTGTAACCCTGAGGTAGAGGCAGATCCAGGGGGTGCACTTGCGCCCACCTTGTTTCCTACATCACCTAAAATTTAAAACCAACTGCCTGGCAGTAACAGCAGCAGTCCTATTCAGGCAGCGCTGACAGAGTCAATTGACTTACTGACTCATTCAAATCTACCCAGTTCCTCCTCAACTCTTCATTTGACAGGTGTTAATGACCTACTCTCCTTTGCAAGAGTCTTGATGGTCCACTAATCAAGCTAGTCTTTCTTCTGCAAGTCTGGTATCTGTTCGCTGTTCCAGGTAACACAGCTCCTGTTTCACATCCTTGCAAACTGTTTTCAGCTTGCTTGTTTTTGTCTCAATCTTAAACTGAATAATACAGTCTGGGCCCGTTAGCAAATAAAAACCTAGGATTCCGTACTAGCCCAGGGATTGACATGACATCTCATTCAATGAGTGACAGAAAAGCTGTATTTACTACAAGTATTCAAAAAATCAAGTCAAGTGAGCCCAAACCAAATCAAAGTTAAAAAATTAACTATAAGGTGATGATTTCTCAAACAGGCAATGAAGCGGTAGTCTGTTTCTCTTCAACTTTGAGTAAGTTGGGCGCATCAGCATCTTACTCTTGAAGCATGTGCACACCATTTGCCATTTTACTGCCTTTTTATACCCTTAGCTTGGTATCTTCAAAGCATTCTTTTAGTTGTGTAAATCAAGAGAGAGTCCCAAGCCACAATTGACAGAAAAATCCTGTTAAATCAACCTGCTTGTTATTGGTTATCGGAAATTTCTAATTTGAATGAGTTACCCTCTTCAGCGACAAGTGGTTATCCCATTTGGAACATATTAAGAAACTGATTAATAACCAGGAAAAACATGTGTCCTTGGAAAACAAGGTTAATCGTGAAAGAACAAAAACAAAACTAAAAATTGGGAGGAGACACCTATCACATACGGAGAATAACTTATTTATGTGCAGGAAGAGACAATCACAAAAAAACCAAATTTACCATACTAATTAATCAAGGATAGACATTTCACATGGCTACACACCAGACAACTAGAAGCCTGCCTGAAATCATCCTGACTATAGCAAAATAAGCTAGAAGAGATGCCTCATTATTTCTTCTTAGATGGCCTAGCCATGAACTTGCATCCTCTTGCATTATGCAGTTAGCATCAGTATTCTGTATTTTAACTTCTGTGAGTAGGCCTGAGCTTAGCATGAGTTTCAGAGTCATCAGGGCCCCCAACATATTAGCAAAGCTTATAATTTTCTCCAAGTAAATAAAATGTAGATGGTGAGGTGCATCACTGCATATAATACAACATGTGCACCCTTTTCAAAATCCTAGATTCATCCATGCCCCTAGGCCCTTGTCTGCAGTCCAGGCAGCCAGTCATTCTTCAGTCTGTATTTGTGCATCCAATTAGCCTGCCCCAAGTGCAGAACTTTGCACTTGTCCTTGTGGACTTTCATCTGAGTGTGCACTATTTCTAGGACATTCTGGATTCTAGCCCTGCCCTCCAGAGCATCTGTCAACATTAACTCTGGAGTGCAAATTTGTGTCATCGGCAGTTTGGTAAATGTGCACTCAGTCCCATCATCCAAATAATTAATGAAGACATTAAACAGTACTGGACCCAGGGCAGACTCCTGGGGAATACCACAATACCTCCTCCCAACTAAACATTTTGCTACAGGAGGCCACTTGTTGACAATAATGATCCAACCAGTTGCGTATCCACATTATAGTATTTTCATCTAGTCTGCATATCTGTAAGTTTGTTAATGAGAATGTCATGGGAGACAGTGCCAAAAGCCTTGCTAATAATATCAAGGTATATATAATACCACAGCCACTGTTTCTCCCCTCATGCATTAAGCCTGTCACTTTATGAAATGAAATCAGGTTGGTCAGGCATGACTGGCTCTCAGTGAATCCATGCTGGCAGTTCCTGATCACCTTGCTCTCCTCCCACAAAGCACAGCTGATCCAGCTCATTGGACAAAAAGGTACTGGCCTGGGAAATGAAATGAAGAATTGGGGGGGGGGGGAATGTTTTCTAGTTACAACCATTTATTGTCATAAGTAAATAATACAAATTGGTAAGAATGTGCTCAAACCTTTTTGTTAAAGAAAAAACACTGAAACCACACTCATTATTAAAGTTATCTTGGCAGAAAGGGGTGTGTCAACCACCTTAGTGCATATGCTGATTTTAAAGAGGAGCTGAACACCTGCAACTTTCATTAATTGTATTAGAATTTAGTGCCATGATTCTCAGAGTGCTGTAGCACCATGGAGCAATACAAAATCCTTTTTAAAAGAACCATTGCATATGGTGCAATATTAGTACTGTTTGGTAGGTAAACCCCTACATCTGATTCACAAGATGAATTCTTGTTTGAAATCTCTTGCTTTATAGCACCAAAACATTCTGGCTTCTTGTGGCCTTTTATTTCTTTGCAACAAATGAATTGCTCTAGTATTTTTTGTAGTCAGGACCTGAATGAAAGCCAAAATGTGCCTTGAGTCTAACCAGGTTGAGAACCACTGATAGGTTGTGGGGTGTTTTTGCTGTTGGGTTTTTTTGGAGGGTTTTTTTTTTTTCCAATTCAGTCGTGTTGCAGCGAGTGTAGCTGAAATCAAGCTATTTTCTGCTACTTTGTTTCTGTAAAATAAGTAGAATAGCACACAGGGATTAGAAAAATTATTTCATCTCCTCACTACTGAGAAATAAGCAGCATTACCAAGTGGAATGGGAGGCAGACCAGTAAACTGTAATGCAAATCTAACTCTTCAATGGAAAGGCACCTTAAATTTCTGGACTTTCCAAGAGCATTAATGGCCATTTTCAATACTTCTCCCAACATTCCCAAGCAAGTAAACAGCAAAGGCACCAAAGCTCCCATCACTTTACACTACCCAATACTGCATATCAGTGGTTAGCAACCTTTTCAGTCTGTGGAATTGGAATACCCACGTTAGATCAAAGGTGGTCAACCAGATGGGTGCTAGGACCCACCCAAAGCTAGTATTGACTACACAGGTTTTAAGAGGAAAGTCTACTTAGGACAGGTTCAGAGCTAGAGCTGGTCTTGATTCTCCTTTTAATTTATACTGCTGTGACTCCATTAGCTTTGCAGGAGCCACGCCACATATGTAATAGATGGTACACTAGAGATTTAGGTTCTGGGCATAGTTCACAGTGACAAGTCTGCCTTTTAAAGGGAAGTGAAAAACTGTACAGGGGAGTCTCCAATTTCATATATTCCACTTCAACCCCACATCAGCAAGTAACTGAAGTACATACTTATATCCACCTCTATTCAGCAATTAGCTTAAAACAGCTGTTCAACTCTAAGCCCATGGCAATCGGAAATAGAATGGAAATACGTATTTCAAGTGAATGTACATGTAAATGATTTGTTGAACAGGGGGATATCTCAATTGGACTTGTATTGTTTTTCTTTCAAAACAGTAAACAAAAAGATGTGTTAGGTGACCAAGCTATGTGACCAATCCTGTATGTGCAATACCTGAAACACATGGAAGAGAACCCCACACTATCCAATCCTCTGGACAAGAGGTAAACTAGAATTTGAAGACTGGTTCTGGTTCACAGTAAGCCATAGCACCCAAACAAACCCACCAAAGAACTAACAAATTCACTTACCCACAGGAGTGATAGATTGTATCTTCTTCGCAAGAAACTAGTCCCAAGCAAACTCCGCTCTAGTCACTGATGTTTGGCTTTTTAAGCCTTTTGCCCAAGTCAGTCCTGACCCCCTCCATTAGCCTCAGCCGTAAACTACCATCAGGTGGGCTCAAAGACAACAAAGCTGCAAGGCCCCTGTGCTACTCATAGTGCATAACCCTATGTAGACTCTGCAAGCTGAAAACTGTGACCAAGCACAGACATCATACTCAGACAAGTAAACAAGTGACAGCAAACAAGTACACATATCCCCTAAGAAATGAGGGATACTCCTTCCTCACCAGGCAAGTCCCACACAGACTTCTCTATTTGCTGCCTCCCAGGCCACTATTTGCTTTTTTCTTCCATAATTTCAAACATAAACAGTACTGCAGGGTAGGGTCAACAGCAATTACAATTATTGCTGTATATTTGAAAGTCATACCACTCTAATTACACTGAGTTACTTAGAGCAATATGGGTCTGCCCTCTCCTAGTCCTAGATCAAAATGAAATGGGATTTGAGAGGGGTATAAAGCTCTCCCCATATGGAAAGTAGAAAGAATTTACACTGATCTAAGTCACATTCCAGTCACAGACCAATCTAACCACATCAGTATAACTATATTGGCATTAAAAATAATAGATTCACATGTATAACTGAAATAATTATGTAAGTAAAACTGAAGGATACATGAGACATAAGAGATCATACTGAAGGCTTAAGAATGGGCTTCACCCAATCAGGATAGAGCCCTGCTAACCTGGCCAGTTGCCAATAGCAAACATACCCAACTTGGGAACAATCAAAAGCTCATCAATGAGTACAAATGCTGCCAAGCAACCACTTTTGCTGTGCTTCTTGACCTTGCTTTTGGAAGCTGGGATGCAATACTGCCATAAATATGGATATCGAGACACCAGCTTGTTGGTGCTGCATTATCCTTTCTACAAACACCCCAACACATCACTCAAATACATCATTCCATCAATGTGAAATAAAGTGTTGGAATATGGGCAGACTGAGATAACAGGTACTGGAATGGCCTCCCATCTCTTGCAAACAAAAAAAAAAAAAGGAAGTGGATGTTAGCATCTCTCTAAAAGCTATCAGCTTGTTCACCCAGTTAAAAACCCTGTGTCAGGACTGCTGCCCAGGATGAGACTGCAAACTACCGTAGGGCAGTGTTCCTCAACCCGTGTGCTGTCAGAAATGAACAGGTGTGCCATGGCAATGAGCTACACTAGGTAGGAGGATAGGGAATGCCTTACCAGGTGTGCTGCAAAAATGTTGTATTAATGTAAGTGTGCCTTGGCCTGGAAAAGGTAGGGGGACACTACCCTACAGCACCCCTCAGATTAACTCTGAAAGAGCCTCCTTGAAGGCTGAAAGGGCGATTCAGCCTCCACAATCGTATACTTCCATCATCTTTGCTGCCCCTGCTGACTGAACATGTTAATCTGGGCAATTAGCATGCAGATCCCTGAAAAGCAGTTAGACCAACAGCTCATTTAACACAGACCCTGAAACAGCTGTCAGATAGCAATTAGCATCAGCCCTTAGCAACCTGGCTCAGACTTGGAGCAGTGATTTGGAGGTGAACAGCTTTCTCTCTGATGCCCAATCCCTGGAGCCACAAAGCCAGATGTGTTTCATTTCATGATATGGGCTCCTCAAAAGGCTTGACCTATTATAGGTGTCCAGGTTATAGCTTATTGGTCTGGAGGAAAAAAGCGATCAGAGATGGTGGTAGAGGTGATATCTTTTATTAGGCCAACAAGATTTTTGCAAAAGAAAAAAAAAAATCTTAGACTCTTTACCAGCTAATAACTGCCTGCCCCAAGGAGTTTTCTATCTATTGACTCCTCTGTGAATCCTATGAAATATAGATTTTCATTTCTACCCAGGAGAACTTTTACAATCTTTTCTCCTATGCCTGATTAAGGGTGTTTGTGCCTGAAAGCTTGCAATTAAATAACCTTTTTTTTCAAAAACCTTGTGGGTCTAATAAACAATATTACCTCTCCCACAAGCCCTGATTGCTTTGACCTATTATACATGCTCCTGCAAAGCTAATGGAATGCTCAGGCAAGGGTCAGTCCCTTACCCTGGGTATGGACAGCTTTTCAGTCTTTGGCCTGGATTTTGCACCCCTTAACTAACACAGTCACCCAGCTGACTAAATTTGATAGCAGCCTCTAACTACCTGAAGGGGGGTTCCAAAGAGGATGGAGTTAGACCAGGGGTGGAGTAATTATTGGGTCTCAACACTGCCTACAGCTTACACGAGCTCCCAGCGGCATGTGCTGCTGGCATCAGCTGGGATGCAGGTAGCAGCTTCCCCCTGGGGATCAGGGCATCTGCCCAAGCTCCTTCTTGGGGTAGAAGGGCAACTGGAGGCTGAAGCTGCTGCCAGTGCCTGCACCAGCTCTTCTCTCCCCACCCTGCAGCCCCATGCCACATAGGGAGGTTTGGTGAGCTGTTGGGTAGGAGCGAGGTGCTGACCCAGCCTGTGACAGCTCCCCAAAACTGTGCGTCTCTTGGGCCCAAATAATTGCCTGCCCCCAGCTCTATCAAATCCCCCCTCAGTCTTATGTTCTGCAGACTAATAAACTTGTGACAAGTGAGAATGTATAGTGAAAAGCATATCCTAGGATTCCCTGCACTGTCAGCTTCAGCCACAGACCCCCCAATCTGCTCTTTGTGTACTACTATTGATCCAGAGCCCAGCAACACCAATGAAAAGATGCCCTCAGGCATGGATGGCTTTGATCAAGTCAGTACACCACAAAAGCAAACCACCTTTGGAAATGAATGCTGGGATTGAAGCAGCAGTAGGAGGGATCTAGTTCCCCTATTTTGTGAGCTTTTTCAATCACATGTCACTTTACTTTGATTGCATCTCCTGACTCAGCAACATCTCTGACTTACCCGCCCCCCCCCCATGCTGCTAGGCCTTGGGCAAAACTGCAGCCAGAGCTCTCAGGTCCTTGAAAAACTAGTATAAACAATGCTAAGGGAGCACCTCTTAAGATTCCCACTGTAACTCTCAAGCTTTTGTTGTCTGGCCCTAGTCTCAGCACAGGCTCTAAGCAGCGAGTGCTAGGAGTGCACAAGACCTGCATTGCATCCACTACCTCTTACACAGCACAGCTGTTTTTTCAGGCACAAAGAGCTCAAGAGAGGGATAGCAGTTCCTATTTTAATCTGACTTCCCTGCAGTAGCACGAGTTCATCTCCCTCTGCCCCAGAAGTTAAAAAACATGGAGTCCCTTCTCAGTTCTGCCACTGACCTGCCAGGCAACCCAGGGCAAGACCTTTGTCCTCTCTGCACCTTTTTTCCTCTTTCCAACCCTTGGCTGTCCAGTCTTTAGCTTATGAACTCTCTGGGGTTGTGTCTTACTGCATATCAGTACAGCACCTTTCTAGCACAATGGGACACTGATTTAAGCTCCACTGTTAATAACCAATCCCCTTCTAGGTATATAATGACAAAGGTTTCCCTGCCCTTTAGCAATAAACTTGCTCACTCTCCTTAGGATCAGATCCATGTAAATCATCCCCAAACACTTCCCCACATCCTTCAGAAACCTTTCCCGTGATACTGATGCTACTTACCGAAAATCAAAAATCAGCTGCCTAGAGAAAGCGTCTAGATCTCTTGAGCTAAAGGGGCAGGTTTGCAACAACCAGCCACAAACTCAATTATCTTTCTATTTTCAGCCTATGATTTAATACTGAGCCCTTTTAAATTACAGTTTATAGCATCTGGCCCTGCAGTGCCTCCTCTCTCTGGATGCTCACAAGGGCCTCTGATCACAATGGGAACTGACATTAACAAATTGCCACATGCCGTGGATACACTGGGAGGCTAAGTATTGAGGAGCACAAGCATCTCCATGGGTGTCTCTAAACAGTAGGGGGTTCTGTGGTGATATTCAGTGGCACACATCAGCACACACTTTGCAGCCCCTTATTCCTCCAAGTGAAAAGAGAAAGGATCTGAACTACCCATCCCAAGCTTAAAACAAGCACTGTCCCTGTTAGCCACTCTGCAGTTCAGTTTTGCAGCTCTCATTCAGCAAAAGAATGTATGCCACTGAATCTCACCGCAGAGTCCTCTCCCATTTATAGATTTCACAGACATTCAGGCTGGAAGGGACCCTGGAGGATGATCGAGTCCAGCCCCCTGCCTCAGGGGCAGGAACTTGGGATCATAGGATCCCAGCAAGAAAAGCATCCAACTGTATCTTGAAGGCATTCCAAGTGGGTGCTTGAACCGCCTCCAGTGGCAGTCTATTCCAAACCTTGTGGGCTTGGACAGTGAAGAAGTTCTTGCTTATGTCCAGCCTGAATCAGTCAGAGTGGAGTTTGTGACTGTTCAATCTTGTCATCCGTTGGGGTGCTCCGGTGAACAGACATTCCCCCAGATCCTGATCAGCACCCTGATAAACTTATAGGTGGCCACCAGATCACCCCTGAGCTTGCGCTTTTCCAGGCTGAATAGCCCCATTGCTCTCAGTCTCTCATCATAAGGTCTGTTTTCCTGACCTCTGATCATGTACATGGCTCTCCTCTGCACCCTCTCAAGCTTCTCCACATCCCTTTTGAATTGTGGAGCCCAAAACTGGATGCAGTACTCCAGCTGCGGCCTCACCAAGGCTGAGTACAGCATGATGTCCCAGGATCTGCTTGAGGGATCTAGAAAATCTCAAGCAGAGAATCTAGCGATTTAGAAACAACCGAGACCGACTGCTTGCAGGTATGTTGGAAATGCACTGTCTCAGAATAGGTCTCAAACACTTCATCCCAAAGTCAGTGTTTCCAGCCAAGTGCTAAAACCCTTGGAAATGAAGTTTTATCATATCTTAGTTACTGTGATCCAAATTGCTCCATTCATTTAACAGACAGTTCACAAGGGCGATTCCCCTCTCTCACCCAGCAGGTTGAAAGAAAGGCAAGGTAGAGGTGGGAACAAGAGACAGACGTTCTCATTAGAACCAAATCAAGACCTGTAAATCAGTTTCTCCCTTTTTTTTTTTTGTTTCCAACGTGGTTCACATACCAATGCCTGGATTGTCTTGGGGACAAGTCTCCTCTTCACAATTTCTGCAGAAAAAATACACGGGTTCTTCTTTGCAGTGCTGCAAAGAAAAGATCCTGAGAAGGCGTTTTGACCAGACAGTAGGGACCCAAAGCACTTCTGGTAAAGAATGGAAAGGATTTGATAGTGTTATTGCTAAATTAAATTATATTAAGTTGCATTGAAGGCTGGGACAGGCAGCACATTCACAGCAGTGTGAACTGCTTTTGCCTCATTATAAGAATGAGCAGTTATATAAACCCTAGCATGAGGGTAACTTGTTAGGGGGCATCCTGGGTTAAAAAAAACCCAGTAGCAAAAATACCCTGGTGTATGCAACCTCAGTGTAGGTGTCATCTCTGCAGTTATTCCTGGATAGTTGTTTGTTCAAACCAGCGAGCTACCACCTGCTCCCCACAACACCTAGCGGCAACGTGCTATAATAACAACCATGGCAGCTACTCAGGGATAACAGATCAACTGTCTGCTTCAAACCCCTTTATAAATCATACTGTTTGACAAAACCAATCCATGTTCATGTGTCATGTATCCACTCCCTCAACAAGACATATGTAAGAGTTTCAGGATTTGGCCCTTGTCAATGCTGTTTTAAGAGAGGTAAATGAAATAAGATGGCAAAAATTCAAAACTGATAGAAGGAAACATTTTTATGTGGCCCATAATTAACTCTGAGCATTCACTGGCACACACTTAAAGCACACTTAGAGCACATCACTTGGAGAAGTTGAAATAAAAGATTGAGTATTTTAATGAAGAAGGACATCTGTTATCATGATAGTTAGTGGAAATATTTATAAAGGACGCCATCTGTCATGCTTTGGGATATAAGCCAGGAAGTACCTACTTGGGTTAGGAGGAAATTTCCCCATTGGCCCACATACCTAGAATAATAAAAATGTCTTGTATTGGGAGGAGGTTAGAACTTACGCTGGACTGTCTGTGCAACAGATTTCTGGACAAAATGAGTGATGAGTATGGTATATCCATAGTTTCATAGTTTCTAGGGTTGGAAGGGACCTGAGCAGATCATCTAGTCTGACCCCCTGCCATGGCAGGAAAGAATACTGGGGTCAAATGACCCCAGCAAGGTATTCATCTAACCTCCTCTTAAACACCCCCAGGGTAGGAGCCCGCACCACTTCTCTTGGAAGTTGGTTCCAGACCCTAGCCGCCCTGACCATGAAGTAGCACCTCCTGATATCTAACCTAAACCTACCCTCTGCCAGCTTGTGACCGTTATTCCTGGTCACTCCTGGCGGTGCTCAGGGGAACAGGGACTCCCCCAGTGCCTGCTGATCCCCCCTGACTAGTTTATAACAGGCCACCAGATCCCCCCTCAGCCTTCTCTTTTGGAGGCTGAACAGGTTCAGGTCCCATAGCCTCTCCTCGTAGGGCCTGCCCTGTTGTCCCCTGATCATATGAGTGGCCCTCCTCTGGACCCTCTCCATGCTGTCGACATCCCTCTTGAAGTGCGGCGCCCAGAACTGGACACAATACTCCAGCTGCGGCCTGACCAGTGCCGCATAGAGGGGGAGGATCACCTCTTTGGACCTGCTCGAGATGCATCTGTGGATGCATGACAAGGTGCAGTTGGCCTTCCTGACTGCCTCCCCACACTGCCGGCCCATGTTCATCTTGGAGTCAATGATGACTCCAAGATCCTTTTCTGCCTCCATGCTGACAAGAGGGGAGTTCCCCAACCTGTAGGTATGGTGCCAGTTGTTCCTCCTCACGTGCATCACCTTGCACTTGTCTGTGTTGAAACCCATCCTATTCTCGTCCGCCCACCCTTGTAACCTGTCTAGGTCTGATTGTAGCCTGTTGCATCCTTCCAGTGTGCCCACGTCCCCCCACATCTTAGTGTCATCAGCAAATTTGAACAGGGTGCTTTTCACCCCCTCGTCCAAATCGCTGATGAAGATGTTGAACAGTGCGGGCCCGAGGACCAAGCCCTGGGGGACCCCACTGCCCACATCCCTCCAGGTTGAGAAGGACCCATCCACTACCACCCTCTGGGTGCGGCCCTCCAGACAGTTGGCGACCCATTTGACTGTGTGGGTGTCGACACCACAGTCCCCCAGTTTGTTAAGGAGAACGGGGTGAGAGACAGTGTTGAAAGCCTTCCGGAAGTCCAAGACGACTATATCCACTGCTACCCCTGCATCTAATGATCTGGTGATCTGATCGTAAAAGGCCACCAGGTTGGTCTGACGGGACCTGCCACTGATGAACCCGTGTTGGTTGCCCCTAAGCATGCAGTCCCCTGCTGGCCCCTCCTGGATGTGTGCCAGCATAATTTTCTCAAACAGCTTGCCTAGGATCAAGGTAAGACTAACCGGCCAATAGTTTCCCAGGTCCTCCTTCCTGCCTTTTTTGAAGATGGGGACCATGTTGGCCCTCTTCCAGTCCTCCGGTACCTCACCAGAGCACCACGAGTGCTCGTAAAGCTGTGCCAGGGGACTTGCAATGTCCTCGGCCAGTTCCTTTAGAACTCTAGGGTGGAGATCATCCGGGCTGGCTGACTTGAATATGTCCAACCCCTCCAGGAGCTCCCTAAATAATCCTTGCTAACCCGTGGCCCAGGTGTGCATCCCCTGGGGCCCGAGGGGGGCCCAGCAGGGAGGTGGCTGTTCTGATCCCTACTTAGGAAGACGGAGGCAAAGAAATCGTTAAACATGTTAGCCTTGCCATCTGGTGTGACGACCAAATTTCCCAACACGTCCTGCGAGGGCCCCACATTACCCAGGGCCTTCTTTTTACCCCCTATGTATTTAAAAAAGGACTTCTTATTGTCCTTTATCTGGGAAGCTAGTCCCAGTTCCATCTCTGCCTTGGCCTTCCTAACTACACCCCTACATCCCTGAGCAACTACAGAATAGTCGTCCCTGGTGATGACCCCTTCTTTCCATTGGGTATAAGCCTCCTTTTTAGCAAGGAGACATTCCCGGATACTTTTGGTGAGCCGTGGAGGCTTGTGTGCTCTCCTGCTCCCTTTGATCCTCGTTGGGATTACCTTCCTTTGGGCTTGGAGGATCGTCTCCTTAAGGAACGACCACTCTCCTTGGACACCTGGCTCCCCTCCCCTCCGGGACCTCAGCACTTCTCCAACTATCCTCCTTAGCTCACTGAAGTTTGCCCTCCTAAAATCTAGGGCTGCTGCCTTATTGCATGCCTTTGCCATCTTGCACTGGATGGTGAATCCCAGCAGGCGATGATCGCTGTCGCCCAAGTGGTTGAGCACCCGCAGCCCCCTCACCAGGTCATCACCCGTGGCCAGCACTAGGTCCAACAAGGCGTCTCCCCTGGTGGGGCTGTGCATCTCCTGGGTTAGATGGAGGTCCTGCACGCTGGCCAAGAACCTACGTGAGCGTTCAGACCTGGCTGACTGCTCTTCCCAGCAGATGTCTGGGAAGTTCAGGTCCCCCATGACTACCACATCCTTATCCTTCACTACCTCTGTGAGCTGACCCAAGAATTCCTGGTCAAGCTCTTCTTGCTGTTTGGGAGGTCTGTAGTAGACTCCCACCGTTAAGTCTCTTTCCCCTCGACTGCCTTGTACCCCAACCCAAAGCACTTCAGAGTGCCCCTCCCCTGACTCCTTGCTAATTGACAAGGATGTGTATTCCTCCTTAATATAGAGTGCCACGCCCCCACCTCTCCTTCCTATCCTGTCCCTCCTGTACAGCCTATAGCCCTTGACATTCACCGCCCAATCATGCGTTGCGTCCCACCATGTTTCCATAATCCCCATCAGTATGTCACAGCTTACATGGCTATGTAACACTGTATTCTGCATGAATGTTTAACAGTGAAGGTAATTAACCCTTGGAACAGCTTAATGAGGGATGTGGTAGATTCCCACCAATTTAAATCTTTAAATCAAGCCTCAAAGTCTTTCTAAAAGAAATGCTATAGCCTAGTGCTATAGAAGTAGTTATGGGCTTTATGCAGAAGTCACTGAGGGAGGTTTGTGGGCCAGTGTGAGGCAGGAGGTCAGATGAGTGGAGCATCATTGTCCTGCTGGTTATAAAATGTATTTACTTTTAAAAGAAAATGGGTAAGAAAACCCACAGGGGAGACCACCAGTTCCTAAATGGGCATAAATCAATGGAGCTACATTGGTTTATGTGAGGTGAAGGTCTGGCATGACCTTTCTAGTTAACCTTCAGTGTCCTGGGCAGCATCTCTGGTAATCTGGCTAGAAGCTGTTCCACTGTATCCACAGAGAATTCTCATTCAGTAATTCATGCTCTGAGATGGCCTGTTTATGTAGTGTTTAACATAGTACAAACCAGCTCATTTTTAAGGGCAAAAAGCCTATGATGATCCAAGTAGCCGTGAAGCCAATAAAAATATTTCTATTGTCCTCAGTGGGCACTAAAGCAACTAGCCACTGTATCCCTAAGGCTGTTGGTGAGTAACAGCTGGCAAGTACCCTCTCCATTGGTCATAGAAGAAATTATTCCAAATCCTTTACAATGGACAGAAAATATGATGAGGACCTGATCTTGCCAGGCACTGAACAATTCTTGAGGGGCCTCTCATTTCCCCCTAGAGTCACTGGCTGCTGAGGAAGCTCCTTACTTCATAAGCTTCATAGATGCTAAAAAGCTAGGCTGCATGTTGCCTTGGATATGAAAGCAAGTTCCCAGCACTGGCTTTTCTGGGTGGATAAAGCCCAAAGACCAAACAGGCAATGTAAAGAGCAAGGAAAACTGCAGGTCATTGAGTCAGTATGAATGTGTGTAGGGCAGGAGGGCTAGGTTGTAAGCTGAGATGACACAAGATAAATATCTTTTTAGGACTCCTTTCTCACACTTTCATTGTAGCTGCTTCTCCTGCTCCCACTCCAGTCTTCCAGCCCTGGGCATGTCCATGACACTGACACTGATGCTGACATCTGACGTGCTAACACTGACCTGACATCATGATTCATCAGCTCTGGCCCTGAGTCCAGCAGAAAGCAGAGCTCCTTTAGGGTAATGGTACCTTGATCAAAAACTGAAGAAAACAGTTTTGCAGTTTCAAGTCCCAAGATTCAAAACAGCCCAATGTGCACAGCGCCACTGGCTCAGACTGGTCCTTTTCTGCAAGGAGAGCTTCTGCAATGAAGAAATTTTCATCTCAGCCTTTTCTCCACATGGCTTTGCACTGTGACACTCTACACATGAGGTATAGGAGGGATTTCTTCCAGAGCCCATGAACATGATTCCCAGGCTGGTCAGTGTAGTCAGTGCAAACAGACGCAGTCCCTCCAAGTTGCCAACAGCTTCCGCAGTACTTCTGTGTTTTCCCGTTAGGTCTACAATCAAACCTCACCTTATATACCACATAGCAATACCACACATCAGTCAAAGAGCTACCAGCCTTCAAAAGCTCAAATGGGTTAGATAAAGAAATGTGAACAGGCATGATCCCTGGGGGACCAGATAATCTGGAAGAGAAGTTACAGCAAGCCTGAAGAGAGCGGCAAAGGACATTTTACCAGGATATGCACTGATATGTCCCTGTACACCAGAACAGCCCCTATAAAACACCCTATGCCATAAAACACCAGTTAGGGTTATAGACTGGAGGAGAAGTGCTTATTATTCATGAGGCTTAAGCAGTGAAATTCCTCCTTTGGCAAATCAACCCTTTTGCCAAAGTTCTCAGCAGTCAATTGGCCCATTGTTTTTGTGCAGGGCTGGGATCATGTAGATTTAATTTCAGTGAACTAGTCACTAATTACAGGGAGCAGCACAAAAACAAAGAACTGGGTTCTGGCAGCCATATATCCTTCAGATTAAGAGAATATATTTGTGTCCTCCACCAAAGGCAGCAGCTGTTGGAGTGGGACATTACCAGAAGGCAGTTGGCACCATTCATCTTGGCAACCAGGAGAGCAGCAATAGCCCAGTGATTCATTATAAGTACCTGGAACGTCCCAGCTCATAAACATGAAGCATCATTTGTTACAGGAATCCTTCTGGAAACGGCACCTTCCCCATGCATGACATCGTTCCTTCATTGCTGAGTTGACCTGTTGGTTTTCATCAGTCCTCATTAGCTGAGTGAAATGAGAATAAATTGGAAGGCAGCATTCAGGGCAGGCTTGGAGAAAGTGAGCTTATATGAGCAGAATAGGTGGGCAGGCGTCAGGGCCAGATCTTCAATGGAACTCCAAATGCTTGAGTAAAAGGGGAATCAGTGGATTTTGCAGAAGGAAATTGTTGTGTTGTAAATAATAGTGATGAAAGCCAAGAGTGCTTTGTCTGGTTACACCTGCTGAAAATCATCTGGACCTTGAAAATTAGTTCCTCTTTCACTTGCCCACTAAGATCAAATTTCAGGGCTCACACTTCCCTAGTTTCTTAGTTGATGGTATAGGGTCCACCACTTATTAGAATTATATTGATTCTAATAACTGGCAATCCTAAGACATGGTGGCCAAGTAAAGACAGTGAGGTAAAATGTCAACACACACACCATGATCATCCAGGCTCAGTAATAGCCACTGCATGGCAACCGAGTTGTGCAGTGAACATGCACATGCACAAACTTGATCCTGATCGGTGGCAGGCAAAAAGCTTGTCTGCATGCAGAGCAATTTCAGATGTTGCTAAATGCACCCAATTCTATTAAGGAAGATTCTAATAAGCGATAGGAAATGCCTGTAAAACCAGGTATTTGGTTTTTGGAGGGGTTCGTGCTAAAATATAGATGATTCTATTAAATAAGGTCCTAGCAACCAGCAGATGCTGCATCTTAAATAACAAATCAGGGCTTGGTTGTTAAAAGCCTTTGCTCACTCATGTGATGGAGGTGGAGTTGGTTAGCTCCATGTGGGTTAACAGTAGGGTGGGAGTGACAGATGGGAAGAGGAGCTGGGGCAGAGGAAATCCTGCAGGGAAACCCCAGGGGGACAGTCAAACTTGGGGACTGAACAGAGGCTGAAAGGTTATGTTTTGCCATTGCAAAGTTACCAATAAAACCAAATCACAGAAAAGGAAGACTAATGAATAGGTACTCCCATTCCACACCTACCTCATGGTTATGGTGATGCTATCAGTGCAGCACCACGCAGCCTTAATTTAAGGGAGAACCTGAACGCTACTGTTTTGGGTAGTGGCAACATCAAAAAAACAAACAAACAAACAAAAACAACCAAGAAAGAAGAAAAAAGAACCAAGCCTGGGGCTGAAAAACCACAGGGCTCTTCAGGAAGCCTGTGACCAGTCAGTCTAGTCCAAAAAAGGGAGGAAAGCAAGTGAGATGCCCAAAGGATCCATTAATTCAGACCCCTGGGGTTTTACAGAAGAGTGAGAGCAGTTAAAAGCTGCTCTGCCACTATGTGGGTAGGAAGCAGAAGCTGGAGGAAGGAAAAGGAGCTCAGAGAACCCATGGGGAGGACAACAGTGCATCTCCCTCACAAGGCACCAGTGCTATCCTCATTGCTGCTGAGAGGGGAAATCCACTCCCCTCTCTACAAATGGGCACAAACTGCACCTTTCTGGTTGTGCCATTTTTTCCCTCTTTAATTCTTCATTTAGGAAACATGAGCCTTGTTATTCACAAAAGTAGGCACCAGATGGCAGTGTGGTTCTGTATTGCCAGTGAGAACCAATCGGTTGGAAGCAGTTATCCAAGAGCTAAACGCAGTGGCAGGGAAGAAGCTGGATCCTGCAGCATGACCGTGGGAGTTCTAGGAAGTAAAGAGCTCCTTTGGGGAGATGTGTGGACTGCCAGGTTAGTCTGCTGGAAACCAACACAGATTTTTTCTTTTGGAAGAGTGTCAGCTGAGATGTATAACTAAGGCTCTTGATATCTATGGTGCAATTTTTCATAAGCTAAAGGAGCCTTTTACTGAGGGGCAGGGGACTAACCCTGGGAAAACAGCCCCAAGGGGACATCTGTCTCTGCAGGCGTCTCTGTCCCAGAGTCCTGAAGGAGAAGGCCAGAAATATCTTACCCCAAGCAAAGCGGGGAAACTTGCAGGCAAGAGTTCCAGACCTAATCAGATGAACCTATTTGAAAAGGATACCAGGAGTAAGCAGGGAGCCTAGAAGGAACATCATCAGATGACTCATCAGCACAGAAAGGTATGCTAGGAAGGAAGGAAGGGCTAAAGTGAGCATTTCCAGAAGTCAAATTGTATTATTGTGAAGAAAACTGAAACAGCAGAAGGTTCTTCAGCACTGAGTATAAGCCTGCAGGCTAGGATTAAGGCAGCCAACTCCCACTGAATTTCATTTGGGTTTTAGCACCTTAGATTTACACACTTTCAAAATCCCAGCCTCAGTGTTTTCTCCCCCAGCCTCAACATGATCTCGTGCCCCCCTTCCCCTTCCCCACAATAGCTAATGTACTCCTTGATCTTCTCCTGTCTTCCTTTTCATTCTTACTCTCTGTCATTAATTCTCCCCAGTGGTTCAACTGGAACAAGCCTGGAGCCTGGGTCCCACTATCCCTCCACAGTGCCTGGCGTGCCCCAGTGCCTGGTATATCACATAAGCTTTGATCTTGAGGCTAGGGTTGAGTGACTGCACCAGCAGGGAAGACAGCATCTGGTTGATCTAATAAAGATGAAAGTTCCCTAGCAGTCCTTTCCAGTTTGCCTTACTAGGCATGCATATAAAATCTTTTCTTGTTTGAAATAGCATGCACTGTCGTGGAGTCAGACTTGCAAGCTTTAATCAGATCTGTGGCCTGTCCAGCCTGTGTCCTGTCTCTGACACCTAGCAACACTAGTTGCAGTTCTGCCTCCTGAGAAAGTGTCTTCCTGACCTCTGACATTTAGAGTTTAGACCAAGCCCTGAAGCATAAGGATTTATATCCCTAGTAAGTTTTTAGGTGGTTAATCCTTACTGTTGTGAATCTGGGTGTTATTTTCCAGATAAATCCCTGAGTTTTTTATGAATGCTGCCAAACTCTTGGCCTCAACAGCATCTTGCTGCCATGAGTTCTAGAGCTTAATCATGTAGCCTGACACTTTCCTTTTTCCTGCTTCAGATCTGCCATCTTTCTGGGGTTTTTTAATATTCAATTTTTCTTGTACAATGTGATGGTAAAGAAGATGTCCTGAATTACCTTCTCCATGTCGGCCTCAGCCTTTCTAGACTGCCTGTTAGAGGAGAGCATTTCCACTTTCCTCCTCACAGAGGCATCACTAAAAGCCCAGTATTCTAAACCAGAGAGGACCACGTCACACATGATCACCAGTAAAGGAGTGCCGAGGATTGATACAATGGCACCGTCATTCTGATTTCAGGACTAACTTCCATCCCATGCCTTGAGCACCCATATATTTTACTGGACCCCTGTTCCCTTGAGATGTGTACAGCGGTGCTCCATCTCGCCTCTAGCTGGGTCAGTGAAGCTAGAATGCAGTGAGATGCACAACTACATTAAATTCTTCCTTTCTCCAATGCATTTCTTTGAATTTAAAAATGCTAAATCTGATCCAGGCTTGCTCCCCTCAATTCTCTGAAGCTCTCCCTTCCTAGGTCAAGCCAATGCCTTGTTCTTGTTTTTTTACTTTTTCCTCACCTTCCAAAGTAAAATATTTAATTCTCCAGGTAAAAATTCCATCTCATCATCTGTGCAGTGCACTTTATCCCCATGTGATGACTACATCACATCAGGCACCATTAGCCTGAAGACACATAGCATTATCTAGTCAAAGCTATTGAATGTCTGAGTAGCCAGGGGCCAAAGGCCTTCCCCTGGACTGCATACCACACCACACCACCCTTCCGCACTGGGCTGGCTCCCTGTGCTACCTAGGGCCCCCCAAAAGTTCCAGGAGCAGGGGCAAAAAGAGGAAGCTGAAAGAGGAGGGAAGAGCCCAGAAAGCCCAGTGACAGCAGCAGGAGAGTGATAAAGGAAACAGCACCTGGACTGGGAGCCCAGGGGGTCACATACAGCTCATGGGTCAACAGCTGGATAGCCCTGCTCCAGATGTTCTGGACAAATACCAAGGGAAGCTCACAGGGTTTGAAGCACCCTTCCTGGCAAAGCAGTGATGAATTCAGTGATATCTCAAAAAAAAAAAGAAAGAAAAAAAAAAAAGGGAAGCCTGAGTGCCTGGGCACAGAAGAAAAGGGAGGAGATAGCTCTCCACTGAAAGCAAGAGAAAACCTTCTCAGATGCTGAACTTGCTGCTGTCCCCTCCAGTTCTCTTATCACCCCCCATTAACCCACCAAGGCTGTGGGGTGAGGAGAGCTCCTGTTCTGCATAACTCTTTCCAAAGAGCTTCCCCCTAAGGGGGCAGCCTAGCCTCATCCATCTGCCAGAGGGAGCTAAGCAATGGGCTGAGTGGCAGTACAGAGCCAAGGCAGACAAGGTTCTTTGTGTGAATCTGATATCTTTTATTAGACTAACTTAAATAGTTGGAGAACAATTTTTAAGCAAGCTTTCAAGTTCAAAAACCCTTCATCAGGCTCAGGAAGTTTCAGTAGTTGGTGTGTGCTCTTCTGTACAGAGCAAAGTCATCTCTCTGCAGAGCTTCTTTTCCTCCAGCAAGTCCCCTGGAGGACATTATACACTGAACATCCCCAGTGGAAGGAAAAACCCCACCTTCACACCTTTCACTGCCTCTTTTCACACACAAAAAGACCAGGAAGAAACCCAGAACTGGAGCAGGGATCTCCCTCCCCAACACAGGACTCACTAATCTGATTAGCATCCACATGTCAGGGCTAGGGTGAGCTGAAACCAAGGGAGGTCTTTCTCAACACCTCTGGGTCACATCTTACAGTGCCAGGGAGCACTACTGAGAAAGCACACTCCACCTACTTGCTCCCACATCTCACATCCTGCATAAGCAACAACTGTCAGGTAAGTCTTCTCATGAGCACGCCTGAGCCTGGGAGCCTGAGAACAGCACTGGATGCACAGTGAAAAACTGCTTGGTGACAGATGGTCAACATTTGGCAGGCATGGACAAACTGGGAGTGCATGAGCAAGGTGTGTTGTCACAGGGCAACCCTCACCTATGCAGGGAAGACATGTCCCCTGTTGGCTCAACAGGAAGATGCATCATGCCCTTCATGCTTACTGTAATAAGCCAGATAAAAAACCACGTGTCTGCTTGCACTGCTGCCATCTCTCATCATCCAGATGATCTGTAACATCTTTATGAGCAGCCAGAAAGTTGAGGGAAGCAGGAACTGTAAGCTAGCACAAAACTGTTGTTTCCTCTTTCCTTTTCCCGTATTTCCCCTTCTATTTTAAATTAAGCTGAAACAACTTGTTATCGATCCAAAGTATTTTTTATAACTGGCCATTCTATAATGCCCTTGTTACATACTAGAACCAAGTCTAAACTGTCATCTCTCTTGTTGTTTTCCTGACTATTAAGATGAAATTACATTGGTGCAGTCGCATACATCAGTGCAGTATGTATCAGTGTGAAAGCAAATGGCACCCATCCTAACTGTGGCATTTACACAAGGTATTTACATTGGCTAAACTCAATTAGTAGCTAAAAGCCTAAAATGCAAAGCCACTGAAGAGTTCAAAAGGAGGTGGAAACTTAAGTGGGGTTCAGAAACACCCAGGTATCAATCAAAGCCGCCCAGTCCAATGAGCAATTAAAAGTATTAATATTGGGCGGCTCATTGTAGACAAAGCAGCAGCATCTTCTCTGCCAAGCCCCGGAGTGACAAAAGCCAAGTGCCTTGCTTAGGCCCTTTCACATGGAAGCTTATTTCAGGCCTAGCTTAGATATGGATCCACATCCTGAAAAGGGGGATCTGGAAAAATCCATACCTTTTTGCCCTGGTATAGATGGCAGTACAAAGTGAAGGGGAATCACGAATCGGAATCCAGGGAAAGGTTGCTCCTTCCATCCCAGCCTTTTCAGGGCCATGCTGAGAGGCAGAACCTGAGCATGTGGCGATACTGGCATGTTCTACAAGCTGTAGGCACTTCTTGTGAGAAAATACTCTAACCCAGCACAGCCTCCTGACCTGCTGCTCTGACACTGGGGAACATAGTGGCTTTCAGAACAGCTTAAAATCAGGAAGACAGCAAGGACACACAGAGCCACCTTTGCTCATTTTTCCATTGCAGCTACTGCAAGCAACACACTCACCTTGACTCTCAACTCTCTCAGTCTGGGCAGGTGGGATGGATCTGAGGTCACTATGTAGAACTTCAAAGCTGAAAGGTGGTACTCTGATCCTTTCACATCCATTGCTTCTCTCTCTCCAGCTCCTTAAGTTCTCTTTTTGAAGAGGGCTGTCTTCCCAAATGCTGGAATAAATTGACATTCTTTCAGCACCTTGTAAGATCTATCTTTTAAATATATTTGGTAACGGTGATGGTGGGACAATACCTTTGCGTAGAAAAAAGGCACTGGATTGCCTCTGTCTGCATCTGGATGCATCCTGGACATATTCTTTTATAATTTACATATGGGTTAGACTGATTTTTCACAGCCTTTTTGCTCAGCTTTCTTAACAAGGACTCCGTATTTGTTAAGACAGGATATGGGAGAGCTGCAAGATGGTTTTTATGCCTAGGACTTTGAAATAATTTGGACACACCATCCCTATTTGTAACTGCACAGTATTGACACTGCTAAAGGTTGATCCTCATCAGTTTACCCTGGGGCCCAATCCAAAACCCACCAATGACAATTAGAAAGATGTGTTCCAAAATAGGACTCTTTGTTCCACCAAAAGCTGAAAGAATTAAAGTATCCCAGGACTTATGTAAACCCAGTTACTTTTGTTTGTGTTTTCAGAGGGGAAGATTCTCTGCCCAGTTTTTCATATTGATGATTAGCTACCTCCTGGCAATGCCATCACCAAAACCAGAGAAAAATCAGCTAGGGCATTGTTTTATCCTCAGAAACATAGGCTTGAGGCTTTACAAATTCTGTGACAGAAAATGGGAATCCATTCACCAGTAAGAATAACCCCTAATACGTAAAATGCAAATCCATACAAGAGATGGGCCTGGAACTCAAACTTTGGGAGGACAGGGATCCACATTTCAGCCCCGGCTTTGATAATAGTTGTACCAGCACCCTGAGCCCACACACCAGTGCCCTCCAAGGTTGGGGCTCAACAAATCCAGCTTTTGTGGCTGCGGCCTGTTCCCATAACAGATCCTTGACCTCATACCCATATGTACTTCATGGATCCCTAGGGGAGGCATGTAACCTTGGATCGGCAGCAACTTACTCTCTTCCAAGATCGCTCTTTCTGAGGCCCTCTCCCTGACAAGTTCGAACCAGCAGGCAGTACAGAGAGAGCTCAAGAACAGAGTTTAGCTAAACCCAGTTCAGTTGCTATTGTCACAAAAGAATGGCTCAATACAACACTGAATCAAAGACCCTTATTCAGCAATGGCCTTCAAGCCAGCCTAGCTTTAAGCATCTAAAGCTCATTGATTTCAAGGAGATGATTCATATGCATAGTAAAGCTGACTGTGTCTTGCTGAATGAGGTTATTTATGAAGCCACAGTTCATCACCAGGGACCATATCAGTACTGTTGGCCTCAGATCCTGTGAGCCCCAGTGTACCTATGAGTTACGCAGCCTGATCCATCTGGACAGATCTCGTTGCCCCTCATTCGTGTGGCGCAGCCTGAGAGATTTTGGGATTTCAGGGTTTTTCTACACAGGGACATTTATCATCATAACTCTACAAGGGTAATGCTATAGGTATATTGGTAGGACTCTCAATGTAGAGGGGAATATTACTATTTTTGAATAATAGTGTTCAAATGGAAAAGTCTAATACCTCTTTCATGAATGATACTGGTAGCAATATGCTGATAACTTTTCCCATGTAGATGAGACCTTAGAACAAAATTTGTCAGCTCTTCATAGAGAGAAAATCAATCTAACCATTTATATCCAGTACATTCATCTTTCATGTTCAGCTTTAAGGCTGCAATTTTTCGAGTGGCCTAAGGGACTGGATGTCTGATGTCACTGCACATTAATACTAACGTCTTCTACACAGAAAATGGAGTGCTTCATTGAACCAAAGTATATCAAGGTGCATGTGGAAGGGATTCAAAATCCCTTCTCAGCCTGAGAATGATCGCTTGCTCACAAATTGCAAGCTACTATTTCATACCACAAAGCCCCTTTTTCTGCCCAAGTTTTCACAAAACTGTAATAATTCCACAGATGGCACATTATCGAACAAGTGGTCTGATATAGCTCAAACTAAATGGAAAGTACCTGCTTTAAAATGTAAGGATGAGATCTGAGTTCCCCCAGTTGCATAAAACCCTATCATGATGGTCATAAGTAGTAGGGAGACAGACTTAGCAATCTTATAAACCTTTCCTTCTCAAGCTCTTGTTTTCTTGCCTCCTGTTTCTGCCTGCATGTTGTGTGAAGCCATTAGCAAGTTTCTTAAATGCTGCAAGACAAGGTTCTCTGCATAGATGTGCTATCTTTTATTAGACCAACTAAATAGTTGGAAAAATTGTGCTTTGCAAGCTTTCAGGCACAAACACCCTTCTTCAGACATAGGGAGAGCCTCCTGGAGAAGGGTGTTTGTTTGTGCCCAAAAGTTTGCAAAGCACAATTTTTCCAACTATTGAATTGTTCTAATAAAATATACCACATCTACGCAAAGAACCTTATCTGCCCATGTCCTTATACCAACGTGGCTACAACCCACAACCCTAAATATTGCTAGTTTCTCCTGACAGCTCTGATTAGGCTCACAGATAGAAAATCCCTCATGTGATGAGCTGACTTCAACCAAGGAAAGTATTAAATGGATTAGAAAAATATTAAGAAAGAAATTGCACAGACCAAAAGGCAAGTGCTCTCCACAGTCATACTCAGATATAAGGGTTCTCTGGGCTGACAGTGAAACTGACAACCTGATCAGTGACATTACCATACTCTTCTGACTAAAGTTGACACTGGGAGCATTTACATGTGCAATGAATGTTACTGAATATACTTCCACTGTCACCATCTACATGTGCATTTAAATGCAGTAATTTACCGTGCTGCCGAATACCACTTGCACCTGACGGGACTATCTGGCAGCACAGTGAATTAATCTACTGTGGTCTAATTGCCATTTATGTGTATACAGTAAAGCTTTACTGTGCAACAAATTAGCCTTTTTTCCATTTCCACCCGCTTTTTTCAGTTTTAGGAAAAACAGCTTTTCTCCAGAATACAGGTTGATAACTATGGCTAAAGACCTTTAAGTATGACTGTTCTTAGACAACTCTACAGTCAAATAACCAAGAAAAAGGCTCAAAGGGTTAAATGCCCTAAAATAAAATCCTAACAGAAAACTTTTCTGATTTTATATTTTTATTTTCATGCACAAGATACTGCAAATACAAGTCAAGTCTATCGGGCCTCAGTTATAGGTCAACCCTACATAGAGATCAAGTGCAGTTTTTACAGCTCTTTTGGAGGTAGAAAAGGGCAGTTTCATATGTGGGAAAATATTGTGCGTGCCTGTTGCAAGTCCCTGGCACATTTCCTAATCACATTTATCATGAGGTTCAAAGTGGGACGTAGGACTCAGAACAAAGATGTGAAGATATAAAGACCTTCTTCTAAGGTCACCTGGGGAAAGGAGAGCTCTGAGTTTGAAACTACTTTGGCATCACACGCAAGGAGATGTCATACCCTATTGGGATGAGGCATCTCAACCACTGGGATATTACATTTCTAATTGCATTCTTTAGCCACTACCTGGGCCTGAAGAGTAGGGAAAAGAGCAGGCAGGCACATCACAATAAAGCAGAGAACCCCGTGGACCACTTCAGGCATCCACCCATGTTCTCAAACACACACAGAGGGTTGTTCAGCCTTTATACCCTACCAACCTCCCTATTAGATTCAAGGGACACCAAAGAGTTAAATCCCTCTGGAAATTGACCTACTGCCTATCCCCAACCAGAGGTGCAAAATAGCAAGCAAAACCCCACACAAGTATAAAGTTTAACGTGTATTAAGACAAGAACCAACAAACCCAAACACAACAGTATACAGACACAGTATACAGTACTATAAACAGTTAATCTATAGAACAGCTAAAGAACCCCAGGCCAGTCTGTCACCCTCGATGACCAACTATCACCTTAGAGAGCTGACAGTCAGGGAAGGCTTGCTCTACAGCCTCACACCCCTGAGGATTTCTATGCTGTTCCCTCCCATGCAGGTGGATACTAAGCACCTCAGAAAAGGGGTAAGGTGATACTTTACCCAAGTGATGCGACACACAGAAGCAGCTGAGTGGCTGGCAGGTGATCAGGACCCTCCTGTCATTGCTCCCAACCATGGCCCCATACACACACTGTTCTCACTTGCTTCACAGTCAATAAACGATGGGTTCCACAAACACAAGTACTCAAATACTAATTCAGTTGCACATGCACACACACTAGGCAAAAGAGGGAGAGAGTGCGAGATAGAGTAGGTCTCAGCGAGCTCCAGCTCAGATGACGATGACCCCCAAAAGCCACACAGGCCCCTACACTGGATTGGCTTCATAACATCCAAACCATGCCTCCTGTCAATCAAGTGAGGATCCAATCATTACTCTTTCAATCCATGCCAATCAAAGTCAATCACAGCTAAGACCATACAAATCAACATAAAACATATCCCAACAACCCATAATAACTCATTAATATAATGGTCCTAACTGCCACAGCTCCCCTGGTTACTAAACAAACAACTAGGTACTGGTCAAACAACTCACTACACATGCTCAGCTTTCAGAAGTGGGCCATGACATCATTAAGGTTTGGAGTTCCAATGTTGTAGAATACATCAACCTCTAGTCATCCTACGCATGCGTAACAATGCCAGGACTCCACCATCTACAGGCCTAACCCTACAGCAAAGTCAATGGAAACCTTGCAATTAGCTATCACAGAAGTCAGATCAAGCCCATTGTGCTCATTCCCCATCCCCAGATGTCTTATGTACCATGATTACTGGCTTCCAGTATCCCATTCCTAAGACTCGCTGCCTTTTCTTTCTGTTGAAACCATACAGACAGTCCTCTCTGAGGTGGCTTCTGATATCTGGCTGGTCCGACATATCAAAGTTTAAGCTATTTGGGGACTTTAGTCATGGGGCCATCACCATTACTGAGAGGGGAATTAACATTTTTACTTCTATACAATGCTGAATTGCTTTAAATACAAGATGTCTGTGAATTCAAGACACCCACATTTACTGGCTTTCAGTTTTTAAAAAAACAATTAACCAGAAAAGATAGATACATTTACAAGGATATAACTTCTTTAGGGCATTATATTACTTTTTTCTCTTGTACTCAAATTTAAGATAGGCCATTTTTAGAAGAAAGATTTAACTTTAAGAAGCATGTCTCATTTGCAGGGACACAGTACAGTTCAGGGTTTAAGAATACTGATCAGAACTAGGTGCTTTCCCTTCACCTCACTGACATTAAGAAATGACTACTTCTCATGACCTGTACCTCCTCCCCTCTGGTTCTTTTACTTGCATTTAAATTGTGCTGAAGGTGTAGTCAGAATTGGTGTCTTAGGGCTGGACTTTTTTCAAAACCAGCCAGCTTCCCTTGAAGAAGTCAATGGAGGCTCTTCCATTAACTACAATGGGCACTGGATAAGAGCTAAAGTAACAGACTGCAAATTAGGCCCATGCGAGTCAGCAGCAATCCGATCCGGCTTTAGATCCAGCCACTTTGGATGGCTGCGATCTGATCCGGAGCTCCAGACTGGGTTTCTGCCTCGATCCAGCCGAAACTCATGCCATGGGTGACACCACTTGTGTTAAGGCGCAGCAGGGTGACAGCTGCAGGGATGGTGGCCCCTGCTGTGGCCATGACGCCTGCCAGCTGTCGAGGAGATGGATGCAGGGGGGTTCTGGGGCCGTGCACCCCTAGCTGCTGACAGACAAAACTCATGCCATGGGTGCTTGTGGGACTGATTGTGTCTGCCTTGGGGCAGTTGATTGTCTGTATTGATTCTTTCCTCTCCTTAGTCTGGTTTTGTAGGTGCTAACTGATGGCAATTAACTGGCTACATTAGCTAGGTCCTGTGTATTGAGCTAGTCCCTGAGTGAATCATGATTGATTGGTAACTGGTAACACAGTAGCTTAGTAGCCAGGCCTGCAGTAGTGTCTCCCTCCCCCAAGACAGAAACAGTCAGTCCCACAAGCACCCATGGCATGAGTTTTGCCTGTCAGCAGCCGGGGTCCAGGGCCCAAGAACGCCCCTGCACTGATCTACTCCACAGCTGGTAGGTTTTGCAGCCGCAGCAGGGGCCACCATCCCTGCAGCTGTCACCCTGATGCGCCTTAACACATGCAAGGTCATCCATAGCACAAGTTTTGCTTGTTCACAGCTTGAGGGGAAGTTCCCCCCAATCCCCTGCACTGATCTTCTTGAAACTTGGAAGGCTTTGTGCTCTCTGCAGAGTCTACCACCACAGAAAATTTCATCCAAATTGGAGAAAAAACAACAAAGTTATAGATATTTCATTGTTTCCCCATTATTCCCTATGGCCGGATCTCTGAGGTGGCTCCGAAGCTCTTTGGAAGCTCCGAAGCTCTTGGGAAAACCAAACAAGGCAGCACTTTGACCTGAACATGCTGCTTCCAACCCCAAAGCATCCGAAGCTTCTCTGGATCCGAAGCTCTGCCCAAAGCCTCACACAGCCCTACTGCAAATGCAGGGAGATAGCACTTGATGGCCCAGCAGGCATCTTACAGTCAGTCTTAACAGTGCTTTGCTCTTGTTGCCCCATTCCTTCTTCCTAAGGGCTTCAGGACACCTTACTAACATAGCTAGCAGGAGCAACATTCCTGCTAACCTTGCCCAGGCCCATCAATGTTCCTCTAGTCAACAGAGCTACTAGCCACAACCCACAGTAGTTGCAGAGAAGACAAGTTCCCCTTTTCAGCTGCTCCAGAATAGGCCATCAGCCACACTGTTCATTTGTTGAGTGGAAAAAAATTGCAGAACAGACTGGCACACTGTAGGCAAGTAGTTTATAGTCTCATTCTCTTCATTTTTGAAACCAGTGAAGCAACCTTGTTGCACAATAGTGAGCAGCTGCCTTTATTTAGTCACTCAATACTTGGGAGGACAAGTGTTGGTCAGGAGCCAAGTTGAACTAATAAGTGACTGAAAAATGAGTCTTCCCTTACAAGGCTACATTGTCTCATGCAGGGTTTTGCCTGGCATGGGGGTTGTTCTCTACTCTTTGGCTGACATCTTTCCAGGGGAAGTTGTGCCGATTGGCCTTCGTTGAACCACATGGGAAGTTCCCGCCAGCCCTACTGAAAATTCCAGAGGGAAAGCTGCACTTGGTTCATACTGATTGTAGTTGAGATCTAGACTTTGAAACAAAATAACAGGGTTGTAGGGCTACTGACTCCTAGAGCTTCTCGTCCTCTTCTTGGAATGTGATTAGCCAATTCAGTAATTTAACTAAAATGTCTTTATGACATTCAAAATCTGGTAACAGTTATATGGCTCCTTCGCTTGACAATTTCAAAATACTATAAATATGATGACACTGATATAGTACTTATCAATGACTGCACCCACACAGTAAAATTATCATAGGCATTGATTAGATATTTATAATAGGACTAAACCCAGGGATCAGTACTGCGTTGTTTTGGCATGGTGCTAACAGCTTCACTGGCATTAGCAAAGAGCCATTTTTCTTTGTGCTTTTTTTTTTATTCCCTAGATTCTTTCACTGCATTATTGTGTTTTAGGGTGTTTTTCAGAAGGGAATCAGATTTGGTCTGAAACTGATTGACATGCCAGCTATTTTTTTCAACATGCAAAGCCGCCTTTTACTTTTCTTGTTGACCCTAAGTTGATTCTTGATGGAGGAAAGGCAGGGGTGGACAATTATTTTGGGTGGAGGGCCACTTACCTAGTTTTGGCAGGCTGTCGAGGGCTGCATGAGTAGCCCTGCCCCTTGACAGATGCCCCACCCTTTGACAGGTGCCCTGCCCCCGGTCACCATTTTGGGACCAACGTCCCAATGTCTTGGGACCAATGTCCCAGGGCCAGCACCGGTGGGACCCAGAGTGGGGCACAGGTTGGCAGGGATCTGTGGAGCCGGGCTGGGCTGCACCAGCAGGGAGGCAGGAGCTGGCCCAGCTCCACAGAGCCCCTGCCAGCTGGGACCCCACACTCCTGCCACCCTGCTCTGGGCCCCACCAGCACTGGCTCCGGGACACCGGTGCGGGCCCTGTGTTCCCACTGGCTCCCTGCCCACTCACTCCCAGTGCCCCCCAGCCCCACGATATAGGCAGGGGGCAGCACACAGCCCTGACCCCCTGCTCACCAGCAGGAAAGAAGCTGGTCCTGAGTGTGGGGAAAAGTGGCTCTCACCTGCCCTGTGGCCGGTGCTCCCTGCTGCAGCCACTCGCAGCCTGCATGGGGCTGTCCAGAGCAGACAGCCCCATGTGGGCTGCAAGCAGCTGCGGGGCACGGCGCTGGCCATGGGGCAGGTAAGGGGCCACTTTTCCCCACACTCAGCACCAGCTTGTAACCCAACCCACTGCCGAACCTGGAAGTGGGGTTGGGTTACAAGGTGGTGCTGAGCAGTGGGGTGGGGGGAGAAAGCAGCCCTTCCCCACCCATGCCCAGTGCCCTGCACTGCAGCTGCTTGCAGCCCACATGGGGCTGCCTGTGCCTGCTCTGGACAGCCCCAGGTCGGCTTCAAGCACCTGCAGTGCGGGGCGCCGGCCATGGGGTGGGCGAGGGGATGCTTTTCTCCATGCAGGGAAGGAGCCCAGGAAAAAGCTGAGCAGGGGGGTGGGGGAAGCGGCCCCTACCCTGCCCCACACCTGGTGCTCCATGCTGCAGGCACTCGCAGCCCACGTGGGGCTGTCTGGAGTGGGCACAAGTAGCCACACATGGGCTGCAAGCAAGTGCAGCATGGGGCACTAGGCGTGGGTGGGGAGGCACAGCTTCCCCCCACCCGCACTCCTTCCTTGCTCGGGGTCCCCACCCCCCCTTACCTGAGCTTCCTATGGCAGGGTAGTCACATGCTCCCAGCCCAGAAACCCCGGCTGGGGCTTCCCGCTGGGGGGGGGGCGCTGTTGTGGGAGCCCACTGGGCTTCCCCTGGGTCCTACTGCCCTTGGTTCCTGCATTTTTGACAGGAACCAAAGGTAGAGAAATATTAATTTTCTACATTTTTTTAGGGGTCCTGCGCGCTAGATAGAATGCCCTCACAGGCCGCATCTGGGCCATATTTTGCCCATTCCTGAGGTAAGGTTCATATGGTACTGTTTCCTTCTATGTGAATTTATCTAGAATAGCTCACACTGTTTATTGCTTGCACAATTCTTTCTAACAGTGCTAGCACTTTAATGGTTTCTCTCCCTTTATTTGCTTAAACCCTAGTATGATCGTGTGTGTATTCTCAACATACCGCTATGCTGTAGTGCCATTGGCCTTTATCACGCTCTACCACTTGCCCACCACGACTTGATGGTTTAGTTCTTTGAGAGAGGCTGGAAAACTCTTCAGAAGAACATCTGTCTGGTGGGATCCCGGTTCTTTTGCAGGGTTTCACCTCCCTTGCACCCTTCCCCTTTCCTCTCAGACCTATGGTGAAAAGTCCCCATTGGTCTTGTCTATCTGGATCGACTCTCTGGACTCCTCCATGTTCCTTAATCTGTCACTCTATGGCTCTTGTCTCCTGTCCTGTGAAATCTCTATCCATTAAGCTGCTTGCTTATCCACAAGTATAACATCAGTTTCACTCTTTTTGCCTCCTTTCTCCCATGTCTTCATGAAACTCAGAGATGCATTTAACTACCCCTTTAGATCAACATAATTATTATTTCTTCAGCTTTTCCTTCAACATTACTTCAGACTTTACAACTTAATTCTCTCGGTACCTCTTAGATCAAGGCTGGAAGACTATATGCAATCACAGATCAATATCTCTTGGGCTTTGCCTTCACAGCTATAATTTGTTCACCCCAATAAAGTAAATTACAGCCTATTTCTCAGTCAGGCCTCCAAATGCATCCAAAATTCCTAAATTAATCACATTGTCTTCTTCAAGCTGCACTATAATTCCAGCAGGATATATAACTCAATCCCCTTTTCCCTTCTTCATCTTTTCAGTCTTACTGTGTAAATTGCTCTGTGGCATTCACCTTCCTTGGGTGGTCTCTAAACCTCACCACTAACTTCAAGACTTGCTCTGCCTCTCTTTCCCTGCCAATCTCCACTGGATGCCATAGGACATACCTCCTGCCTGTCCACATCACCAGTTCTGCTGGTGTGGTTCCCTCTGGCCAGTCACCCACTTCACTTAGCTTTCTCAGAGGGCTGGTCAGATCCCCACTGCCTGGATCCTCTTTTTTCCTGGTCTGCACCGCTCCTGGCTCCACCACATTTTTCCCACTCCCGGGGAAAACCAAATGCCAATTGTTCTCTCAGCACCCCTCTAAATTTCCTGCTCCCTTCTTCCAACCAATCAGAGCCAGCTCTCTGGGGTATGTGGTTCAGGGCCCTTGGAAGCCTGCTTATCTCATAGGTTCTCCCTGGACACTTTTCCCTGGCATGCCAGGGACACACAGCTCAGAAGAAATATGTTCCTTCCTGTGTTGTGAGACAGATATTTTAATTATGCATTGCATACCACAGGGATTCCTTATGCTTTGAGCTCAGGCTAAGTAATTACTGCAGAAATCAGCAACACTCTCTCTAGCTCTCACAGAAACTACAAATCGTGAATAAATATCAAGCCAGGAAATTAACTCATTAATTTTAGGCTGGATGGTGCAGTCATAATGAAATGCACATTTAAGTAAGACTGCTTGGTATTTATTCCAGATCTTTTCCAATTACATTCACAATATTTTTCCCTGGCTGGATTTGCACTTACATATATATAAGTGTGCAGTAATTTGTATGAAATATTGGTGATTTTTGAGCCTTAAAGAGAAGAGGGAAAAAAGGCTGGTGATAAAAAAAAATAGAATCAATGAGAAAACTGTAATAAATCAGTCAGTAGAGGGGAAGCCAGATACATAAGGAAAACAAACACAAGACAACAGGAAGGCAAAGGATCATAAATCTTCAGCTAGTATAAATCAGCATAGCTCTAGAGCAGGGGCAGGCAATTATTTGAGGTGGAGGGCTGCTTACTGAGTTTTGGCAAACCGTCGAGAGCCACATGACAGGCAGCCAGGGACAGATGAATATTAATTTTCTACATTTCTTAGCGGCCCCGCAGGCACCCCGCAGGCTGGATAGAACGGCCTGGTGGGCTGCATCTGGCCCACAGGCTGCATTTTGCCCACCCCTGCCCTAGAGACTCAGAGCCAGTTTAGTCACCTCTGACCTAAATCCCACTGAAATTAGCAGGAGGTTTTACTGGATTTTGTTTAAGACCCACATTTTAAGCTGGTGCAAATGGAGACTGATCTACTGAAGTTAGCCAAAGCTACACAAATTTACACCAGCTAAGGATGTGGCCTAAAATATTAAGTGCTAAGCCCCAAATGATATGTGGTATCTAATATATGCAACAGCACAATAAATGCTTTCCAGGCAACTTTATGGTATACAATTCCTCCCCCTCACAATCCTCATATCCACAAAGCACATGAAAGGAAACAAAAATGTTCCTTGTGGGTAAATAGGTGTGTGTTCAATTGCAAACTATTAAGGGATCAGATACTCAACTGCTCTAGACTGGAGTAACTCTATTGGATTCTGCCATCTGATGATTTGAGTTCTCTGGCTAAAAGACATTATCAAAAGAAGAATTGTTACTATTACCATCTCTTCTAGAGTAGCCTCTGCATTGCAGGGGTTTCAAGCTGATGAATGTGAAATGCAGTGTTTACCTCCTTGTAATTCAGGAGCAAATTGTATTTTCCTTTTCTGCCTATGTGAGAAATAAGAATCTCCCCAGTTTTCCTGTGCCTTACCTTTCATAGCCTATACCCATCTACATCCTCTAATGATCTCCTCGGCCCAGACACATCTCCAGGCTATTTTTGCTCAGTCTAGATGATATGAATACACTGTTGCACAGCCTAAATTCTTCACTTCTTGAAGCTAACTAGCGTAATTTGGAGTCATGTTGGTATGAATTCTTTGGATTGGGGCCATCAGCTCAGAAGAGGGAGCACTATTGGCACTTAGAAAGGAAGGGTGTTAATGTAACTTGATGCTGACTAGTAACGTCTATGGACTAGTGATATTTTCAGAGAAGGTTCCTCTGTTCAATCCTTATCAGGTGTAAGAAGCCAAATCTGCAGCATCTGCCACAGGAGAGTACAAGAGCCTTTATACCAGCTCCCTCTTTCTCAGGGGCATTTTGGAGGAATGGTGCGGAGGGAAGATGCCAAGATTTTAAGGTGATAAAGGTAGAGCACACACTACACTGGATGGTTTGCAATACTGTGCACAGGGCAGTAGTTCTCAACCTTTTTGGACTTGAGGCACCCCAAACTGGACTCAAGACACCCCTCCATAACATTTGTCAATCAAGCGGCAAGCAATTCCAACAATGAATTTACATATTACAGTGCTCACCTCCATGCAGAGGGGCTGGGCAGTGGAAGTGGGGGATTGGATGAGCCTGCACTTATCTGCTTAGCTTTTCTTCTTCTCTTCATACCTCTCATCTTCTCATACCTTGGGGCACCTTCAAAGAGTCTGGCAGCATTCTGGTTGAGAATCTCTGCCCTAGGGAATCACTTCAGCCAGCAAATCTCTGAGAAACCTGTAGGCTGCTCCCAGTTAAGCTACAGGCTGCTTTCAGTCTCTGAGAGCCTGAGGCTGAAAGAAGCAGAAATGTGGCTAAGAACTGGGTGTCTGATGGCAAAGATATCTAAGAACCTTGGGGCACAAAAAGGGAGCCCCTAACTTGTTCTAGTCTGTTTCTAATTTCTCAAATGTTATATGAATGGCACTTAAAATGTCGAGCATGGATATCAGACTGTGACTGAGAGGAAACTAGCTGAAGCAGTAAGAAAGAGAATTTTTCCTCTCTCTCTCTTTTTCTCTGTCTCTCAAAGCAAGAAGAAACACTCTTAGCGCATTTTTACAAATGGTTTCAGGGTGAGGTGCTTTAATTTGAGCAGCTTGGAGAGCACTGCAGCTTCTTGTGTATCAGCGTCCCCATGCTTCAAAATGGGGGCAGGGGTGCTTTAACTAAATCTCATTGAATTAGCTTTAGTTAAAGCACCCCTGCCACCATTTTGAAGCACAAGGATGCCCATACACAAGACAGGAGGGTGGCCAGAGAGCGGTAATTAGCACTCTCCAGCAGGCTGAATTAATCGAGTCTACTCCAATGTGCTGTAATTACAGTGCATTGGAGCAGCCTCCTGGCATGTCTACAGACACCCTTAGACACTCGCAGGTTACTGGGTAGGGAACAGACCAAATCAGTGTTTCACGGTAAGCCCATTTCATCCTGTCTGCTTTCCTTTGAATAAGATTCATACACAGCTAGAATCAGAAGCCAAGATTAATTTTGGTCCCTTGTGCAAATAAGGTGGGTGTCTTTCTTACATGTGCTGATTTAGACTCATCGGGGTGGAAGAATGGCCTCACGATGTGGGCAGTAGGCCTGTGCGAAATGGCTAGCATTCACTTCAGATTTGGACAATTTGGGGGACAGTGATTTGATGTGGTGATTTG